>NW_026963346.1:0-325531 GCF_036588685.1 Mytilus trossulus | reverse complement strand
AATAAAAATATTCTGCTTGATACCATGATTGGATTGTAGGAAGCTTCTGTCCAAGTTTGGTAAAAAATCCTGGATAGTTTATGAATCTAATAAATGTTTTAAAAACTTTAACTGCAGACTGGATGTTATGTTAACTGGAAGAAAAAAGTCCATTTATAAGTAAAATACAGATACACAGGTACAAAATATTAACAAAATTTCCTTCTAGTTACTGTACATTTACTAGCTTTTGATCATAAACAAGCTTCTGTCTTAGTTTGTTACAAATAAAAAATAGTATAAGAAAGTTATCAATTTTTTTTTATATTTAACCACAGAGTCAATGTGTTGTTTCCTGGCAAAAAAAAAGTCCATTTAAAGTAAAATATGGAAAAAATTGATTTTTCATTTTACAAAATTTACTTCTGGATACTATCTTATGATCATAAACAAGCTTCTGTCCAAGTTTGGTAGAAATCCAGTATGGTTTAGGAAAGTTATTAAAATTTCAAAAACTTTAACCACAGAGTGAATATTTGTGGACGCCGCCGCCGACGACGACACCGACGACGACGGAATGTAGGATCGCTTAGTCTCGCTTTTTCGACTAAAGTTGAAGGCTCGACAAAAATCATATACAATTATAATCATATGGTACAAATCATATTTAAACATAATTATAGGTTAAAAATCATATTTACATTTGGCTTTGTAAGCCATCTCACATGTACAATTTGTGCCTCTTGGACAAGCTTGAAAATCAGTGTCAATCAGCTATTCTTAAAACAAGACATATCCCTTTAAAATTGCAATTAAGTACAAAATTACATTGTGAGCACTATCAAGTGTACGATTTTGCCAAAATTCTTGTGAAATTGATATCAAGGGATTATTTCAGCAATGTCTCGGACAAATTCGAAAATCAATGCTTATCGTCTTATTTTACATATAGTCCCTTGAAAATGTATGGTCACCTTACTATTCATTAATATCTCGGACAAGTTCGAAAGTCAGAACTATTTTAAAAGGTATGACCCTTTGACATATTAATTATATGAAAAATTCCAAAGTAAACGTACAGTTCTTTAAAGATATCTGTAAAAAGATTGAAAGAACACACATATTGTGTGAATATGTGACATCTTCATGTACTAAATAATGATTGTTTAACAATAAGCAGGGACAATTCATGCATAAGAAATAAACAAAATCCTTAAATAAAATAAAATACTATATAGTCAAGCCATATCCTTTGAAAATAAATGGTCACCATTACTATTCAACTAAATTTTTTTTGGAAAGCGCTCATTATAAACAGCAATCTTACAAATATAGCTGATTGCACATTGGAAGGTTTAAGGCTCAACTTATATCGATTTTTTTAGGAGGAACTATGATACTTACATGTAAAGCTGATTGTATATTGGAAGGTTTAAGGCTCGACTGGTATCGAATTTTAAAGGAGGAACCAGGATACTTACATGTAAAGCTGATTGTATATTGGAAGGTTAAAGGCTCGACTGGTATCGATTTTTTTAGGAGAAACCGGGATATTTACATGTAAAGCTGATTGTACATTGGATGGTTTTAGGCTCGTCTAGAATCAAATTTGATTGGAGGCTCTAGGATACCTACATGCGTAGTTGATTGTACATTGAATGGTTTGAGGCTCGTCTGGTATCAAATTGATAGGAGGCTCAAGGGTACTTACATGTAGAGCTGATTGTACATTGGATGCTTTATGACTCGTCTGGTATCAAATTTGATTGAAGGCCCAGGGTATTAACATGTGCAGATGTTCGTTCATTGGATTGTTTAAGGCTCGAGTAGTATCAAATTTGATTGGAGGTCTCAGGATACTTTTATGTAAAGCTGATTGTACATTGGAAGGTTTAAGGCTCGACCGGTATCGATTTTTTTAGGAGAAACCAGGATATTGACATGTAAAGCTGATTGTACATTGGATGGTTTTAGGCTCGTCTAGAATCAAATTTGATTGGAGGCTCTAGGATACCTACATGCGTAGTTGATTGTACATTGAATGGTTTAAGGCTCGTCTGGTATCAAATTGATTGGAGGCCCAGGGTATTAACATGTGCAGCTGTTCGTTCATTGGATTGTTTAAGGCTCGATTGGTATCAAATTTAATTGGAGGTCTCAGGATACTTTTATGTGTAGCTGATTGTACATTAAATGGTTGTAGGCTCAATTGGTATCAAATTTGATTGGAGGCTCTAGGATACCTTCATGCGTAGCTGATTGTACATTGAATGGTTTACAGCTCGTTTGGTTTCAAATTTGATTGGAGGTCTCAAGATACTTTTATGTGTAGCTGTTTGTACATTGAATGGTGTTAGGCTGGATTGGTATTAAATCTGATTGGAGGCTCTTGGATACCTAAATAAGTAGCTGATTGTACATTGAATGTTTAACGGCTCGTCTGGTATCAAATTTGATTAGAGGTTCTAGGATATTTTCATGTATAGCTGTTTGTACATTGAATGATTTTAGGCTCGCGTAGTATAAAATTTGATTGGAGACCCCAGGATACTTACGTGTATCATGTGTGTAGCTGTTTGTACATTGGATGGTTTGATGCGCAACTGGTATCAAATTTGATGAGGCCCAAGGATTCCTACATGTGTAGCTGATTGTGCATTTGATGGTTAAAGACTCCACTAGGTCAAAATCTGATTGGAAGCACCAGAGTTCTTTAACGTGTAGCTGTTTGTACATAGGATGCTTTAAGACTAGTCTGGCATCAAATTTGATTGGAGGCCCAGGATACTTTGATGTGTAGCTGTTTGTACATTGAATGATTTAAGGCTCGCCTTGTATAAAATTTGATTGGAGACCCTAGGATACTTTCATGTGTAGCTGTTTGTACATTGAATGGTTTTAGGCTCGACTAGTATCAAATGTGATTTGAGGTCCCAGGATACTTTCATGTGTAACTGTTTGTACATTGAATGGTTTTAGGCTCGACTAGAATAAAATTTGATTGGAGGCCCTAGGATACTTACATGTGTAGCTGTTTGTACATTGAATGGTTTTAGTCTCGACTGGTATCAGATTTGATTATAGGTCCTAGGATACTTTTATGTGTAGCTGTTTGTACATTGAATGATTTTAGTCTCAACTGGTATCAAACTTGATTAGAGGTCCTTGGATACTTATATATTATGTGTAGCTGTTTGACGTAGCATAAGTGTTTTTAAAGATTTTAAAATAAATTGTTTTACTAAATGCATCAATCTTAAATAAGTCCCAGATTAGTATCAGATTTTTTTGGAGGCCTAGGGAACTTTAATGTGTAGCTGTTTGTTCATTGGATGCTTGAAGGCTCATCTAGTATTTTATGTGATTGGAGGCACAGGGTATTAACATGTGTAGCTGTTTGTACATTGAATGGTTTAAGGGCATACGATACAGTTTTGAACCTGTATTTACAAGTTCGTGAAAATTTGCATAAAGGCTAATTTTTACCTGATTCAATCAAATGTGCAATAAAAAATATACCTCCATGTGCTACTTTTTGAGTAAAATGAGGTCGAAATTTTGTATATTTGCTCAAAATTCAGATTTGTGGCTGTAAATTCTTTTTCGAAAGATAGACATAACTTTTTTGTTATAAAAGATAAACATAAATTGTTTTTTGTTAAATAATCGGTAATTTCTGTATTTGATAAATGTCATAAAAAATATGCATTTTTTTATTCAGAAATAACTCATATTTATCTAATGTTCATGAATTGAGGAAAAAACGTCATTTTTTACTGAATGTTTATCAAAATTTTAAAAAATCCTCTATTTACAGTTTTATAAAATTTGGGTCACATCATCTCCCTGCAAAATGAAACAAAATACCGTTTTGAAAAATAGGGGTCCATGAACTCGTTTTCAAATTAAATCAGTTTGAATGATAAAAATCAGTCGAAAAATGCATCTTTTCCCGATATGTCACAGTTTGACGTCGCGAAAATAACAAATTACGTTAGCAACGTCATTACCTTCCCTGTAACTGTATCGTATGCCCTTAAGGCTCGATTGGTATGATATTTGATTAGAGGAACCAGGATACTTTCATGTGTAGCTGTTTGTACATTGAATGGTTTTAGGGTCGACTAGAATAAAATTTGATTGGAGGCCCTAGGATACTTAGATATAGGAAGATGTGGTTGAGTGCCAATGAGACAACTCTCCATCCAAATAATAATTTAAAAAGTAAACCATTATAGGTTAAAGTACGGCCTTCAACACGGAGCCTTGGCTCACACCGAACAACAAGCTATAAAGGGCCCCAAAATTACTACTGTAAAACCATTCAAACGGGAAAACCAACGGTCTAATCTATATAAACAAAACGAGAAACACGTAGATATGACATAAACAAACGACAACTACTGTACATCAGATTCCTGACTTAGGACAGGTGCAAACATTTGCAGCGGGATTAAACGTTTTAATGGATCCAAACCTTCTCCCTTTTTCTGAAACAATGGCATAACATCACAACATAGAAAAACATACGATAAAATATCAATTTGCAGACTTATCTCAATCAAAAAACGTATGATTACACAATGAACGAATGATCTGCGATATCTGAATACAAATGAACAGTTAATTAAATATTAGAGACAAACATTCATGACCAAAAAGCTGACAAACAAATTCAAACACACTGACAAATATTTAACCAATCAATGTTCACTTTAGAAAAAAACACGTTTTTTTATAATCTTGAAGTTTAATACTTACATGTATAGCTGTTTGTACATTAAATGAATTTAGGCTCAACTGGGATCTAATTTTATTTGGAGGTCCTTGGATACTTATATGTGTAGCTGTTTGACGTAGCATAAGTGTTTTTTAAGATTTTAAAATAAATTGTTTTAGTAAATGCATCAATCTTAAATAAGTCCCAGATTAGTATCAAATTTGATTGGAGGCCCCAGGGTACTTTCATGTGTAGCTGTTTGTACATTGGATGCTTTAAGGCTCATCTAGTATCAAATTTGATTGGATGCCCAGGGTATTAACATGTGTAGCTGTTTGTACATTGAGTGGTTTTAGGCTCGACTGGTATCAGATTTGATTGGAGGTCCCAGGATACTTACATTTGTAGCTGTTTGTACATTGGATAATTTTAGGCTAGACCGCTGGTATCAAATTGGATTGGAGGTCCCAGGATTCCTACATGTGTAGCTGATTGTACATTTGATGCTTAAAGACTCGACTAGTATCAAATTTGATTGGAGACCCCAGGATACTTGCATGTAGAGTTGATTGTACATTAAATGGTTTTATGCTCGTCTGGTATCATATTTGATTGGAGGTTTTATGTCACTTACATGTGTAGCTGTTTGTATATTGAATGGTTTTAAGTTCGACTGGTATCAAATTTGATTGTAGACCCTAGGATACTTACATGTAGAGCTGTTTGTACATTGAATGGTTTAAGGCTCGTCTGGTATCATATTTGATTTGAAGTCCCAGGATACTGTTATGTGCAGCTGTTTGTACTTTGAATGGTTTAGTCTCGACTGGTATGAGATTTGAATATAGGTCCTAGGATACTTTCATGTGTAGCTGTCTGTACATTTGATGGTTAAAGACTGGAAAAGTATCAAATTTGATTGGAGACCCCAGGATACTTACATTTAGAGTTGATTGTACATTGAATGGTTTCAGTCTCAGCTGGTATCAAACTTGATTGGAGGTCCTTGGATACTTATATGTGTAGCTGTTTGACGTAGCATAAGTGTTTTTAAAGATTTAAAATAAATTGTTTTACTAAATGCATCAATCTTAAATGAGTCTCAGATTAGTATCAGATTTGATTGGAGGCCCCAGGGTACTTTCATGTGTAGCTGTTTGTACATTGGATGCTTTAAGGCTCATCTAGTATCAAATTTGATTGGAGGCCCAGGGTATTAACATGTGTAGCTGTTTGTATATTGAGTGGTTTTAGGCTCGACTGGTATCAGATTTGATTGGAGGTCCCAGGATACTTTCATGTGTAGCTGTTCATACATTGCATGGTTTTAGGCTAGACCGCTGGTATCAAATTGGATTGGAGGCCCCAGGATTCCTACATGTGTAGCTGATTGTACATTTGATGCTTAAAGACTCGACTAGTATCAAATTTGATTGGAGACCCCAGGATACTTACATGTAGAGTTGATTGTACATTAAATGGTTTTATGCTCGTCTGGTATCTAATTTGATTGGAGGTTTTATGTCACTTACATGTGTAGCTGTTTGTATATTGAATGGTTTTAGGTTCGACTGGTATCAAACTTGATTAGAGGTCCTTGGATACTTATATGTGTAGCTGTTCGACGTAGCATAAGTGTTTATGAAGATTTTAAAATAAATTATTTTCCTAAAGGCATCAATTTGTAATGAGTCAGTTCTTATATTTATACAAATTTATTATTGAAAGCAACCCATCAGGGTAGCATTTCTGCAAATATAGACAATGATATTTCCTAAAAGTTTGCCACTTTTCATTGTTTTCGCAAAAAGTTATACCTTAGAATTGAAAGTTGATATGCACTACTATTTTATTCAAAGGTTAAAACACAGACCTATAAGATGATAGAAAGAGATGATATCTGGGAACCAGTACAACACAAATTATCTATGAATATTAAATATTTCCTAAAAGTGATGTGGTTTGAGAAACAGCTGTATTAACAAGGTGCATCCCATTGTCAGCTATAAAAAGTCCACACTATGGTATTAATATAAAACAATTTCTTTTTAGAAAATTAACTAGCCTCATTATGATAAAACAATTCACCAAAAACAAATTTATTCAGGTATTTGTATGATAATAATCATGTTGGCTGGTATAAAAAAAAAAATAAAAAAAATAACAGGTTATGGATTTGTTGAATGCTTATGAAATAAATAATATGAGAGAGGTGAATGATATCAAAGGGAAATTGTGACTGCTTGCTAACAGACCTTGCTAACACATGAAAAAATATGAAACAAATGAAATACAGAAGCTACAACTAAATGCATAACTTATTTTTCAAACAATGCAGCTAGTTTACGCACATTACTTTGCTGACTCCGTGGTTTCTGTTCTGATCTGATTTTTGGTTCTCTTTGAAATGAACCCTTTTTTGTCGATTGTTGTGAGACTGTCAGGGTGTTCATATCAATCTGTGACTCTCCCTGATTCTGTGTTTTCTGTTCTAATTTTATTTTTGGTTTCTTTGGAATTGCCCCTTTACTTCTCGACTGTTGTGAAACTATAAGAGTGTTCAATTCAATATTCTTTAAAACTTCTTCTAAACAACGTGCACCTCTCCCAATGTTAAATAAAGCCTGAATTAGGACCCGTATTGTTGGTTTGACTACTAGTTGGTCTTCTTTCCACCTAAATAATACGACTCTATTCTGTTCTGCTAAGTCAAACGGATTATTACTCTGTATATTTTCCAGGTCAGGAATTGATAGCCCAATTTCAGTGCCGAGTTGAAGAAAAACGTGACCAATCAGGGGCGCTAATGCATCTAAAATCTCATCTGTTGGAATAAAATCCAAGTAATCGTCTGGAATATCTGAAATATTAACTCATTTAATAACAAAAAATAAGAACTTTAAAATACTGTCAAGTTCATTAATCTGTTAAAATGTGAATTCTATGAGATAAGTAGTACCTTGTTTTTAATGTTTGCACTCTGACGACTAATCCTATATCCCGGTAAATAGATGGAATGCCGTGTTAATTGTGTCTATCACGATATCAGGTTCATAGCAATGCAAACCAATCTGGAGGCTCTAAAGAGCCTGTGTAAGCTTACTTTGCTCTTTATGATTATTTAACAAAGGACACTCTCCAACATTGTAGACAAGAATAGAATTCATGACACACAACTGTTTTGTTGATTTTATTTTCCTGATCATTTAGTCCGTTTATTTTCTCTCTACTGTTTAGGTGTTTGCTCAAAACACACAAGAGGAAAAACAATCGAAATATAAGGGCTATCACTTCTATAATCAAAGCATGAAAGCGCTGCAAAAGGCAGTTAATTACAGGTTGTGTGTATTCCTAGTCCAGTTATATCATTATCTTCCATAGAACAGAGGTGGTTTGTAGTATTTAAGATTTAGAGTTCTCTTGTACCTAGTTCACCTATATCTATAGTCTACTGTTTACAGTATATTTTCTGTACCTCGCCATGAAATGCATTTTAAAGACATATAAGAACTTTTCCTTTTTAATATAAATAGACTATTTTTAATTATGAATTGTATACGCATATTCAATGACTCCCATCCTATGAAAAATAGTTCACAAAGATTGACTAGTCTCCGTACTGTGTGTATTGCAAGAACATCAAGTAACATAATGGTAAATGACATTATGTACATAGTAACATGTCAACTCTTTTGATGACCATACTTTTTCTTCATACCTGCCAACTGTCAGTATTTGCGGAGGATTTCCCCCATGGAGGCTCCCAAATGGAAATTTTGTAAGAGCAATTTTGTCCACTATTTTAAAGAAAACAATTAATTTAACAATGGCTATAAGCTTGTTAAGTCAGGAAGAAGCCAAAAAAACACATTAGAATATATTTGAAGGCCCCCTTGAAGGTTTTTTAGGACTATAAGAACCATCTTTCACGTAAAACCCCCATGTGCATTTTGAAAAGTTGGCAGGTATGTTTCTAAATCCAAGCAAAATTATTTTCAGTATAAACATGATAAAGTAATCTATCGGTATGAATGAAAAAGGAGTTTTTAATAAAGGAACTGGTACCCGATCATAATGTTACACATATATCCAATAGCTATAAATGCCTGGAACTTAGTACTGGGAACCAGGATAATACGTAGACAACATACATAACTAATAGCGAAATTGAAAACGCTTAACGGTTTCTCGTTCATAAACGGAATTCCGCTTTGAATTATAGAAGATGCAATATTAATCATGTTCAGTCGACCTTTCATTGTTATATCAACGTCTAAACTAATTAAAAAATCTCAAGATGTCAGATAACACTCGAAATTGACCCGACCTCTTTCCGAACAGGAATACAAATAATGATAGTTTGTTTTTTTAAAACGAACAATACACACTGATCGTTTCTTTATTCCCCAATGTAAATGATAGAAACAAAAACCATATCATACCATAAAAAAAAGAGGAGAAAATTGAACATTTCCGGATCTATTTCTGGCCAAAAGACCCCCTACATAGATTAGTCGGACGTTGCGTATGAAAAGATGTACCTCATGACTTGAAAGTCAGGCCTTAAAGCACTGCCTTTATAAATGACAGTCTACTAACTTTATTGTCATCCAAAGACTTGTGATTAGATCTCGTGTTGCTTCTTTGAGTTTCTATCTATCTATATATCTATTATAATTTTTAAAGACAAAACGCCAAAAGACGATATAAAATGTTATCAAAGCAAAATTAGGCAAATAAACAGTTGTCGGACGATTTCCACCATATTGACTTAATTGTAGATCTTGCTGATCCTTTGTTTTATTGTTTCTATTAACTTTTAACATGTATTTTTTTAATATGTTTAAGATATCAGCTAAACTCGAGAATAAAATATTACTTACCTGTTTCTGCTAAGATGATTCTTCTTACCTGCAAACAAAAATTAAATATTTGCTTTCATGTTTTTACAAAACAAAGATTAAAATCCTATTGACAACAATATTTGATGTTATATAGTTACTGAAAAAAACAGGAAAAGTCAATATATTTCATAAATCTTGATATACGACAGAGTTCTTATGAAATGGACACTTTGTTAGCTTGTTTGAAAGGCAAAAATTGATATCATAATGCTAAAATACAACTTTTTCTACATAAGTCAGATTGACAACCAATGAGTTTGGTCTTTTTTAGCAGCACTTCCTTCCTTTTCTAATTCCTATTCATCAATTTCAATATATTAGATTTCCAAGAATTCTTTAACTCTCAAATTGTGCGTTCAATGGTTAACATTTTGTTGCTCTTTGTATTTGTTTCATTAGAAAGACGACACAAGTCAACTGAATAATTGGACCGTCTCACCATTTCAGTGGACTAGAGATAACCATTAGTGTTATGATGGGTTCTTGTTGTTTGCTTGTACTTTGATTATTTGTGTAGTGTTACAATTGTTAAGAACTGCTGTTTCACTTTCATCTTTTTTCTTCCTTTTATTTTTCTTTACTTTGATTAAAATCCTGGTGTCTTATAATTATTGATTGGGAAATTTCAGTACATTTGTCGTCAAAGGATAATATAACCATGATAACAAAACACTTTTCATCAAAAACTATGAACAAACTTACTTGACACAACACATGGGTTGATAAACCCATTCTTATCAGAGCGTCTGACAAAGTTTTGAAATTGGATTTAGCTTTCATCTCTTTCCATTTTGATAACAGCAAAAATTTGGCAACCTCTATATCTTTAGGATGATTGTATTCGATATCTTTCCATTTCCTAAGCATTCCAAGATGTGTAACTAATTCATGCATTTGATTTGATTCACAGTGGTTTGAGAAACGCAACAGTTCAATATCACTTGGTGTCTTGTTTAAAGCGTCATTGCTTAAACCTGAAATACACATTGCAAACATGATCTTTACCTTCAAAATTCGAACAGAAAAAAACAGAGGATTCTTGGATGTGCAAACTAGAGGCTCTAAAGAGCCTGTGTCGCTCACCTTGGTCTATGTGAATATTAAACAAAGGACGCAGATGGATTCATGACAACTTTGTGTTTTGGTGATGGTAATGTGTTTGTACATCTTACTTTACTGTACATTCTTGCTGCTAACAATTATCTCTATCTATAATGAACTTGGCCCAGTAGTTTAAGTGGAAAATGTTAGTAAAAAATTACAAATTTTATGAAAATTGTTAAAAGTTGACTGTAAAGGACCATTACTCCTTAGGGGGTCAACTGACCATTTTAGTCATGTTGACTTATTTGTAAATCTTACTTTGCTGAACATTATTGCTGTTTACAGTTTATCTCTATCTATTATAATATTCAAGATAATAACCAAAAACAGCAAAATTTCTTTAAAATTACCAAATCAGGGGCAGCAACCCAACAATGAGTTGTCCGATTCATCTGAAAATTTCAGGGCAGATAGATCTTAACCTGATAAACAATCTTACCCAAAATCAGATTTGCTGTAAATGCTTTGGTTTTTGAGTTATAAGCCAAAAACTGCATTTCACCACTATGTTCTATTTTTAGCCATGGCAGCCATCTTGGATAGTTGGTAGGGTCACCGGACACACTTTTTAAACTAGATATCCCAATGATGATTGTGGCCAAGTTTGGTTCAAATTGGCCCAGTAGTTTCAAAGGAGAAGATTTTTGTAATAGATTACAAAGATTTACGAAAAATGGTTATAAATCGACTATAAAGGGCAATAACTCCTAAAGGGGTCAACTGACCATTTAGGTCATGTTGACTTATTTGTAAATCTTATTTTGCTGAACATTATTGCTGTTAACAGTTTATCTCTATCTATTATAATAATCAAGATAATAACCAAAAACAGCAAAATTTCCTTAAAATAACCAAATCAGGGGCAGCAACCTAACAATGGGTTGTCCGACACATCTGAAAATTTCAGGGCAGCTAGATTTTGACCTGATAAACAAATTCACCCCATGTCAGATTTGCTCTAAATGCTTTGGTTTTTGAGTTATAAGCCAAAAACTGCATTTTACCCCTATGTTCTATTTTTAGCCATGGCGGCCATCTTGGATAGTTGGCCGGGTCACCGGACACATTTTTTAAACTAGATACCCCAATCATGATTGTGGCCAAGTTTGGTTTAATTTGGCCCTATAGTTTCAGAGGAGAAGATTTTTGTAAAAGCTAACGACGTACGACGACGACGCCGCCGCCGGACGCCAAGTGATGAGAAAAGCTCACTTGGCCCTTTGGGCCAGGTGAGCTAAAAAGGATGAAAAATGCTTGAAAAAGTGCAGAATTATGAAAAGCGATCGTAATGACTTAACTTACATAGATGTAATGTGTACCACAAAGAAATTAAAGTATCAACCAGATATAATAAGTTACATATAAATTTAGACAAGTGACCTATCAAAATGAGCAAGTCTTTAATACTGTTAACATTAAGAAACTACTTGACCCAAAGCAGATGCCAACAAAAACAACTTGTTAGGTTTAAATGTGTCTTTCAATCTTAATCATCCATGTCTTCGTCTTTTGAAACCTTTAAGATTTTTTCTCAGCACCATTTTGTTTTTATAAACAGACCTGGAACCACTACTAACTGTGTATGCAATTAGCCCAGCCTCCCTTCTAACCTAATATAGAATATAAAAGGACTTAACACCATTACGAACCGTGAATGAAATAATCCCCGCCTCCACGCCGACGCTTTTAACCAATCATATTTCTACAAATGTATAGGAGGTAAGATAAAAATAAATACACAGTGCTTGAAAAAACAAATACTTTTTTACTTTTTATTTTATCTCCCTCACCTCACACACACATTATCCAATTAATATAATTCAGGAAAGCCTTGAAAATTAATATCACATGCAAACAGAATTGAAGATATTTCATTAGAGATACATGAACTTGACGAGTACATTTGGATCACCAGCAATGATTGAGGTGATACAGAAGATAAAACAAAGATATATCTAATAAACATATCCTCTTTCAAGATTTCACAAAAATTTCACAATTTCAGGTACATAGAGGGACACGTAAACAAACAGATCAACCAGTTTCACAACACAAGTCACCATTTAAAGTCAATAGAGGGACACGTAAATAAACAGATCAAAATGTTTCACAACACAAGTCACCATTTCAAGTCAATAGAGGGACACGTAAACAAACAGATCAACATTTTTCACAACACAAGTCACCATTCAAAGTCAATATGGGACGCCTTAACAAAAAAAATCAACAGGTTTTCCAATACAAGTCACCATGTAAAGTACATTGAGTGACATTTAAACACACAGATTAACAGGTTTAATAACACAGTTTTCTAAAGATTAGAGTTATTTTGAAGTGACACAATATTTACCTTGACAATCCTCTTCACATTGTTCTTTTGTCTGAAGAATAAAGAATATCCTAATTATCATTCTGAATAATATGTATGGCAGATTCTAATAATATATTATAAGTATGTTTTAAGTGCACATTATATTTTATTCAACTGGTATTAAACAGCAGTCATGTTGACACACAAATCAATTATCTTTTTTTTCTTCCTTATATGTATATCTTTTATCTATGTTTCGATCAAGCAAGGTTATGCTCAAGTTATCATGTGAAAAACGTTTGATACACAGAAAGACATTCAAGATCAGACAAACAGTTTGATGGACAGAGAAAACGATTATAATACAAAAGTTTTTGCAGGGAGCCTAATTAGACAATCATGAATGTAAATTGATATAAAGTCTGACAGATAGGACTCAAAGCTATTAAATAAGTTGGTTAACAGTTTAAGCAGTGAAACTGATGTTTGTACAATGACTTGTTGGACTCTTGGAAGCATACTTGCTACAACATGTTGCCACCAACGACTCTCGGATGCTTGTTCCATATTATATTCATTTATTAATGAGTGTTGGTTTAATTATGTTCTTTATTATATTATATGATTAATGAGTTTTTGATTTGATTGTGTTCCATATTATATTCTATGATAAGTGTGTTTGATTTGATTATGTTATTCATTTGTTTATTAACTTTTCGACAGATATATAAAACACACCTGATCTTGATTCCAAACACGCCAGTGTCCTGCTTTTTGTATTTGGTTATGTTTGTCACAAATCCATCCATTAGTCTGGTTGGCTTCTTCTTCACTGATGAAGCATTTCAAACTTGAACATGTATACTCAATGTGAAATGGCGATTGTTGGCTGCGTTTTGCATGGATTGTGGACTGATAGAAATCTGAGATTCTTTCCATTGTTACAACCAGGCATTCCTTAACACCTGTAGCTATATCAGATACGATTAACCCGGAGGAGGTTCTGTGAATAATGTAAAGGAGAATCTTGTTGCCTTCAACGCATACAACAATATCATGTGACTTGTCAAATGATAACCCAATAAATCCAGAGAACAGGAGTTGTCTCCCTTCATACTGCTTGACGGTCCACATGCTTAGACATGCACTGATCAGACGATTTGATAGGGCTGGTGGTATAATAGTCCCTTTAAATAAAAATGCTAAACATATAGCTTTCTCTGGTGTGCATTCTTTGTCCATGAAGCAGGTGGTGTTTCTCTCTGTAACCATACAGGGAACAAAGTAGTTTTCCACTGGTAACCGACTTCCTGTAGTTGTATCATATCTCCTTTGCTCTGCCAAGATATCTAGATAAATCAGGATGTTAAATATAAACTCTTTGTATGGTAAAATTGCACTGAAATCTTTTTGCTCCCAAATTAAGTAGAGGTCTTCCTGTCTGATGGTCCCACATGTTGACATTCGTTTGAAGGTTTCCTGAATTCTCGTTTCCTCTGGCCAAAATACTTTATCTACAAAATATAAAAAAAATAATACAAAAAACTATTTAAAAAAGAGATCCTGTGGTATGATTATCAATGTTACAACTATTCACCACAGACAAACCTACTTGAATGTAAGTCATCTAATATTTAACATGAAATTAATCAAAGTTCACTTGAAAGCCAATTGTCATCTTATCTTAAGCAAATCTTGAAGGTTAACTAGAATTTGTATTAAAAGGACACCTTACCCTTCTCAAAATATATCCTAAGTTCATGGTATATGTGCAACTGTGAGCTAAAAGGCATAGAAAGTCTCTTAAGAAAACTACAGATTTGATAAATTCTGCATTTGAGAAATATTGCGACATTGACAGAAACACCTGTTAATAACGACCTTAGAACCTCTGTAAAAAGTTTCGATATAATCAAACACCTATCACAATTGATTTCATAACCTCCATGATAAGTTTTGACATAAGTACCTGTCACAAAGGACTTTATAACCTCCATGATAAGTTTTGACATAAGTACCTGTCACAAAGGACTTTATAACCTCCATGATAAGTTTTGACATAAGTACCTGTCACAAAGGACTTTATAACCTCCATGATAAGTTTTGACATAAGTACCTGTCACAAAGGACTTTATAACCTCCATGATAAGTTTTGACATAAGTACCTGTCACAAAGGACTTTATAACCTCCATGATAAGTTTTGACATAAGTACCTGTCACAAAGGACTTTATAACCTCCATGATAAGTTTTGACATAAGTACCTGTCACAAAGGACTTTATAACCTCCATGATAAGTTTTGACATAAGTACCTGTCACAAAGGACTTTATAACCTCCATGACAAGTTTTGACATAAGTACCTGTCACAAAGGATTTCATAACCTCCATGATAAGTTTTGACATAAGTACCTGTCACAAAGGACTTTATAACCTCTATATTATTTAAAGTACTGACATAAATACCTGTCACAGAAGATCTCTTATATTTAACTTCCATTATACTAAATACAAACAAATAACTGTCACAAAAGATCTCATTACCTCCATTATAAGTATCGACATGAATAACTGTCATGAAGGACTGCATGACATCTGGCCTAAAAAAAATAATGTTGTGTTTCCAATCACCCCTTTGAAATTTTGAGGTGACGGTAGGTAGGGATTTTTTTTTTTTAAATTTTTTTTTTTATTATGCTTCATTGCTGTCTTGGTTTCATAACACTTTGTTCATTGCATTGAAATTGATGGAAGGGGTGCGGACTATGCAGTACTATAGGATTTCATGACATTTTTTTTCCGAGTTGGGATACGATGTTGAACGAGGTTTGGCCAAGTAAACAGAGACATCATGTGTTGTCAATGTCATAGGTGGCACGGTAGTATTTGCATTCCAGAATTTAGGTTGCTCTTTTGTGTACCCTACTTAGGTAATGTAACAGTGCGATTGGACAAAAAATACAGTATCAACTGAACTTACTTTCCCAAACTGAGGGATGAATCAGGTGTAGAAAAATATGAAATAATTTTACATACAGATGAAAATGAATTTTTGAGAATTTTTTTAAATTTTGTATTCACTGCACCATAAAAGACCTAAAAGTACTAGTGGCCTTAGGTTTTTAAAAATAGCAAAAAAAGTAAACGGTCATGATACATATTCAAATTCATTTCTGAATAGTAAAATGAAAGTACTTCAGTTAACTGTGAATGTAGGATTTTTTGCAGTGTTAGAAAGTGGTGAAAATTCTAAAAAGGCTATCATTATCCCTTATGGCAATGTATGGGCCAGGAAATACTACCGTGCCACCTTAAGGGGGATATATATTTTTACACTAAATCAATAAAGGATTTTTTTTTACCTATGCAATTTGTAAGTTTATCAATAAAATGTTGATTAAGGGCAACTATGATAAAAACAAGCCTTAAATTCCACCCCTGAGAGTAAAAATTACTGATTCAGCAAATTTTGCCTGATCTGTGGTTAATAATGTAAAAATTTACCTAGAAAGTAGAACTTCATTATTTTTATGTAACTTGCAAAACATTTTCAATTATAAATGCTCGCTTTAACTTTTCGCAGTGTCTGACACATGTGCAACCTCTGAAATTTGAGACGCGACATTCTTCGGTTGCATGTACATCCTATTTTTTTCACCGAAATAAATAAATTGCATAATTTCTTATTTTTTTCAACATAAGTACAGCTATACTAGTTTTCTTCAGGTTTAATTTGTAGTTCTGATGTAACATGACACCAGTAGCAGCTTTTGGGGAACCAGTAAGTGGTTAAGGGGTCCTTACTTATTCATTTAGCTCTCATGTTGGTCTGAAATAGAGATAGAAATAGGGGTTTCTTTACATTGACTAGACATTATTTTTGACAAAGAATGTTTTTATGATGTTGTATCAGCAAGATAAAATGGTTTATTCCTTTTCCATGCAAATAAGATTAATTGTTAAGATTTTCTGACAGTGAAAAACACAATAAGGGCAAATTGATTATGTAAGGGGACATAATTTAACTTAATGCATACATGAGAAATAGACAAACAGTCAACTTAGAGATGTTTTCTAGTACATGTATTGTGAAAAAGATTTTAGAATAATAGTTAATTGCAATCTAAAGACTCTTGTTGTATTGCCCTCATAATCTGGAAATGTTTAAAGTAGTATAAGGCATGCTGTAAAATGTGGAATGGACTTTAATATCATTTTTCATGATTTGGTGCTTAAACTGTTTCTTTCAGTAAGATTAACCATAAATAGAGTTGGCAATCCAATAATTCCTCCTGAATCACCATGTTTGACTTCTGTGTTGATTTGAAACATCATATATTTTGGTTTTGGACACTCCTCAAGTAAAAATGGTAAGATGAAAAAAAAGTGAATATCTGCCAGATGGGGTAGGGATGTAATGTTTCATTTTTTTTGGGTAAGAAATGAGTGCTGACTAGTATTCTTTATTGTAATATGTTCCAAAGTAAGAAGTCTATGCATCATAGGTGTCATGACTGGTTTCAAGTTTGTTATGTCTTGGTTAAGGGGGATATATATTTTTACACTAAATCAATAAAGGATTTTTTTTTACCTATGCAATTTGTAAGTTTATCAATAAAATGTTGATTAAGGGCAACTATGATAAAAACAAGCCTTAAATTCCACCCCTGAGAGTAAAAATTGCTGATTCAGCAAATTTTGCCTGATCTGTGGTTAATAATGTAAAAATTTACCTACAAAGTAGAACTTCATTATTTTTATGTAACTTGCAAAACATTTTCAATTATAAATGCTCGCTTTAACTTTTCGCAGTGTCTGACACATGTGCAACCTCTGAAATTTGAGACGCGACATTCTTCGGTTGCATGTACATCCTATTTTTTTCACCGAAATAAATAAATTGCATAATTTCTTTTTTTTTTCAACATAAGTACAGCTATACTAGTTTTCTTCAGGTTTAATTTGTAGTTCTGATGTAACATGACACCAGTAGCAGCTTTTGGGGAACCAGTAAGTGGTTAAGGGGTCCTTACTTATTCATTTAGCTCTCATGTTGGTCTGAAATAGAGATAGAAATAGGGGTTTCTTTACATTGACTAGACATTATTTTTGACAAAGAATGTTTTTATGATGTTGTATCAGCAAGATAAAATGGTTTATTCCTTTTCCATGCAAATAAGATTAATTGTTAAGATTTTCTGACAGTGAAAAACACAATAAGGGCAAATTGATTATGTAAGGGGACATAATTTAACTTAATGCATACATGAGAAATAGACAAACAGTCAACTTAGAGATGTTTTCTAGTACATGTATTGTGAAAAAGATTTTAGAATAATAGTTAATTGCAATCTAAAGACTCTTGTTGTATTGCCCTCATAATCTGGAAATGTTTAAAGTAGTATAAGGCATGCTGTAAAATGTGGAATGGACTTTAATATCATTTTTCATGATTTGGTGCTTAAACTGTTTCTTTCAGTAAGATTAACCATAAATAGAGTTGGCAATCCAATAATTCCTCCTGAATCACCATGTTTGACTTCTGTGTTGATTTGAAACATCATATATTTTGGTTTTGGACACTCCTCAAGTAAAAATGGTAAGATGAAAAAAAAGTGAATATCTGCCAGATGGGGTAGGGATGTAATGTTTCATTTTTTTTGGGTAAGAAATGAGTGCTGACTAGTATTCTTTATTGTAATATGTACCAAAATAAGAAGTCTATGCATCATAGGTGTCATGACTGGTTTCAAGTTTGTTATGTCTTGGTTAAGGTGGCACGGTAGTATTTGCATTCCAGAATTTAGGTTGCTCTTTTGTGTACCCTACTTAGGTTAATGTATCTAAACAGTGCGATTGGACAAAAAATACAGTATCAACTGAACTTACTTTCCCAAACTGAGGGATGAATCAGGTGTAGAAAAATATGAAATAATTTTACATACAGATGAAAATGAATTTTTGAGAATTTTTTTAAATTTTGTATTCACTGCACCATAAAAGACCTAAAAGTACTAGTGGCCTTAGGTTTTTAAAAATAGCAAAAAAAGTAAACGGTCATGATACATATTCAAATTCATTTCTGAATAGTAAAATGAAAGTACTTCAGTTAACTGTGAATGTAGAATTTTTTGCAGTGTTAGAAAGTGGTGAAAATTCTAAAAAGGCTATCATTATCCCTTATGGGCCAGGAAATACTACCGTGCCACCTTAAATGTATTCTGTACAACTCTTTGTATTATTTAAAAATAAAAGTACTCTTAACTACTCTTTGTTATTATTTTTAAATAAAATAAATAATCTAGTGTTGACAATAATTTAACTTGCATAAAAATCAGCCTTTGATCCAATGTCCGCTTTGTTTCGGATTTGGTAAAATTTGTGTCATTGCATCTTAACAGTGTACCTGAATCCTGAATATCAATGAAAGATGAACCCTTTAATGATAAAGCCATAATAGTCAAATTGAAACCTAGTGAAATATTCCCAAGATCGATTTCGTTTAATGTTATTCGCGTGTGTACAGTACAAGTAAACCACGATGCACCATTTTGAATATGTGTGATTAAAAAGTATCAGAATTTTCGTATTCCGACTTTTTGTGTTTCACTCTTTACTTATCGACGTAAATAAATCAAGACCTAGCCTAACATTTTTTAATTGTAAATTGTAACCATTAATACTGAAAGTGTAAACCTGAAAGAAGTGGAATTTTGTATACGAAACTATATTTCCAGGTGAAAGGTCACATTGTGCAGGTGTATCGTCTTACTTGACATTGGATGAATTTCATTGCTAATGTAAAAAAAGGTGTTACTTTCTCTAAAATTTAGAAAATTTTTTTTTCTCCGCGAAATGGCCACACTTTCCGCGTTGAACATTGAATAGGACGCGCTGTGTTGCCGTGTTCAAACACTGACAAACGAAAATAACTACTGCGCATGCTCCCGCATATATAATTAGCCAAGAAGATTCCACTTTCAAGTACATTCTAAAAATAAGCCTCAAGTTTAAAATTAGTGTTGTTTTCTTTTGGGGCAATAAAAAGATCGAGGGACTTAGAATTTTTTATTTTCTTTCAGAAAAAACGTCCGGTAGGGAAACAAATTATTTTTTTTCCCACATCAGCCTTAAAAACTTTTGAAGGACGGTCGGTCGGGTGACCGGAAACACAACTATTTTTTTAGGCCTCTATACTATTTAAAATATTGACATAAATACCTATCAAAAAGGATCTCATACATGTAAGTTCCATAATAAGTATTGACATAAATACTGTATAGCGTGTCATTTTGCGGGTTTAAAATTTCGCAATTTTCACGGAAGAAGGTACTGTGGATTCAATATTTCGCAATTTTCATGGTTTTCATGGGTAAAGGTAAACCACGGACAGAAAAGTTAACAATTAACAACTTTCTATAGACTTTGTAAGCAGAGATTGGCAAAACCAGCAAATCAAATACACACGAAAATGCAAGTTTTCATCAATCCATGAAAATTGATACCCACGAAAATAAATGAATACACAGTATATGGAATATTGTTTGCGGTTAATAATTTTGCGGATTGAAAACTTTTATCAATACCTTTGCATGTACATTTATAACTTCGCGAAATTTATTTTAGCGATTTAGTTCTATCCGCGAAAATAAGCGAAAATTTACACCCCGTTAAATCAACCCGCTTTACGGTACCTGTCACACAATATCATAACTTCCATAATAAATATTGACATAACTACCTGTCACAAAGGACCTCATAACCTCCACCATGAGTAAGGGGTTGATGATTACGAAATCTTGAAGTTGTGGAGTATCAAAGTACACAATCTTCCCCAGTGAGTGGTGGAAATTTAAGAAATCTTTGAGTTGGTCTTGGGACAATACAGACACCTTGCTTATAGCATTCAATTCTTCAACATCCTCTAATGACAAGATTTGTTTTCCTTCTGCCACCAGCTCTGCAATCTCCAATTCAAGGGGGACACAAGCGTTGGGCATCTTCTCCCCCCAACAAGGATGTTCAAACGTAAGTTTTGTGATGGCTTTCTTGAGGACTTCAATTTCTGTATCTGTGTTATCCCTTGCATTGACAAATATCCGTTGTGTTAGAACTAGATGGTTTCGACCCTCGTGGTCCTTGAACAATTCCTCTACTCCATTGTACAATTCCTCACGTCTGATCTCCACATCATCCTTAAAAACGATAATTATTGATAAACCTGTGTTTTATATAAAAAAGTAAATAAGTACTCTGAAAACATGTATTATGTTGTCAAGTCCTAGGTATTTTCAATATCATCATTTAGAAAAAATAAAATTTTAAAAACTTCTTTTTAAAATTTTATTTTTTCTAAATGATGATATAGAAAATACCTAGGACTTGACAACAATACATGTTTTCAGAGTACTTATTTACTTTTTTATATAATACACAGGTTTACAAGATACACAGGAAAACTTTCCCTTATGTTCTATTTTTGACCATGACTTCATTCTTGCATGTAAACTTAACTGATATGGACTGTAGGCATACATAATTATCATAAATACATGCGTAGGTTGTACAGGAACAGGGATGGGGAGTTCAGTTCACAATTACGTACTTAAAGTTCCCATATTTGCCTGCAGACAATGAACATACTATTTGTTGTGTGTGGCCTGCAGACAATTAAAATACTATTTGTTGTGTGTGGCCTGCAGACAATTAACATACTATTTGTTGTGTGTGGCCTGCAGACAATTAACATACTATTTGTTGTGTGTGGCCTGCAGACAATGAACATATTTGTTGTGTGTGGCCTGCAGACAATTAACATACTATTTTTTGTGTGTGGCCTGCAGACAATTAACATACTATTTGTTATATGTGGCCTTAATCCATACCTGCCTGCAGACAATTAACATACTATTTGTTGTGTGTGGCCTGCAGACAATGAACACACTATTTGTTGTGTGTGGCCTTAATTGTACATTGTAGAGTACACTAACCTGGAACATTTGTTGTACATAATATTTAAGGTTGATGTTATCTACTCTCAATACAGTTAAATAATATTGAGAATGGAAATGGGGAATGCGTCAACGAGACTACAACCCGACCATAGAGAAGATGGTATTCTAACGTTACATTAGCGTAGTAGCAGATCTTTAATTCAAACAATTTTGTTTCAGTCAAATGAGTTAGTGCTTGATAATTGTAAATCATTTGTCTGTTGTTGATAACTGTTGACTACTAAAGTTCTTTTGTTTTTGATGATGTTAGGCTGCTCTCGTTCTTACTTAATCACTGTGTCTAAACCACACCGGCAGAATTTGATCGGACTCGATGGTATCTAACATCCGGTACAATGACGGAACACCAATAGACATAGGAAAGATAGGTTTCTCCTTATTTTCTTTTTTTTTTTAATGATATCGAAGAATATGTATACATATACAACTATTTTCTATTGTGAGATGCAATATTTTCTACAACAGTTCTATATTAACGGAGAAATAAGTCAAAATGCATGTCAAAATGACGAATTGAGTGAACCTTGCCTCGAAATTGTTTAATTTCTCTTTAAATTGTTCACATTGTACGGAAAGAAAGGTACGGGAAGATAGATATTGACACAGAGATTGCAAAACTAGTCATTATAAGCATCTCAATACTTGTATTTATTTGTATGGAACGAAAGAAATGGGTCATGCCAAATTAAAATACACCGGTTTCGTCATTGTTGTTTACTACACAACACCCGGTTTCGTCTATATATATCACCCGGTTTTTTATATTTTTTTAAAACCAACAATTTATGAAAAGCAACGTTAACACGGATCTGAACATTGTCTTTCGAAAGAATTTAAATATATATGTATTATAAAAACTTGGCGTGTTTACATTTATTTACATAGGTAATTATAGTACTACACATTTTCCTAATGAAAGTCGTATCCGTTATTTCACTGATCTTCAAACTAATTATAAATGGAATATAAATACTCAATAGCAAACACTGATATCTAATTATTTTTTTAACATTAACATTATGCTATTTTTTTTATATAGGTTTTGAGATACATCGGAGTATGTGACCCCCCTTTTTTTTTTTACCAAGAAAACCTAATTAATGCTTAAAAAACAAAATTTAAAACATCACCTTAAAGTATGCAGAAGTTAAGATTTATATTACTAAGAAGTGTGTAAAGTTTGATGCAATAATGATAAATCATTTTGAGATATGGCGCGACATGTTAAAATCAAAGCGCGAAAGCGCTGTAAAGGCAGTTAATTACAGGTTGTG
Source organism: Mytilus trossulus (assembly GCF_036588685.1). Classification (NCBI taxonomy): domain Eukaryota; kingdom Metazoa; phylum Mollusca; class Bivalvia; order Mytilida; family Mytilidae; genus Mytilus; species Mytilus trossulus. The sequence continues at coordinate 302,227 of NW_026963346.1, read as the reverse complement.
TGTATTTCTAGTCCAGTTATATCATTATCTTCCATAGAACAGAGGTGGTTTGTAGAATTTAAGATTTAGAGTTCTTTTGTACCTTAGTTCACCTATATCTATAGTCTACTGTTTACAGTATATTTTCTGTGCTTCGCCATGAAATGCATTTTTAGCCATGGCCTTGTCAGTTTGCTTTAAATTTATGAGTTTGACTGTCCCTTTGGTGTCTTTCGTATCTCTTCTTTAGACATATAAGAACTTTTCCTTTTCAATATAAATAAAATTGAGAATGGAAATGGGGAATGTGTCAAAGAGACAACAACCCGACCAAAATAAAAAAACACAACAGCAGAAGGTCACCAACAGGTCTTCAATGTAGACTATTTTTAATTATTGATTGTATAAGCATATTCTATGACTCCCATAAAAAAATAGTTCACAAAGATTGACTAGTCTCTGTACTGTGTGTATAGCAAGAACATCAAGTAACATAATGGTAAATGTACATAGTAACATGTCAACTTTTTTGATGACCATACCTGCCAACTGTCAGTATTTGCAGAGTATTTCCCCCATCGAGCTCGAGGCTCCCAAATGGAAATTTTGTAAGAGCAATTTTTTCGACTATTTAAAGAAAACAATTGATTCAACAATGGCTATAAGCTTGTTAATGCAAGAAGAAGCCAAAAACCACATTAGAATATATTTGAAGGGAATCCATGACAATCGCCCCATTAGCAAATAGCCCCACTTTTTCACTAACTCGCCCCACTTTTAAAAAAACCCTGCCCCAACCTGGATTACCAAATCGCCCCACTTGTGAACTGTGTTAAATCCCGTTAATATTACTCCTGCCAACTCGCCCCACCTAATAGAAATTGATAATATCTAGATAAATATATTATTAACCAGGAAGAATTTAGTAATGCCAACTCGCCCCACTTATGTAAAAAGATCATGATGTAATCCCGTTGTATATAAGTCAGTTAAATTCTGTTAATATTACTCCTGCCAACTGGTCCCACCTAATGGAAATCGGTGAAATCTAGATAAATATATTATTAACCAGGATGAATTTAGTAATGCCAACTCGCCTCACGTATGGAAAAAGATGTTATGCTATTGAATATAAGTTCAATTCCTTATATTGCATTATGATACAATTAACAGGTTTCTTTTCAATTGTTATGCAAATAACTAAGCTTCAAAACTTACATTTATTCTTCAGTATATATCAATAATAGTAATTAAATTAATTTTCGGTTTGTTTGTATTCTGTGTAGATTAGTTTTCATTAAAGTGGTGCGAGTTTTTATTTTAAATTATATATATATATATATATTAATCTAAAAATTACCGTTTTTTTAAAAGTAGGGTGAGTTGGCAGGAGTAATTTTAAACAGGGTTCTCGCTAAGGCGAGTCCATGAGTCCTGGACTCACCATTTTCAAAACTGGTGAGTCCACAAATACATCAATATTGAAATATTTTGTATAAACTGAACACAGTTACCAGGACTCACCGTGGCCAAAAATGACGAGTCCCTGGACTCGCCTTCAAAAATCCTTAGCGAGAACCCTGATTTAAAATGATTTAACCAATTTCACATGTGGGGCAAGTTGGCAGGAGTAATATTAAACATGATTTAACCAATTTCACATGTGGGGTGATTTGATAAATCAGTTTGTGGTGTTTTTTTAAAAAGTGGGACGATTAGCCAGTGGGCTACTTGTCCTGCTTCCATTTGAAGGCCCCCTTGAAGGTTTTGTATGACTATATGAACCATCTTTCACGTAAAACCCCCATGTGCATTTTGAAAAGTTGGCAGATATGTTTCTAACTCCAGGCAAAATCTACCGGTATGAATGAAAAAGAAGTTTTCAATTAAGGCTCTGTGGCCATAACAGCTGTCTCATTAGCATTTTAACCACTTCCCATATTTGCTATTAAAACAATAGAAGAAAATTATTCAACGCAAAAACAAAACTTACTTGTAAATATGAAATTCTCTTTACAGTATGAGTTTTTCTCCTTGTTTGAGATTGTACAGTAGTACCTGTAACTGCTTATACCTATTTATTATTCACTTTTGCTTGATAAACTCACTAAATATCATATACATTGTACCACATCTCCTTATTTTTATATGCATTCCAATAACGTGAACAATTGTAATTCAATTCTATATACCAAAGCAAAATGAACTGCACCACTTTCATTCACTAGTATGCATCTTTTGGCAAAATACAAGACTTTGTTCTTAGATGACACAATTAATATAATATATATTTATTAATAAAAAAAATAAAATTTAGTATACAACTCTTTAACGGTATAAAAAAAAAGCACAGCTGTGTCATAAATTGTGAAATCTGTGCTGAAAACATAGACATTGATGGTATTTGAGTAATTCCATATGTGAAGCTCAACATTAGCTCGTCAGTTGGTGGTGGACAGTTATAGTTCCTTTCTGCAGGCTAGGATGAATGACTTTTCAGGAAAACCAATTTCACAAATCAAAACTTTCCTCTAGCATGTCTTGATTTCTCCTACAATATTCATCCAGTTTAGTTCTTTTGTTTTAATTGGACACCGTCCCGATTTTTAATTATGCAAACCATTCAGTCTCTTGCTTGCAAATGGTGCATGAAAATAGGATGGGTATGGCAGTAGACAAGTCTCTTTAAATGGGTTTGTGCCCTGAAAAAAAGTTTTATAACTTAAGTTTAATTGAAACTTGTGCAACACATATACCTAAATAACTATATAACATAGAAGAGAGCATCATTCGTGTCAATGTTTTGTTCCTGTTTACATTGTCATTGATATTTTTTCAGAAAGCCTGAGGCATAGCTCATGAATTCCTGTCATTAGACATTACATCCTAAATTAACATAATTTCCTGCTAGAATGATTATCAGTATGATATACGTACACTATCATTGTACAGCCCAAGTCTTCAGTATATATAATTGTTGCATTCATTCACTCCTGTGTTCAGTCGTTCAAAAATTTCTAAACATCAACAAATGAACTTTAATAACAAGAAAACACTAGAAAAGATACGTACATACAACCCGTGTTTAAGTGTATTTGAAAGAGAAATAAATCAGGTTAAACGATGTAAAAAGGAGACATATATCTGGTTAAACGATGTATAAAGGAGGAAAAATTGTAGATATTGCATTACGATGCGTTCTACCTAAATAGCACGTGGATATGTTTACATATTTAGACTTGACCCAGTATGTCACCGCCGTCGTTTAAACACTCGACTACAGTCGTGTATAAGCTAGACAATAAAAAGCTTAAGCCTGTACTATTTGTGTGAAGTAAATGTGTTTGTTCTGTACATTTAAATTGTTTTACCTGATAGCAAGAACGTATATCTATCCGTTTCCTTCTCAATTCACTTTGACAAATTCTTCGAGCTTCTTCAAAACATACGTATTACTCCACCGGAAGTGAAAAAAATATGAGAAATCCTCGTAAAATAATGCTATTTTCAATTTTGTGGAATCCATTTTGTTATATTAATTATACAAAGATAAAAAAAAGTTACGATTAATTATGAATTTGCATATCATTATACGGAACGTTTATGGACTATTTTTTAAGTCGGTCATTTTGGCGGTAAATCATGTACACATACACACGTAGATTGGCTGGTACCCGATTGTAATGTTACACATCAAATATATCAAATAGCTAATACACGGAACGTAGTACCGGGAACCAGGATAATACGTAGATAACATACATAACTAATACCGAAATTGAAAACGCTTTACGGTTTCTCGTTCATAAACCGAATTCCGCTTTGAATTATAGAAGATGCAATATTAATCATGTTCAGTCGACTTTTCATTGTTATATCAACGTCTGAACTAATTAAAGAATCTTTAGATGTCAGATAACACTTGAAATTGACCCGACCTCTTTCCACACGGAATATACAAATAATGATAGTTTGTAGTCAGGTTGACTGCTTATAATGCAAAATACACACTTATAACAAGTTCTATAAAACGAACAATACACACTGATCGTTTCTTTAGTCCCCAATGTAAATGAAAGAAACAAAAACCATATCATACCATAAAAAGAAGAGGAGAAATTCGAACATTTCCGGATCTATTTCTGGCCAAAAGACCCCCAGCATGGATTGCGTATGAAAAGATGAACCTCATGACTTAAAAGTCAGGCCTTAAAGCACTGCCTTTAAAAAACACACTCCTGTTTTACTTACAAAGTTCTGTAACTTAAAATGTTTTAATTTGATTTTCACTAAAAGGTTTACAAATTGTTTGACCATTTGAAGAAATAACTTTGTTAAGTTTCATGAAAACTAGATAAGATGTTCTCAAGTTACGGTGCGACATGTTTACGCTGTGACAGAAAGATAGACGGATAGCTAGACTGACAGACGGACGGACGGACGGACGGACCGAATGACTGATAGATGGAGGAACTGACGGATGGAAGGACGGACGGATGGACAGACGGGTGTATACAATAATACGTCCTGTCAAAATTGGGAAGGGCGTGTAAAACACAAAGAAATGAAAAAAAATCGTAATTAAAGGTCAATTAGTTTTATTAGGATATCGACCAAGTCGATTTATTTGCATATTTGTCTGCCTTATCATATTCCTATACAACTTTTATATATATTTGAGAAAAATGTATAGAAATCGATAAAAAGAACTTGATATTCGGCATTTATTATAATAAACATAATCCAACTCACATAATCCGATTTCCCGGGTGTTCCTGTTTTCTCATTTCTTACAATATTTTAATTCGGTATACACTTTATAAGATAAGTGGCTAATCTAGATGACGTATATGTTGCACGCCCCGACCCAACCTTTGGTTGCCAAAACTATATTGTTCCTGTATTTAAGGTGTAACACCACTAATTCAGGCCCGGCCAGAAAGCACATAAAGTACATACCCGAAAGTAGAACATATTTAACCCAAAATGTTTCCTATGCATGAGTGTAACTTTCAAAATATGTAGGATATTTAGGTATTTTTGGCATCAAATGAAAGCTGAAGGACTGGTGATCATTGTGGAATACTTTTGGACTTTACATTTTAAATATTAAAAAAAACTACACTAAATTTTAAAAAGAGGGTACATTCGGTCTGTTTGTCATGCAATGATTGCCACTTGAACTTATAATGAAAGAGGTGTGCCTGGTTGAAATAGAGGAATTTAACATAGAAAGTAATGGGACCATGAATTAGTGGTGTACTTCCTTAACGATTTTGTAAAGCAAAAAATAATCAAAATATTGTTCGACTCGCTACGCTCGGCGGTATGGAAAAGTTGTTTGAAATACGCCCACTTTGAAATCAACTGAATCCGTCTGTCCGTATTATATTGTCAAAATATATTGACCAACGTCAGTGTACGATCATCATAACACAATGGCGACAGTACAGACTCGGTTTTTTTAATAATGTTAGCAAAATAATTATTATTGAATTTTATCGATGACCTGAGACTATTATACTAATTTGTTCATAGCAGTATAGTTACAATTAGTGATCAATAAATTTTAATGCATGGTAGTTGTAATCCTACATTCATTTTCTATGTCGATTATGCGTGCATATACATTTGTCTTATTATCAACGTTTATCCTTAAGAAGATTTATTTTTAACGATGGTAGAAAAGATTACATACATGGAATGATTAGATTAATTATAAAGGTGTCCATTCTTTTGTGCGAGAAAATCTCATATCAATTGTGTGTTTCGATTTTTAAGACCGTAAACTTTAATTTCAAGTTTAAACATGTTCAACATATTTTCCCATACCTCATATAGAAAACGCATATTTGGAGAGCTTTAATCTCAATATGCTGTTAAAAAAGCTCGGAATGCAAAGTAAAATTAAAATATTTGTGTTCTATAAGAGTGGGAATTTGCTTATTATTTATTTGAATCTGAGACTCATATAAATAATACTGAACCGCTGTCCGGTGAACGAACTTGTTTTCGAACGACCCACAAAACTCCTTTTGAACGCTGAAGTTAAATAATCAATTATAATGTAATGCAATGATTTTTTTATTTGACCAAACCGGGTTATGCATTTTGAAATCTATGACGAAACCGGGTTGTATACATTGACGAAACCGGCCAGTTCCATTTTGACATGACCCATTTCTTTCGTTCCATATACAGAGTTACAATTATTGAGATACTCATAATAACTAAATTTGCAATCTCCGTGTCAATATCTATCTTCCCGTACCTTTCTTTCCGTACAATGTGAACAATTTAAAGAGAAATTAAACAATTTCGAGGCAAGGTTCACTCAATTCGTCATTTTGACGTGCAGTTTTACTTATTTCTCCATTTATATAGAACGGTTGAAGAAAATATTGCATATCACAATAGAAAATAGTTGTATATGTATTTATATTCTTCGATATCATAAAAAAAAATAGAAAATAAGGAGAAACCTAGCTTCCTTCTGTCTATTAATGTTCCGTCATTGTGCCGGATGTTAGATACCATCCGAGTCCGAACAAATTTTGCCGGTGTGGTTTAGACACAGTGTTAATACCAACACAAATATCTGCTTTTATTCATACGAATCAATAGAATGAATAAATTATGACCCATTGCACAAGACTTTTGTCATGAGTTAACATTTACTATGTCATATCTTACGAAAGAATAAAAGACAATCTAAATCTTTAGTTTATAACTATACATAAATAATTGGACACGGGACAAGATTGACTTGATTAGCCTCCTGTTTTAACTAATTTACTCACCACTGGTATTTTGTCTTTATGGGTGGCAACAAACAAGATCTTTGGAATGCCTACATATACCACCTTACAATACGTTAGGATTGAGTTAACCCAATGTTGAAGGAATACTGAAATATAAAAAAAAAAAAAAAAATGATTAAAAGTTTACTACAAATAGAAACTGATATGACATAATTGATAGTGATAAAAACCAAAGAAATACATTTTATTGGGGAGCAAATTGACAGATAATTTATTTTTGATGACGGAAATCCATTTGAAATAAAATACACCAACTGTCCGCTGCATAGCACATATTTCACCTTTGCAAGGTCTAGTGGCAGTTTCTTAAAAAATAACCTTTTTTTGTTCTTTTTTCTTTTTAGGTTAAAAAACTTAGAAAACACAGACTTGAATGCAAATGTAGAGCTATTTTAGATATATTTAATATTTCAAAGGGGCATGAATGCTTAAAAATAATTAATTGGCACTGATTTTCGAAATTATCTACGATACATTTCTAGTCTATTATTAATATAATTTTGTAATATCTGTCATTTATTTAGTTTTAAGGTGGTACCCAACACTTTCACTAAAATTAATTTGACTTGTTTAATTTTCATAAAATTTTAACAAAGTATTTACGTTGACCCTCTGACAAAAATATAAAAATTTCAAATATTTGAACCAATCGTTTTATCAGAAAAATTACACTGGTTATATAGCAGTTTGACAAACATTAATTTTGATCATTGAGAAGCTTAACATTAATATTCCCTTAACAACACAACGTAATTAAAACATTTGGCAGATTTTACAGAGTTATCTCCCTGTACTGTTAGGTACCACCTTAATGATTTTTATTACTAGTATTGTTTTTGTACAGCCCTATTTATAATCAATGAATAGTTTTATTTCATGAAAATTCACAAATTTCAAAGTTTCCCTTGAACAACATAAATATGATCAACACAGATAACAAAGCTACGGTTACTATTCAATGGGACAGTACACTTTGCAAATATTTAAATCACAGGTAAATTCAAACTAATTATTGGGAAAGTTTTCATTGTCTTCACAATATTAAAGTAAGTATTGGCACAGTAACCTGGAAGCCTTGTTTTTACTGATGATAAAGTAGATGTTTTTTTTTAACATAATAAACAATAAATGATGTTCAATATGAGTGTTTGTATTGTAACTAACATACAGTACCTGCTGGGGTTGGTGTCATGTGCTGCCCTGGAAAACACATAACATCTGGGACTAGTTCATGTAATCCTTTGCTTCCGTCAAATACCACAAGAAACAAAGCTCTGAACGTCATGAAGGTTTGGTGTGTGGTATAGTAAACATACTGTCCACCAAAGTCCCAAAAAATCAGTCTTCCTACTTTCATCTTGTAGTCTCCACTTTTAAGGACTTTTTCCATTCTCTTTCTTATTTCTTCTTTTGTCATTTTCGATTTCATGTGTGTTTTTAACTCTGGTATTCTCTTGGACACACTGTCAGATATTTGAGGTGAGACAGATGTGGCTGCTAGAGGCTGTTTGGAGGGACCAGCGGTCATCACTTTACCATCACTTCTAACAGGGTTTGTATCTGGTGAATGCGGTTTCTTTGGTGTTTTTTCTTCTTTTCTTTCATCCTCTTCTACTGAAGTCATCAACACCTTATTGTAAACAACATCTAAAGCGTCATACGTTTCTGTAAAATAATATATATCACTTGAATAGATAATATTTAAAAAAAAAATATTTTGGTTTAATAATGTGCTGCTGTTATACTGATACCATCTTTTTAAATAATCATCAAAAGACATGGTCAAGACTAAAAGCATTGAATAATTGTTAACAAAACCGTAACATATGCGTCAACAGAAAAAATAAAGTCCCTATATGTATATGTCGTACTGTCTTTTTAGCAAAGACAAAAACTACCATTTTGTCTGTTTTATTTCTGTGTTTTAATTTTAAGCAGGAAATTAAGGAATGAATTTGAAGCTAGAAGCCACAGGTATGACTAAAGTTCAGTTTAAGAAGAAGAAATATTTTTTAAAAATTTACAGACAGAACGACAGTAGATAAACAGACGATAAACTCCAAGTTAATAGCTAACAAGCATTCTGTGAGTATTGCATGTCAATACATAGTCCCCTACCAGTTAAAAATTCATTGTATAAGAACAAAATTTCTAACTTGAATTATAACTTGTCATAATGTAAACTAAAATGTATTTAACAAATATCAAGTCAATATCTTCAAAGTGTTTTAGTGATTTTTGTAAGTCCAAGGACCATAAATCTGCACTAAATCATTAGACTGGAAAACAAATTAAAACTTGATCTGTAACTTATATACCAATTAACAAATCAATACCTTCAAGCATGACAAAAAATAGTGTGGAAAACTGATTATTTGAGTGAATTTTCTAAGTTCAAGGACCATAACTCTGCACAAAATCATGTGACCGGAACAAAATTCAAACTTGAACTGTAACTTGTCATGATAAAACTATATACCAATTATTAAATCAATATCTTCATGAATGACAAAAAAAGTGTGGAAAACTGATTATTTTACTGAATTTTGAAAGTCAAAGGACCATAACTCTGCAAAAAATCTTCAGACCTGAACAAAATTCAAACTTGATCTGTAACTTGTCATGATAAAATTATACACCAAATAGCAAATCAATATATTCAAGCATGGAGTAGATAAATGGAGAATGTGTCCATGGGACACAGATGATGCCCCTGTTTGCATATACATAGAAAGGGATAGAACTCAAGAACTGTAAAAGTGACGCTACCCAAATTTGTACTTGATCTGAGTTTTTTCTTAAAAAGCATTGTGCATAGGTTTCATAACCTTTGGTCGAGGCAAACTAAAGTTTAATTGAGAACAGAAACATATATTTCAGGATTTTTTCCAATTGTAAAAGGGGCATAACTCTAGAACAGTAAAAGTGATGTCACCAAAATTAAAACTTGATCTGTGTTTTGTGGTAATAAGCATTGTGTATATAAAGTTTCATAACATTTGGTTGAGGCAAACAAAAGTCAGAGAATGGAAACGAAAAATTCAGCAATTTTTCCAAATGTAAAGGGCATAACTCTAGAACAGTAAAAGTGAGGCCACCAAAATTCAAAATTGATATGTGTTTTGTGGTAATAGGCATTCTGTATTAGTTTCATAGTATTTGGTGAAGGCCAGCTAAGTTAGAGAACAGAAATCAATTTTGGGACGTACGCACGTACAGACCGACAAGGGTAAAACGTAATGCCCCCTCCACAATGGCTGAGGAAAACTGATTTGCCAGACTGACAGATGGACAGACAGACGAACAACCTGTCGGTAGGGTACTAATAAAGAGCTATGCAATGAGCATGATGAGTACATTATAGTATATCCTTTTGAACTTGTTGTAAGAATCAAATATTATATATTTTTTTATCAGAAGTCAGTATAACGGCCCTGTAGAAAAAAAATGCACAGCAATATCTTAAGCCGGTTAAGGCATATAAAAATTGCCAAAAATGTGACCGTTAACATGATAAAAGGACAATATCTCTGAATATCAGACTAAAATTGTGTTTAAATCATAAGAGAAACTACATTCACCAATGCCAACAATAGTGTTATTGAGTTCGTATTACCGTTAAATTCGTTCAATAAGCCGCAGGTTTTTTCTATGTTTTTGTCTTTTCAAGTTATAAAGACGGCCTGATTCTGAAGCTAATAGAGAGGTGGAAGATACCAAAGAGGTATTCAAATATAAATGAAAAGTTTTAATGTTGTAGATTTTCTTACCTGGATCAATATAAATCCAGCTTCTAGTCTCCACATCAAGGCCACAGCGACCTTCTATTAGGGAAATCCCATCAGTAGGATGTCTTCCTTCTGGGATGACATCACCAGCTAATAGCTTGACAAGACTTGATTTTCCGACCGCGAACTGGCCTGTTACCATACAGCGCATGTCATAGGAAACATACGTTCCACTGCCAAGTAACCTGTTTAACATAGCGGACTTTGTCTGTGTGTGGATTGGATCTGTAATTATAACTTTTTCTATTAAAATATCAATAAGTCTAAGTTTAATAAAGATTTGTTAACCAATTTAAGTTTGTTTTCAATATATTTCATTAACAAATCATTAAAAGTCTATGTCAAACATGGATTGATTGTTGTTTGTGTAACGTCCAGCTGTTATCTATAAGGTCACATGAATGAATAATCATTGGTGAAAATCCCAAGTGTCTACCACTTACGGTTTCTGATTTAGAATGGTCAACTGACTTTGTTTAATTTTCAAAGGGGCATAACCCCACCAAGGAGTCTTTTCGGTTTAAATAAATCAAAGTCATAGTGTGAGTTCTTGAACAAATTCCACTCATAGGCATTTATTTACTAACACGATTTTATGGTTTGGGTTTTGGGCAGATAACTCTGGAATGACAAAATTTTGAGACTCACAGGGACGATTGACTTGTTATAACTTTGTCTCACCTTCTTTACTAACCACTGATTTTATGTGGATAGTCCTAATTATAAAGCTTCACTACAAGTAACACATAAACTTAACATGATCCAAGAAAATGAGGTCTAGGTCAGATAAACCAAACAGGAAATACATGTACACCTTACAATCATTCAATAAACCAAACATAGTTGACCTAGTTGACCTATTGCTTATAGTTTCTAAGAAACAGTAATAACCAAGAAAACTTTACATTGACCAATGAACCATGAAAATGAGGTCTAGTTCAGATGAACCATGAAAATGAGGTCTAGTTCAGATGAACCATGCCAGACAGACATACACCTTACAATCAATGTATGCATTAAATATAGTTGACCTATTGCTTATAGTATCTAAGAAACAAACTTAACCATGAAAACTTAACATTGACCAATGAACCATGAAAATGAGATCAGAGTCAGATGATGCCTGCCAGACAGACTTATAAACCTTATAATCCTTCCATACAACAAATATATAGTTGATCTATTGCTTAAAGTTGAAGAAAAACAGACCAAAACTCAAAAGCTTAACACTGAGAAATGAACCGTGAATACAAGGTCAAGGTCAAATAAAACCTGCGAGACTGACACGAACATCATAAAATATTTCCATACACCAAATATACGACCTATTGTATATGGCATTAGAAAAAAAGAACAAAACTCACAAACTTAACTTTGACCACTGAACCATGAATATGGTCAAGGTTGGATGACACCTACCAGTTGGACGGGTACACCTTACAATCATTCCATATACCAAATATAGTAGACCTACTGCTTATAGTATCTGATATATGGACTTGACCACGAAAACTTCACCTTGTTCACTGATCCATAAAATGAGGTCAGGGTCAAATGAAAGTTGTCTGATGGGCATGAGGACCTTGCAAGGTACACACCTCCTAAATATAGTTATCCTATTACTCATAATTAGAATGAAATTAACATTACAAAAAATGTTGACTTTTTTTTCAAGTAATCACTGAACCATGAAAATGAGGTCAAGGACAATTGACATATGACAGACAGAAACTTTGTAATATAAGGCATCTATATACAAAGTATGAAGCATCCAGGTCTTCGAGCTTCTAAAATATAAAGCTTTTAAGAAGTTAGCTAACGCTGCCGCCGTTGGATCACTATACCTATGTCGAGCTTTCTGTGACAAAAGTCGTAGGCTCCACAATAAATTACCTTCTAACCCTTGTCCAGCAGTCACACCTGAAGATTTCTCTGACATGACAGTCTAAAAAATGAGGAATATGCAATGTTAATATATCTTCACTCATGTCACTCATAGAACTATTAAATTTCTAAAATATTTACCCCCAAAAATAATATACAATAAAAATGTGTCACATTATAAACAATATAAGTTTTCGACTTATCAGAGGTTCAACTTATCCGAGGTTGAGTGTGTTGTCATAAATTTGGAATGCATGAAATAAGTTATGAGATGTGTGTAAAATAGATACTTTGAACAGTGTGCCTTTTTTCGATATGACACTTGATGATTGTGTATTCAATGTCCATATGTTTTGGTCCTTCATCATAATTAAACACACAAGTACCTGAGTACAGACACAAACCATGTACAAATAAAATCAATAGTATACACCAATATATACAAACGAATTTTCTAAGTCCAAGGACCAGAACTCTGCACAAAATCAACAGACCAGAACAAACTCTGAACTTGATCTGTAACTTGTCATGGTACAACTATATACCAAATATCAAATCAATATCTTAAAGCAAAATAAAATAAAATGCTTCGCTGAGCGCAGCCTGATACGACCGTGGACCCTGAATAGTTTGGTTACATTTGGACACAATAATCAAGGTTGATACTGTCTGAATACGGATTGTGATCAAATTGTTGACATAACTTAGGTTTTTGACACATATAAATGTGGTCAAAGATCTTAAAAATTTGAAATGGGACATTTAATTTTCCTAGAATGGTCTGATATCCAAAATGAAACAACATGGTCAGATTCAGCATATAAAAAAACACCAAAAATTTAATTTTAGTTGAAATCAAACTCTGTTTAATTTTGGACCCTTCTAACCTTTATATGGACTAATTTGAAAACAGGGTCCGAAATACAAAATCTAAATGCACAATAAGATTCAGCATATCATACAGCCGCAACAACTCAGTTTTAGATGAAATCAAACAAAGTTTAATTTCGGACCCTTTTGACCTCAATGTAGACCAATTTAAAAATGGGGCCCAATATCCAAAATAGAATTACAAGGTAAGAACCCCAAAAAATTAAAGACTTTAAATAAATCCCATTGGAATTGGTTAAAAGATTAACAAAAAATACTGTGCTATTTTGCAATTAATTTATCCCATTGAAATTGGTTAAAAATTTTGTCTTTATGTTCAATTGAAGATTTTCTGCTATTGAACAATTCTGTGCAATTGACGATTTCTTGCTATTGCGCAATGCTATGCTATTGTGCAATACTGTTCTACAGCACAATACTGTGTAATTGAAGATTTCTTGCTATTGTGCAATACTGTGCTACTATGCAATTGAAGATTTCTTACAATTGTGCAATACTGTACTATTGTGCAAAACTGTGCTTTTGCTCAATACTGTGCAATTGAAGATTTCTTGCTATTGTGCAGTACTGTGCAATTAGGCAATACTGTGCAATTAAAGATTTCTTACAATTTCCAAAATACTGTGCTATTGTACAATACTGTGCAATTGAAGATTTCTAGTTATTGTGCAATACTGTGCAATTTAATTCTTCTTGTAACTTTTCAAAAATTTTGAAAAAAAAATATGAACTCCCCCAAAAAATTGGAAAAAAATCCCCCCCAAACTTTTTGACACCCCTCCATGGATTTTTCACCTCAAAACTCAATCCCAGCCTTCCCGTTGTGGTATGGAACCTTGTTGTACAATTTAAGAGAGATTCCATAAACTTAAACACAAGTTATTGTCTGGAAACTAGAAAAATGCTTGTTTTTGGGCCCTTTTTTCCCCTAATTCCTGAACATTTAGGGCAATTACTCATTGAATCAATCCCACTTTTCCCTTTGTGATATTGAACCTTGTGATCCAATTTCAGAGAGATCCATACACTTACACTAAAGTTATTCTGGAAACTACAATCAAAGAGCTGAAAGCTCTGAAGAAAAATGACGCCACTGTCTCTCATATTGGGATATTTTTCATGCAAGTCTTGATTTTCACATACCGTAATTAGTTAAACAATGCAACATGTATCGTAAGCATATAATTGATATTCGTATATGTGTGTGTGTGTGAAGTGAAGGTGATAACTGGCTGTTTTTTTTAAGACAAATGAATAGGTCAAGACTACCTGAATTGTACAAATAAATACCATAGAACCCCGCCACATTTTTGCGCCTGTCCCAAGTCAGGAGCCTCTGGCCTTTGTTAGTCTTGTATTATTTAAATTTTAGTTTCTTGTGTACAATTTGGAAATTAGTATGGCGTTCATTATCACTGAACTAGTATATATTTGTTTAGGGGCCAGCTGAAGGACGCCTCCGGGTGCGGGAATTTCTCGCTATATTGAAGACCTGTTGGTGACCTTCTGCTGTTGTGTGTTTTTATTTTGGTTGGGTTGTTGTCTCTTTGACACATTCCCCATTTCCATTCTCAATTTTATTGTATATTTCTCACTGGTACATAGTCTGAATCTGGGTCCGTTCGCTTCCATTCATATTTGCGCCCACTCATGTTCACCCCCTTTCACTTTCACACCACACCCTACATGTTCGCACCCAATCTTAATTGGTTTTGTGTTTAATAACTCTGTAAGCAAGTGTTTTCTTATAAGTACATGTATAATTGTTGTCATTGTCTCAAAATAAAGTGAGACAGCATTCTTTTTATGTGTTGAATAAATCTTAATCATGTTTTGGATAGCGTATTGTTAAAAATAATAATAATCCTTTCTAAATAAAGTGGTACTTTGTCAACGTTTTATTTTGTGTTGAATAACTCTTAATCATGTTTGGTAAGTGTATTGCTTTAAAAGTAAAAACACAAAAATACTAAACTCTGAGGAACTTTGTTTCATTGACTTGTTTCATAATGAAGTGAGATTCTGACTAAGTTTTTTTCTGTGTGTTGAATAAATTTTATCATGTTTTGGTTATATTAGTGGATTGCTATATTTTGGTTTCTATGTTTTATTGTTTCGTTGTTTCAGTTCAAAGGGACCAAGCTGTTAAAAACAATTATCTTTTGTGTTTTTCCTTTAAAATCTTCAATGTTTTACTCATACCAAGCTATGAATACATTCAGTATTTACACCAAAGCAATTTAAAACAACAACCATGATTTTCCAAATATTCAACTTGAATTTGAATTAAAATCGGGCGCGAATGAGTAGAGTGCGAACGGACCTTGGGTGCGAATGTGCGAACATGTAGGGTGCGAAAATGTATTGGGCACAAACAGACCTGATACCACATAGTCTGAACCCCCTTCTCCCACAAAATATTAAGTAAATAATCTTTTTGTTACTGTTATCAAAGGTCTAATGAAACTCAGATAATTTCAAACAATTGTCAAAGAATTCTAGTCAAACCGGCACCTAGTTGAATTGGCACCTGGACAAATCAGCACCTGGTTAAAATCGACACCTGATATAGTCAATTCTTCACCCATGTTAAATATATATTTTTAACAGTATTTTAAGCAAAAAGAGTAAAAATAAGAAAGGGGTTGCCAGAATTTTTTTCAGTATGCAAAAAGAGTTAAATACTAACTTTCACATTTTTGGGTGTTCATGTACATTTTGTATATATGTTTATTTTTCTCAACTAAATGACTTTTTTGGTGTATTTTTAATGATATATATATATATATGAGTAGTCCAAATAATTATTACGTCTGGCAAGGCTTTTTTAATTTTATTCTGGAACACCTTCCTATGACCGAAAGGCTATGTTAATATTTTTCTGGGACGCCTTCCTACGAACGTCGTAGGAAGGCGTCCCAGAAAAAAAATAAAATAGCCTTGCCAGACGTCATAATTATTTGGACTAATACATGAGATATTAGATATTTTTCTGCATTATTTTAACCAGTTGAGCATTTTACAGGATTGTTGGTTTAATGCTGTTTAAACTTTGCTAAAAAAAACAACCTTAAATTTGCTAATAATTAATTTGTCATGAAAGTTTGATTTATTGAAAGGGACTCATAGTTTTCCATTTTATTTTAATAATTGTCTTATTGTTAAAACAACAGCTTTGGTAAGGGCTTCCAGGGGCGTAGCTGCCGTTAGGCACTATAGGCACGTGCCTACACATAATTTTTGCACAAATATTTTTTTTATTAAAAAAAAATAATAAACAAGTTACAACGTTATTCGTAGATGAACGCCAGTGAAGTTGCCAAAACTCTTTAATCATCGATGACGAATATCATTTGTACACTCGTCTCTCGTCCTTAAGTTAGTGAATGGAATATTGGATATAATTGAATGTTATATATGATTTTACGTACCTATATAGAAACTAAACAAAAAGTTTGGTTCAGATAGTTTCACTTCTGTCAATAAAAATTTGAATGAACCTCAATTTAGAGCCATGATTTTTTTAATTATAGTTGTTGTTAGTTTTCAACTAGCTATCCACTTTGTCTTCATCCGACCTACAATAAAACCCTTGCCAATGTTGGTCGTCTGTTTGGCTGTGTGGGATGTATAAATACACAGTCACGTCTGGTCAGAATTGGGACAGTAAATCCGACACTTAGCTGTAGAGAGAATGCTACTCTTTGATGAGTTCGTAGTTGGTCTACTGAAAGGCAAAGTTTCTGCTCCTATCCAATAATCCATCATTTTCCGATGTAATGCATGGCATTTTAAAATTTTCAGAACTTCGTCCCGTACGACACCTATTACAGGACCTAGCTCCCTGTTGTATTTATTGTAAAAAAAATCAAATTGTCCTGAACTTGCATAAATATTTATGAAAATCCTGAACTTGCATAAATATTAATGAAAATCCTGAACTTGCATAAATATTTATGAAAATCAATCAATCAACTAGTTTCCAGTAATTTTGGGTACTCTCCAATCTGCGTGTAATGACCACAATTATCAAATTCATAAGCAGGTAGGAATTTTAAAGTAAAGAATATAAAGATATATGAATTTCTTAAATTTTGTTACGATAGTATGAACAGAACAGAACTTTTGCATAAGCCAGGCATGTGTGTATGTGTTTGTGTGGCTTCGGTGAAGGTTTAAGACTCAAAAACTTGATGGTTGATGTCTAGCCAAAAGGATAGTTTTATTATATATAGTAATATCATTATTTACGTGCCTATTTTTGTAATGAACGATCGTCAATATGTACTAATAATCAAATTAAACGTATTTATCAGAGATATGAAAATACCAAACAGGGTGGACTGCTTAATCAAAAGGATACACTAATATATGGGCAATGCATATTGTAAATATTTTTTATATATATATTTACGATTGTACTGCGTTTATATTTAATTCACCAGTCAAATGTTATGGTAAATTCCAAGCTGTTAAAAACAATTATCTTTTGTGTTTTTCCTTTAAAATCTTCAATGTTTTACTCATACCAAGCTATGAATACATTCAGTATTTACACCAAAGCAATTTAAAACAACAACCATGATTTTCCAATTATTCAACTTGAATTTGAATTAAAATCGGGCGCGAATGAGTAGAGTGCGAACGGACCTTGGGTGCGAATGTGCGAACGTGTAGGGTGCGAATGTGCGAACGTGTAGGGTGCGAAAATGTATTGGGCGCAAACAGACCTGATACCACATAGTCTGAACCCCCTTCTCCCACAAAATATTAAGTAAATAATCTTTTTGTTACTGTTATCAAAGGTCTAATGAAACTCAGATAATTTCAAACAATTGTCACAGAATTCTAGTCAAACCGGCACCTAGTTGAATTGGCACCTGGACAAATCAGCACCTGGTTAAAATCGACACCTGATATAGTCAATTCTTCACCCATGTTAAATATATATTTTTAACAGTATTTTAAGCAAAAAGAGTAAAAATAAGAAAGGGGTTGCCAGAATTTTTTTCAGTATGCAAAAAGAGTTAAATACTAACTTTCACATTTTTGGGTGTTCATGTACATTTTGTATATATGTTTATTTTTCTCAACTAAATGACTTTTTTGGTGTTTTTTTAATGATATATATATATGAGTAGTCCAAATAATTATTACGTCTGGCAAGGCTTTTTTAATTTTATTCTGGAACACCTTCCTATGACCGAAAGGCTATGTTAATATTTTTCTGGGACGCCTTCCTACGAACGTCGTAGGAAGGCGTCCCAGAAAAAAAATAAAATAGCCATGCCAGACGTCATAATTATTTGGACTAATACATGAGATATTGGATATTTTTCTGCATTATTTTAACCAGTTGAGCATTTTACAGGATTGTTGGTTTAATGCTGTTTAAACTTTGCTAAAAAAACAACCTTAAATTTGCTAATAATTTGTCATGAAAGTTTGATTTATTGAAAGGGACTCATAGTTTTCCATTTTATTTTAATAATTGTCTTATTGTTAAAACAACAGCTTTGGTAAGGGCTTGAAGCCTTCGTTGTTTACCTTTATACACAACATATTCACTTTCGTTTTGTTTTTTACCTAAATACACAACATATTCACTATGTACTTGGTAACAGTAATTAATTAATTGAATAGAAAATATTACAACAAATATTATTGGATGCTGAATTGACGTCAAATAGGTGCCGATTTGACTAGATACCAATTTAACCAGGTGCCGACTTGACTTGTACGTTTCAATTCCTCTGCGATCGTTTGCGGTATTTTCTTGAGAAAACCTATTTTCCATCATCAAAGAGAAGAAGAAACTGCTTAAAAATGATCCTGGAACCCTTCATGATTGTTAAAATAAGTTTAATTCACTCAAAAAACAATTTTAAAACTTGCGATGTTTAAACAGGAAGTTTCAAAAGCACGTGTAAAAGAAGAAATTAACCGGTGAGAGTGAAAATCCGTACATGACAGATATCACTATAGTACGACTTTGAAAGTTAAACAGTTCAATCCTTTTGTAAAATAGTCTTTAATATACCTATTACATTAATGTTTGAAGGGTCTTAAGCTTATTCAAACCATATAAGTCGGTATGAAACACCAAAACGGAATGAACAATAACCGATCAAATTTAGTAGTTTACAAATTCTAAACTGGTTCCCGTCAAACTACAACACTTTGTTCGAGTGTAGTGGAATACAAGCAGAAACCAGTTAGTTTGTAAAATAGTAAATATGAAACCGAGTGTAAACTGGTTCCTGGCTGATTACTACGCAATGATCATGCATAATGTATGTACTCGAGATTCCGCCAATCTAGACGCACCCCTTGATTGATTGCAAGGGTACAGCGGATCCATGTACACTCCCTAAGGATTAATGGAGATGTGTCCTTTACAATATTATCCCACCACCAGAACAATCCCCACCCAACACCACCTAAGGGAGCGTGTAGGACACCGGGAAGTCTGTTATTATGGTGGAGGAAGCCGAAGTACTCGGAGAGAACCACCGGGCCACTCGGTGGAAACAGACAAACCAGAGAGATATCAGAAGATTGATCTCCAGGTCAAAGTAGGGGACAACTTTGACCAACCGAGGCCCCCAAAGTACCCATTCTAGTTTAAACTCCGGTCTGGGTACCAGAGATGTGTGTGAGAGGGTGAAAATTACCCTTCTGATGTACTGATATTTTTAGCACCCCGAGTGAGAATCGAACTCGGGACCTTCAGCACTGTAGCCATCGGTCTTAACCACTAGACCACGAACTCACACAATGATAACACAAGCAGATTCCAGTTTGTATGGAAAATAGTAAATACGAAACCAAGCGCGGTAGGCAGAGAAATGTAATGAAGTTCAGGTCGGCAGTTATGGAACAATGACTGCGTCATTTTCCAAAAATGCTTATATTATGCTGTTGGTACCATAACCCCCAAAATCAATTCCAACCTTCCTTTTGTGGTATTGAACCTTCTGGTAAAATTTCATAGAGAGCCATTCACTCAAACTAAAGTCATTGTCTGGAAACTAAATGCGTTTTCTGAAGATGACGCCAAGGCCGACATCATAGTATTATGAATAATGCTATAAATGCAAAAATACCCCCTCAAAATATTTGTAAATGTACAATGAAAATTCTCGTTCTGAATGAATTACTCAAGAATATATTTGTTACACAGAATGAATGACAGAATGAATAAAAATTGAAAATTTGACATTTACCTTTTATGGTTCAATATCCACAATCCAAGTATATCAAAGAACCACAAGAATTCAATTTTTTATAATATCAAACAGGAGTTTAAAATCCAGAATCTTAATACAGTGTAAGATTGGGCAAACCAAAGACAGATGAAAGAGCACTGATAATTCAATTTTTGATGAAATCAAGCAAAGTTTAATATTGGAACACAAATTGGACCAACTTTGAAAACATGCCCAAAATCTAAAATTCAAAACACTGTTTGATTGGGCATATAATAATTCAATTTTAACCAACTTAAATACTGTGCCCAAAATCAAAATCTTAAAACACGCTTAGATTCAGCATATTAAAGAACCCCTAGAATTCATTTCTTTTTTGAAATTAAAATTAAAGTTTAATTTGGGACCCTTTGGACCTTAATATTGACCAATTTGAAGACAGCTGGCCCAAAAATTAAAAATCTAAATGCACAGTTAGTCTGCATATGAAAGAAAAGCAATAATACACATTTTGATGAAATCAAACAAAGTTTAATTATTGACCCTTTTGACCTCAATGTAGATCAATTTAAAAATGGGGCTCATTATCTAAAATAGTAATACAAGGTTAGAACCCCAAAAATTAAAAGACTTTTAATTAATCCAATTGAAATTGGTTAAAAGAATGTCTTTATTTTCAATTGAAGATTTCCTGCTATTGTGCAATATTGTGCAATACTGTGCTATTGTGCAATATTATGCTATTGTGCAATACTGTGTAATTGAAGATTTCTTGCTATTGCACAATACTGTGCTATTGTGCAATACTGTACACTTAAATATTTCTTGCTATTGCACAAAACTGCTATTGTGCAATACTGTGCAATTGAAGATTTCTTGCTTCTGTGTAATACTGTGCTTTTGCGCAAAACTTTGCAATTAAAGATTTCTTGCTATTGCGCAATACTGTGATATTGCCCAATACAATGCTATTGCGAAATACTGTGCTGTTGCACAATACTGTGTTTTTTTGCAAAACTGTGCAATTGAAGATTTCTCCTTGAAAAAAATTAAAGACTTTAAATTAATCCCATTAAAATTGGTTAAAAGATTTGTCTTTATTTTCAATTGAAGTTTTCCTGCTATTGCACAATACTATGCTATTGTGCAATACTGTGCAAATAAAGATTTCTTGCTATTAACAAATACTGTGCCATTGTGCAATACTGTGCTACTGCGCAATGGAAGATTTCTTGCTATTGTGCAATACTGTGCTTTTTGCAATACAGTGCTCTTGAAGATTTCTTCTTGAAACTTTTCAAAAAATTTCAATTTTCAAAAATTTTGGCCCCTAATTCTTAAACTGTTGGTACCATAACCCCGAAAATCAATCCCAACCTTCCTTTTGTGGTATTGAACCTTCTGGTAAAATTTCATAGAGAGACATCAATTAAACTTAATTTATTATCTGGAAACCAAATGAGTCTTTGGACGATGAGGCTGCTGACGACAACACCTACAACATCATAGCATTATAAATATGAACGTATAAAAATGCTGAAAACTGATTACTTTCCTTTATTGTTTAAGCCAAAGGACCATAACTCTGCACAAAACTTCAGACCGGAACAAACTCCGAAATTGTTCTATAATTTGTCACGGTAAACCTAAAACTGTATACCAAATATCAAATCAACATCTGTAGGCATGACGACAAAAAGTGTGGAAAACTAATTCCTTGCGTGAATTTAAGAAGTCAAAGGACCTGCCATGTGAGGGACTCAAACTCATAACCGTAGTGTAAAAAGGCTAGTGATATAGTTGTTAGCTATGTAAAAGGATATTTGCTAAAGTAGGACAAAGTTTATTGTTGGCCAAGCTAAAAATAGTTAATACGTTACAGTTATCTCCATTTCTATGCATTCTATACAAAATTAAAAAAATTGAATAATTGACACAGCATAGGTTTATGACACAAAAAGAATGTGGTCAAAACTGAAAAAATTGAAATTGGACATTAAGGGGGTACAGAATACCTAAAAAAGATAACTCTTACTCATTGCTACGTTTTAAAATCGTGTGCAATATGCAAGCTTTTAAATGATCATGATCAGAATGTTTACATTATTGCTAAGAGCATGCAGCTGTACACCTATTGTTATTCATTTAATCTTTTAATCCATTTAAAGTTACTAATTTTCAATAAAGGAATCTTCAAGGAGACATAATAGGGAAATTTCAGAGTGAAATAAATTTACCAAAAGAAAACCAGGACGTTGGAAAAGGAGGGAAATAGAAAGGACCAAAACTGTTTTCGTTTTTTACTTGCCAATGCCTAGATCTTACATAAAATGAAATAAAGTACAACGATGCTACCATTTG
The DNA here is from genome assembly GCF_036588685.1 of Mytilus trossulus. Taxonomy (NCBI): domain Eukaryota; kingdom Metazoa; phylum Mollusca; class Bivalvia; order Mytilida; family Mytilidae; genus Mytilus; species Mytilus trossulus. Next base: position 279,295 of record NW_026963346.1, on the reverse strand, counting down.
ATTTTACGGGTGGGAGGGCTAGAATTAAAAATGTTGTCCTGCATTTTGTTTAGTTGTAATCATTGGAGGGGGAGGGGGGACTGGGATCGGTTGTTTTAAGCTCGAGATTTCCGAATTCCGGGAATTCTTTTTTTAAATTTCAGGATGTCAGGATTTAAATTTATACTCGGGATTTCATGTTTTTAAGCCTGGGATCAGGATTCAGGACCCCTCCTACCCTCCCTCATCTGACATCATTTTCCTGGATTTTTATTTTTCATTCTTTAGGGAACTGCAATTTTCATTAGTTTATCTGTAATTGTTTACATGAATTGTAATTATGCTTGTGTATGCCAAATTACTGTTCCTGCCTTGTTTGCTCAAAGCCTGTCTTGCTTTTTTCAAATTTAATCAAAGCCTCCCCTCAAATGGTAGCTCCCTCTGACAATAAAATTGTAACCAAATAAATAAAAAAATTGTAAGGGTTCCGCGGAACCCAGTGTCTCGCCTATTTTTGCTGTAAATCACAGGCTCAACAACAATGAGGAAAAAAATCAATAAAAATATTCCTCTTGTTACTTTTTTATTATTGTAATAAAATCTAAGTCCATTTAAAAGTAAATTACAGAAAAATTGGAGTAATCTTTTTACAAACTTTACTTCTGGATACAATCGTATGATCATAAACAAGCTTCTGTCCAAATTTAGTACAAACCCAGGATAGTTTGAGAAAGTTATTAAAATTCTAAAAACTTTAACCACAGAGTAAATGTTTTGTTTCCCCGCAGAAAAAACTAAGTCCATTTATAGCATGTATAGTAAAATACGGAAAAAATGGAATTTTATTTTTACAAAATTTACTTCTGGATATTATCTTATGATCATAAACAAGCTTCTGTCCATGTTTGGTACAAACCCAGGATAGTATGAGAAAGTTATTAAAATTCTGAAAACTTTAACCACAGAGTGAATGTTTTGTTTCCCTGCAGAAAAAAATTAAGTCCATTTATAGTAAAATACGGAAAAATGGAATTTTATTTTTACAAAATTTACTTCTGGATACTATCTTATGATCATAAACAAGCTTCTGTCCATGTTTGGTACAAACCCAGGATAGTATGAGAAAGTTATTAAAATTCTAAAAACTTTAACCACAGAGTGAATGTTTTGTTTCCCCGCAGAAAAAACTAAGTCCATTTATAGTAAAAAATTTGTAAGGGTTCCGCGGAACCCAGTGTCTGGCCTACTTTTGCTGTAAATCGCAGGCTCAACAAAAATGAAGAAAAATCAATAAAAATATTCTTCTTGATACTCTCTTATGATTGTAAGAAGCTTCTGTTCAAGTTTGGTAAAAATCTACGATAGTTTAATGAATAAAATAATTGTTTTAAAAACTTTAACTGCAGACTGTATGTAATGTTAACTGGAAGAAAATAGAAGTCCATTTAAAAGTAAAATACAGAAAAAAATGGAGTTATGTTTTTACAAAATTTACTTCTGGATACAATCTAATGATCATATAAACAAGCTTCTGTCAAAGATTGGTACAAACCCAGGATAGTTTAAGAACGTTATTAAAATTTTAAAAACTTTAACCACAGAGTGAATGTAATGTTACCCTGCAGAAAAACTAAGTCCATTTAAAAGTAAAATACGGAAAAAATGGATTTATTTTTTTACAAAATTTACCTCTGGATACTATCTTAAGATCATAACCAAGCTCCTGTCGAAGTTTGGTACAAACCAAGCATAGTTTAAGAAAGTTATTAAAATTCTAAAAACTTTAACCACAGAGTGAATGTTATGTTTCCCCGCAGAAAAAACTAAGTCCATTTATAAGTCAAATACGGCAAAAATGGAATTTTATTTTTACAAAATTTACTTCTGGATTATATCTTATGATCATAAACAAGCTTCTGTCCAAGTTTGGTAGAAATACAGTACAGTTTTAGAAAGTTATTAAAATTTCAAAAACTTTAACCACAGAGTGAATATTTGTGGACGCCGCCGCCGCCGACGCCGACGGAATGTAGGATCGCTTAGTCTCACTTTTTCGACTAAAGTCGAAGGCTCGACAAAAACGGAAAAAATGGAATTTTATTTTTACAAAATTTACTTCTGGATACTATCTTATGATCATAAACAAGCCTCTGTCAAAGTTTGGTAGAAATCCAGTATAGTTTAAGAAAGTTATTTAAATTTCAAAAACTTTAACCACAGAGTGAATATTTGTTGACGCCACCGACGACGACGGAATGTAGGATCGCTTAGTCTCGCTTTTTCGACTAAAGTCGAAGGCTCGACAATAAACCATGGACAATTATACAATGCTTCTGTTTGTAGATCTTTGTACCAAATTGATTAAACTCAAAACTGAATTGACTCCACAATACTTTTTTTAAAAACATACCTGTAGTTTTTAATGAAAGACACTATGGGCTTTAATTAGTAATACACTAATGTTAAACAGGTTATGATTAATTTATAATTTTTAAATTTCTGGCATATTTTTTTAAAGTGCAATTGAGTATTTATTAAAAGTTAGAAGATACTGAGGGGGATACTCAACCACCAGTGCATCATTTACATGTTACAGAACAAAGACAAAAAGAAGAAAAATAACCATCCGATTCAGTCCACAAAACACAACACATATTCATGCACTCTCACATTCATCTGAATAAAAAAAAAAATACTACATCTTTCTAGTATCTTTTTTCAACCTTTTATCCTGACAGGTGTAGAAAATAAAAGGGTGTCTTCTATTCCGTCCGCAATTTAGGGAAATTCAAGTCTATATTTAGAATCATGGTTGAAACTGAAACTACACATATGTATGATATAAATAGAACATGTTATTTTTGCTTTATGAAATTTAAATTTCGAAATAAATATAAAAAAAGAAACTGTGGTGTTATTGCAAGTGACAAGTGAAAATGTTTCTTCTCAACTATCAATTCAAGATTATTACTGAATAGAGTAATCATTCTCTATAATAATAAGGGTCCCAAAAAATAATGTAAAATAAATAGTGTAACTGCCGTGCTTTTAAGTAAAAACCAGTTGTATCTAATTTTCATAACCTCTGCAGAAATACTAAAAAACAGTTCTAAGTTTAACGAACTTGATTTCACAGTATAAGGATTTTGCACAGTCAGCTCTATTTTATCTCTCATTATAAGGCTTGGTTCTTTGCACGAATAGTTTTTTTTCTTAAGTTTTGAATTGTATATTTTTGAATCTGTAGACCAATAAATTGAAAATCTTGATCATGTAAAGCATCTGCCAACTTTAAAGCTTTTCCCTATGTATCATAGGTATTTTTTACGTGTCATGCTTTTAACTTCAACAGCTCGTATCTCAAATCAAAAATCAGTTACATCCTTTTTTTTGCCCCTGCAACTGAAAGTAGGGGGGGGGGTTTATTGTTTTACCCCTGCCCGTCTGTCCTTCCGTCCGTCCCATTATTGGTATATAATAACTACTCCTACTGTTTGATTCCTAGGGAGTTTTCACTTTGCCTTCTGTTGAGTAGTTAAGTACGTACACTGCGCTTCAATGGAAACTATCCCTTTTTCAAACAATTTTATGTGACTACATGTCCATTATGTATTCCTTGTGCATGGAATGGGTTGACATGTCATGAAATGTGTCTATATTGTTGTATGGTCGATTAAAGCTTGTGTATTATGATTTTTAAAAATAAATATGAATTCATAACTTCATAAAAGTCATGGCCGGTACAAGTGTTTCTTACCAAAAAACAAAATTATCGTCCTTGAGGTCAAAGTTCAAAGTCACATGAGGGTCAAAATTTTAAGAAGGCTCACCACCTCATGATGATACATCCACATGTCAAAGATGTAAGGCCTAGGTCAAAAGGTGAAGAAGTTGTGGCCTACATGGTTGTTTTTCACGAAAAAAACATAGAGTTGACCTTGAGGTCACATTTGAAGGTCACACAAAGGTCATCTTGATGCAAGACACTTAATCTCGTTATGATACATCCACATGCCAAATATCTAAGGCCTAGTTCAAAAGACGAAAAAAAATATTGCCATTATGTACTTTTTGAATAGATTTTGCTCTTATTTTATGAACCAATTTGAGGGTGGGGCGTATTTCAAACTTAAATACCAAAAAATCTAACGGTTAAATTTTTAAAAAAAATTGCAAGAACAACCGACTAGTATAGCACTACAAATGCTTAGTTTTATGAAAAAATTAAACGACCCATTTTTTTTCAAAAAAAAAAATCTTCTTCAAATACTAGAAGCACAGCATTCACTTTTCAGGGCAGTTTCTGGTACCCCTATTAAAGTTCAGACAAAATTTTAGATCCAGAATAAAAAACTTACAAGAAAAGGGTATCAGTGAACTAATATTCACCTCAGCTATCATTATTAGCTATGCTATTGTCAATTTAGGATTAAATTAAAAAAAATTTAACATATTTCACCTTTTAAAATTTTTACAAGATGCTTAGGTTGGCCTAGTTTATCAATGAAAAAAAATTAAGAAAAATTAAACAACAGGATTTTTTTGGGGTATAGTGTTGGGTACCCCCTTAACCTATTATGGTCCAATATCACAAATCTAAGTACATTATTAGAATAAGCATATTAAAGAAACCCAAGAATTCTATTATTGATGAGATACTTATAATTAAAACATTCCTGTTCAAAGGAAAATAACTCAAAACAAACTAGATACCATGGAGATGGGAGCCATCTCTGTGGGCCCCACTGTCAATAACGTGGGGGTAAATAAGTTGTATGGATAATCTGATATGAAGCATTATTTGAAGTTATTACATAGTCTCATGTGTGATTTTATTCTAAGATTTTAAGTTAAAACTGATAAATATTCTCAACTTACTTTCATAGTATAATAGTGATATGACTGCATGATGTGAACTCATTGTTGACTACTCTAAATTTTTTACCTTGACCTTTGACCTAGGAAGTTGTACACACATCATGACACACCCTCTGGTGTTGGTTAAAATGGATGTCAAGTATAAACTTTGAAATCATAACGGTTCTCAAGATATAGAGCGGACACGATCTTCACCACAGGACACAGGGTTGTCAACTGAAACCAAAGTTTTTTTACCTTGACCTTTGACCTAGGAAGTTGTACATACATCATGACACGCCCTCTGGTGGTGGTTAATAAACATGTAAAGTATAAAGTATGAAATCATAATGGTTCTCTAGATATGGAGCGGACACAAAGTTAAAGTGTTACGGACGGACGGACGGAAGGACAGACAGACTGATCACTATAGGGCGACCCGCCTAAAGGCGGGGCCCTAACAAGAGACCAAATGACATAGAAATTAATTATTAATTATACCATTTCTGTTCAAAGGGAAATAACTCAAAATAAACAAGAGACCAAATGACATAGAAATTACTTATAAATTACACCATTTCTGTTCAAAGGGAAATAGCTCAAATTCATAGTAAAAATCACTTTTGTTACTGAAAGGACAACAACTCAACAACGAAAACAGCTCAAATCGTGAAAATTGAACTTGACCTTCATTTAGTCACAGGAAACAACATATCTTAATTTGAAAAGATTTCGTCAAAGCTTTTTCATGTTAATGAACGGACAGTCTTTGGCAGCCGCCCACCTGGCGCTGTACATCCTTAAATCAATAACCAAAAACAATTAAATATCAAAAATCAAGAAAACTTGCTCTCGTCTTGTTCGCTCTAAAATATGAAATATAAGACATTTGCGAATTTTATTGAATATTGAAGAAATCATATGATAATAAATTCCTGAATTGAATCAAAGAGCTGAAAGCTCTGAGGAAAAATGAGGCCACTGCCTCTAATATTGGGATATTTTTTATGCAAGTCTTGATTTTCACATACAATAATTAGTTTAACAATGCTATATGTCTCGTAAGCATATAATTGATATTCATATATATATGTGTGTGTGTGTGAAGTGAAGATGACAACTGGCTGGTTTTTTTTAAAGACAAATGAATAGGTCAAGACTGCCTGAATTGTACAAATAAATACTGTAGGCTTGTATATTTCTCACTGGTACATAGTCCAAACCCCCTTCTCTCCACAAAATTTTAAGTAAATAATCTTTTTGTTACTGTTATCAAAGGTCTAATGAAACCCAGGTAATTTCAAAGAATTCTAGTCAAACCCGCACCTGGTTAAATTGTCACCCGGTATAGTCAGATCGGCACCTGGTTAAATCGACACCTGATATAGTCAATTTGTCACCCATGTTAAATATATTTTTGACAGTATTTTAAGCAAAAAGAGTTAAATACCTAAGGAAGGGATTGTCCAAAAATATTAACTTTCACATTTTTGGGGGTTCATGTACATTTTGTATATATTTATTTTTCTCAACTAAATGTGTATTTTTAATCATATATATGAGGTATTGGATATTCTTTATGCATTTTTTAACCAGTTGAGCATTTTACAGGATTGTTGGTTTAATGCTGTATAAACTTTCTTGAAAAAAAACACCTTAAATTTGCTAATTATTTGGCATAAAAGTTTAATTTATTGAAAGGGATTCATAGTTTTCCATTTTATTTTTCTAATTGTCTCATTGTTAAAACAACAGTTTGGGTAAGGGCTTCGTTGTTTACCTTTATACACAACAGCATAGTAACTATGTACTTGGTAAAAGTTATTAATCAACTGAATAGAAAATATTATAACAAATATTATTGGATGCTGAATTGACTTCAAATAGGTGCCGATTTGACTAGATGCCGATTTAACCAGGTGCCGATTTGACTTGTACATTTCAAATCCTCTGCAATCAATTGCGGTATTTTCTTGAGAAAACCTGTTTTCCATCGTCAAACAGAAGTAGAAACTGCTTAAAAATAATTCTAGAACGCTTCATGATTGTTAAAATAAGTTAAATTCACTTAAAAAACAATTTTGAAACTTGCGATGTTTAAACAGGAAGTTTAAAAAGCATGTGTAAAAGAAGAAATTAACCGGTGAGAGTCGAAATCCGTACATGACAGATATCACGATAATACGACTTTGAAAGTAAAACAGTTCCATCCTCTTGTAAAACAGTCTTTATTATACCTATCACATTAATGTTTGAAGTGTCTTAAGCTAATACAAAATATGTAAGTCGGTATGAAACACCAAAAAGAATGAACAATAACCGATAACGTTTTGTAGTTTACAAATTTTAAGCTGGTTTACGGTTGTCTTTTTTACTATGTTTGTATCGTTTCAATCTAGCAGATACCAGTTTATTTCAAATGCATTGAAAAGAAACGAGAAATTTGTAATGAAAGGTTTAGTTTTTATATTAACCAGTTTTAATTTGATATTAAATAGAAATAACTTATTAATATGGATGAGTTAAAATTATAAGTTTGAAAAATGATGAGAGCGCCTTCTGCAATATCAATGATGGCAAAACGTAAACAACCACCTCGCCGTGAAATTGAACTTGTTCTCTTATTTCTTGCTTATTGTACTCTATAGTCTGCACCCCCTCTGGAAGGTCCAATTTTGGAGAATAAAACCGCGGACTATACAAGCCTTTATATGCACAGGTCAACATTTTTGTTGTAAATAAAATAAAGTATGTAAACTGGTTCCCTTCCGACTACAACACTTTGTTCGAGTGTAGCGGAATACAAGCAGATACCAGTTAGCTTGTAAAATAGTAAATATGCAACCGAGTGTGGTAGGCGGAGGCAATAATCGACTTCCTGTTGTTCTGGTCAATGGTATCGGAACAATGCCGCTGAAGTGTCGTTTTCAAAAAATGACAACTAAGCTTAGTTTAAAGCTTGTTAAGTGTGGATTTAGCGCCTCAAATGTATGATGTTGTCCAATCAAAATCGTGATGATCAATAAATTGCATTATAATTTAAATTTTGTGATCAAGACATAAAGAATGTTTAATTTTTTAAGATTTCTCTCTTGAAGTATCTTGGTTTTGTGATATTTGATTTCTGAGTTTTATATTTCTTTATATTTAGTAAATTATTTTCTACTTGATTCATTGTAAGCATATGTAATTTAACACCATATGTACCTGTAAGTATTCCATCACTTCTTCATACTGCCTCTTTTTGCTTTTTGCTGCTAGATCATATGGAGTCTCACCCTGAAATACAGACAAATCTTTATATTACTTTCATCTGTTAACTACAAAGAAGACTTTTTAACACAGATCAATAGGTAAGACCAGTAGCAGCTAAGTGGTGATTTATTTTATCTTAACAGATGCTTACCATATATATATATAACTCATGAGACGACATTCAGATTATTTTTCACAATTTTGTGAAGACTTTAAATAGGCTTATAACTCTTTTTTGTCCTATAATTTTCTTTGCCGTTTGAAGATTGGTAAATGCATCCTTATGTCTACATGAGGGTGTGGAGGACTTTGGGGGTCTTCATTTTTAACTATCTTTTCTAATTTTGTGGACACATTTTTGACAGTTCTTTATATTTTTAACACCCCAATATTGTTCTCTATTTTCTATATTTTTGCACCCAATTATTTCTATTCATTAATTTTTTACTGATTTCTCTCCTTTTTCATTTCTTTCTTCTTCCATTCATGATTTTCTAATCTGCTGTAAACCCATCCATACCCTCCTATATCTGTATACCCACACCATACCCTCCTATATCTGTACACCCCCTCCACAACCTCCGATATCTGTGTAACAAATCAACACCCTCCTATATCTGTATACACCATCCATATGTACACCACCCTATATATGTATACCCAATCCACACCCTCCTATACCTGTATACACCATCCACACCACCCTATATATGTATACCCCATCCACACCCTCCTATATCTGTATACCCAATCTACACCCTCCTATATCTGTATACCCCATCCACACCCTTCTATATATGTATACCCAATCTACACCCTCCTATATCTGTATACCCAATCTACACCCTCCTATATCTGTATACCCTATCCACACCCTCCTATATATGTATACCCATTCCAATCCCTCCTATATCTGTATACCCCATCCAATCCCTCCTATATCTGTATACCCCATCCACACCCTCCTATATCTGTATACCCAATCTACACCCTCCTATATCTGTATACCCTATCCACACCCTCCTATATATGTATACCCGTTCCAATCCCTCCTATATCTGTATACCACGATCCACACCCTCCTATATCTGTATACCACATCCACACTCTCCTATATATGTATACCCTATACACACCCTCCTATATCTGTATACCCAATCCACACCCTCCTATATCTGTATACCCCAACCATACCCTCTATACCCTATTCACACCCTCCTATATCTGTATACCCCATCCATATACTCCAATATCTGTATAACCATCCCCTCCTATATATGTTTCTCGTTTTGTTTATATAGATTAGACCGTTGGTTTTCCCGTTTGAATGGTTTTACACTAGTAATTTTGGGGCCCTTTATAGCTTGTTGTTCGGTGTGAGCCAAGGCTCCGTGTTGAAGGCCGTACTTTAACCTATAATGGTTTAATTTTTAAATTGTTATTTGGATGGAGAGTTGTCTCATTGGCACTCACACCACATCTTCCTATATCTATATACCCCATCCACACCCTCCTATATCTGTATACCCCAACCACTCTCTCCTATATCTGTATATCCCATCCAGACCCTCCTATATCTGTACACCTGATCCACACCCTCCTATATCTGAATACTCCATCCACACCCTCCTATATTTGTATACCCCATCCACACCCTCCTATATTTGTATACCCCATCCACACTCTCCTATATCTGTAAACCCCATCCACGCCCTCCTATATCTGTATACAATATGAAATAATTAAGCGATTTTTATTTCCCCCTTATTGAATCCATATAAATATTGTCTAGTAGTGTTTATTCCTGTATAGGAAATATGTTTCACCCAACATAAAGATTATCTGTCATTACCCACCTCTCATCTGTTTAAATATAACTAGAGGCTCTAAAGAGCCTGTGTCGCTCACCTTGGTCTACGTGCATATTAAACAAAGGACACAAATGGATTCATGACAAAATTGTATATTGGTGATGGTGATGTGTTTGAAGTTCTTACTTTACTGAACGATTTTGCTTCTTACAATTATATCTATCATGAACTTTGCCCATTAGTAACAGAGAGCTATATTTGGTAAAAATTTACATAAATTTACCAAATTAATGAAAATTGTTAAAAATTGACTATAAAGGGCAATAACTCCTTAAGGGGTCAATTGACCATTTAGGTCATGTTGACTTATTTGTAGATCTTACTTTGCTGAACATTATTGCTGTTTACAGTTTATCGCTATCTATAATAGTATTCAAGATAACCAAAAACGGCAAAATTTCTTTAAAAATTACCAATTGGAGGGCAGCAACCCAACAACCAGTTGTCCAATTCATCTGAAAAATTCAGGGCAGATAGATATTGACTTGATTAAAAATTCAACTTCTTGTCAGATTTGCTCTAGATGCTTTGGTTTCATAGTTATAAGCCAAAAACTGCATTTTACCCCTATGTTCTATTTTTAGCCGTGGTGGCCATCTTGGTTGAATGGCCAGGTCATCGGACACATTTTTCAAACTAGATACCCCAAAGATGATTGTGGCCTAGTAGTTTCAGTGGAGATTTTGTAAAAGATTACTTAGATTTATGAAAAATGGTTAAAAATTGACTATAAATGGCAATAACTCCTAAAGGGGTCAACTGACCATTTTGGTCATGTTGACTTATTTGTAGATCTTACTTTGCTGAACATTATTGCTGTTTACAATTTATCTCTATCTATAATAATATTCAAGATAATAACCAACCAGATGCTCCGCAGTGCGTAGCTTTATACGACCGCAGAGGTTGAACCCTGAACGGTTGGGGCAAGTATGGACACAACATTCAAGCTGGATTCCGCTCTAAATTTGGATTGTGATTAAATAGTTGACACAGCATAGGTTTCTGACACAGAATGAATGTATTCAAATGAACTTAAAATTTTTGTTTTCTCTTAGAGCAATTCACTATGCTGTTGAATATTAATCCTCTCAAAAAAATGTTTGAAGAAATTTTCTTTTTATTTATGAAATTTCAAATGAGAAAAATTGAACCCAATTTTTTAATCACATCCCCCTTTCCCTTATTCCAAAACTAATTTCAATTAAAATATTCTAATGGAGTTTGCAACAATTACTACTCATTTAAATACATCATAAAATATTAAGATGTAAAAAAACTGCTTGTTATCACTGAATGGTAAAGATTATTTAAATTTATCAGTTGGTAGTAAAAAGTGAATATACATTGTATATTGTGTATAACAAAGATTTAAGTTGATTCTGGACAAAGAAAGATAACTCCAATTAAAAAAAATTCTTGCAGATATTTCTTGTTTACTATACTGGACAAAGAAAGATAACTCTTAATTAAAAAAAAATTTGCTATTTCACAATATTGTGAAATTAGATATTTCTTGCCATTGCACAATACTGTGCAATTGAAAAGACTTGCTATTGCACAATACTTAATATAATAATTTTAGATCCTGATTTGGACCAACTTGAAAACTGGGCGCATAATCAAAAATCTAAGTACATGTTTAGATTCAGCATATCAAAGAGGCCCAAGAATTTAATTTTTGTTAAAATCAAACTTAGTTTAATTTTGGACCCTTTGCACTTTAATTTAGACCAATTTTAAAACTGGACCAAAAATTAAGAATCTACATACACAGTTAGATTTGGCATATCAAAGAACCCGAATTATTCAATTTTTGATAAAATCAAACAATGTTTAATTTTGGACCTCGATTTGGGCCAACTTGAAAACTGGGCCAATAATCAAAAATCTAAGTACATTTTTAGATTCAGCATATTAAAGAACCCCAAGGTTTCAATTTTTGTTAAAATCAAACTAAGTTAAATTTTGGACCCTTTGGACCTTTATGCAGACCAATTTGAAAACGGGACCAAAAATTAAGAATCTACATACACAGTTAGATTCGGCATATTAAAGAACCCCAATTATTCAATTTTGATGAAATCAAACAAAGTTTAATTTTGGACCCTTTGGGCCCCTTTTTCCTTAACTGTTGGGACCAAAACTCCCAAAATCAATACCAACCTTCCTTTTATAGTCATAAACCTTTGTTTAATTTCATAGATTTCTATTTACTTATACTAACGCTATGGTGGGAAAACCAAGAAAAATGCTTATTTGGGTCCCTTTTTGGCCCCTAATTCCTAAACTGTTGGGACCGAAACTCCCAAAATCAATACCAACCTTCCTTTTGTGGTCATAAACATTGTGTTTAAATTTCATTGATTTCTATTTACTTTAACTAAAGTTATTGTGCGAAAACCAAGAATAATGCTTATTTGGGCCCTTTTTTGGCCCCTAATTCCTAAAATGTTGAAACCAAAACTCCCAAAATCAATCCCAACCTTTCTTTTGTGGTCATAAACCTTGTGTCAAAATTTCATAGATTTCTATTAACTTAAACTAAAGTTATAATGCGAAAACCAAGGAAATGCTTATTTGGGCCCTTTTTGGCCCCTAATTCCTAAAATGTTGGGACCAAAACTCCCAAAATTAACCCTTTCAACGCTATACACGGCATATGCCGCGATGACGTACACCGTTCGCCACTGCTATTCGCGGCATATGCCGCGATGAAAAAGGATTTTTCATTAGGACTCTTAAACCATTCGGTTTTCATTCGGGTTCTCTCTAATTTTTCATCGTTTGAATCTAGGATATGCAAGGTCTCATTTGCGCTTGAAATCCCGACAATTTTTATAGTAAAATCATGCAGTAGAAGGAAAATAGAAGGAAAAAAAAAACAAATATTTTGACAAATGCAAATGGAGGAAATCGGAAACGAAGCTGTAAATATGGAAAAATTTCAGCATTTCCTTGGCGAAACTAACAACGAGGATTAGTTAAAAAGTTTCTTGTTATCTCAATGTATTTATTACATTAAGTTCGTGTGGGAAATATGATTTGATTGATCATTACGAGACGTAGAAAAAGGGGGGAAAACGGAGGTTGACTGAATTTTTTTAGGACGGAGCTATTTATTTGTGCCACTATTACATAAAACGTTATGTATGGTACAATACGCTACGGAATCAGGCAACTGATGTCTTCTTTACAATATGGCAGATAAAACAACAAAATAAATGAAGACTAAAAGTAGTTTTTATTCAAAATTCAACACAAATGTAATAAATTACACCTTTTACCTGTTAATTACCTGAAAACGCAGGTAACCTGATAAAAATTTCAGTAAAATAATTGCCTAACATTACAGTTCATGCTTTCCTGAGCATTTTTCATGCATTAACTTTCTCTGTATCTCATATAATAAAAAAGATACAGCAGTCTGAAAAGGAAAACACTGTTCTAATGAATGAACTAAAAAAAATGCAGCAGCAGCAGCCATTTTTCTATTTTTTTGTGTAGCGTTGAAAGGGTTAATACCAGCCTTCCTTTTTTGGTCATTAACCTTGTGTTAAAATTTCATAGATTTCTATTCACTTTTACTAAAGTTAGAGAGCGAAAACTAAAAGTATTCGGACGACGAAATCGGACGACGACGACGACGACGACGCCAAGGTGATAGCAATATACGACGAAAATTTTTTCAAAATTTGCGGTCGTATAAAAACAGCAAAATTTCCTCAAAATTACCAATTCAGGGGCAGCAACCCAACAACCGATTGACCGATTCATCTGAAAATTTCAGGGCAGATAGTTCTTGACCTGATAAACATTTTTATCTCATGTCAGATTTCCTCAAAATGCTTTGGTTTTTGAGTTATAAGCCAAAAACTGCATTTTACCCCTATGTTCTATTTTTAGCGGTGGCGGCCATCTTGGTTGGTTGACCAGGTCACGCCACACATTTTTTAAACTAGATACCCCAAAGATGATTGTGGCCAAGTTTGGATTAATTTGGCCAAGTAGTTTGAGAGGAGAAGATTTTTGTAAACTTTAATTTACGAAAAATGGTTAAAAATTGACTATAAAGTGCAATAACTCCTAAACGGGTCAACTGACCATTTTGGTCATGTTGACTTCTTTGTAGATCTTACTTTGCTGAACATTATTGCTGTTTACAGTTTATCTCTATCTATAATAATATTCAAGATAATAACCAAAAACAGCAAAATTTCCTCAAAATTACCAATTCAGGGGCAGCAACCCAACAACCGATTGACCGATTCATCTGAAAATTTTAGAGCAGATAGATCTTGACCTGATAAACATTTTTATCCAATGTCAGATTTCCTCAAAATGCTTTGGTTTTTGAGTTATAAGCCAAAAACTGCATTTTACCCCTATGTTCTATTTTTAGCGGTGGCGGCCATCTTGGTTGGTTGACCAGGTCACGCCACACATTTTTTAAACTAGATACCCCAAAGATGATTGTGGCCAAGTTTGGATTAATTTGGCCAAGTAGTTTCAGAGGAGAAGATTTTTGTAAAAGATTACTTTAATTAACGAAAAATGGTTAAAAATTGACTATAAAGGGCTATAACTCCTAAACGGGTCAACTGACCATTTTGGTCATGTTGACTTATTTGTAGATCTTACTTTGCTGAACATTATTGCTGTTTACAGTTTATCTCTAACTATAATAATATTCAAGATAATAACCAAAAACAGCAAAATTTCTTCAAAATTACCAATTAAGGGGCAGCAACCCAACAACCGATTGACCGATTCATCTGAAAATTTCAGGGCAGATAGATCTTGACCTGATAAACATTTTTACCCCCATGTCAGATTTGCTCTAAATGCTTTGGTTTTTGAGTTATAAGCCAAAAACTGCATTTTACCCCTATGTTCTATTTTTAGCCGTGGCGGCCATCTTGGTTGGTTGACCAGGTCACGCCACACATTTTTTAAACTAGATACCCAAATGATGATTGTGGCCAAGTTTGGTTTGATTTGGCCCAGTAGTTTCAGAGGAGAAGATTTTTGTAAAAGTTAACGACGACGGACGACGGACGCCAAGTGATGAGAAAAGCTCACTTGGCCCTTCGGGCCAGGTGAGCTAAAAACAAGATGAAAGCATTGCTTCTAATAGTTTAATACCATCTAATAACTTTGTTATAATTGTCATGACAACAGATTGGAGTTTACACAGATTGGTGTTTTGTTTGACAATTTGTTTGTTTACACTGATTTTGGTTACAGCAAACTTGCATGATAGTCTAAATAACTTTTTCATATCTTCAATTTAAACATGACACTATAGCCTTTAAACCATTTGACCAAACATATCTTATACATCATTTGAGTGATTTAATACTTAATAGTTGAATACTGGTCATATACTATAAAATATTACCTTATGTGTTGTATCCAAGGGACTGGCACCTCCTTGTTCTATCAGACATCTTGTGATCAGTAAATGTCCATTCAAAGCAGCCACATGTAAAGCTGTGTATCCATTGTTCTATAATATAACCAAATAACATGTAACTATAATGTACAATACTTTGTTATCAATATCAATAATATACAACATATCCTACAACTGACATCAAAAATTGTCTTATAAACTGAACAATGTTGTGTAATAAATATAAACAAAATATATATCACATGAATTAGTGGTCAAAACTCAATACAATGACCAGTCACACTTGTATTTATATTGTATATAAACAATAAAAAACATGTTTTGTTGTGAGATGTCAAAACTTCCATTAACATGATTAAACCTGATATCTTAAAAAAAAATAAAAATCAAGAAATGTGTAAAATAATTATATCAATGGATTCAGTAGAACAAAACAAACAAAATGAGACCCCACTTTATATGATTCTTACAAATATTTGTTCATTAAAACTGTCTGATTAACAATATGATTTAGTGTAGATTAATAGTAATGTGATCAGACTAAGTAGATAACATACTGCTGTGATGTCGATCTTACATCCTGTATCAATGAGGAGTCTACAGATCTCCAGGTGTCCTCCATAGGCAGCCATCTTTAATGCTGTCCATCCTCCATCCTCCTGGAATAATACAACTGACATCAAAACTTGTCTGATAAACTGGACAATTTTGTGTAATAAATATAAACAAAATATATATCACATGAATCAGTGGTCAAAACTGAATAAAATGACCAGTCACACTTGTATTTATATTCTATATAAACAATAAATAAACATGTTTTGTTGTGAAATGTCAAAACTCACATTAAACCTGATATCTTAAAAAAATATTTTTTTCAAGAAATGTGTAAAATAATTATACCAATGGATTCAGTAGAACAAAACAAGTAAAATAAGACCCCACTTTATATGATTCTTACAAATATTTTTTCATTAAACCTGTCTAATTAACAACATGATTTTGTGTAGATTAATAGTAATGTGATCAGACTAAGTAGATAACATACATTTGTGATGTCGATCTTACATCCTGTATCAATGAGGAGTCTACAGATCTCCAGGTGTCCTTCCCTGGCAGCCAATATTAATGCTGTCTGTCCATACTCCTGGAATAATACAACTGACATCAAAACTTGTCTGATAAACTGGACAATGTTGTGTAATAAATATAAACAAAATATATATCACATGAATCAGTGGTCAAAACTGAATAAAATGACCAGTCATACTTGTATTTATATTCTATATAAACAATAAATAAACATGTTTTGTTGTGAAATGTCAAAACTTCCATTAAACCTAATATCTTAAAAAAATATTTTTTTCAAGAAATGTGTAAAATAATTATATCAATGGATTCAGTAGAACAAAACAAGCAAAATGAGACCCCACTTTATATGATTATTACAAATATTTGTTCATTAAAACTGTCTAATTAACAACATGATTTAGTGTAGATTCAGTATAATCATTCATTTTAATAAATAAAAAAAAAATAAAAAACATGAAAAGAAGTTATATTTTCTGATTCAGAACAATAATATGAGTAAAATGAGAATCCACTTTATATAAATATTACAAATATTTGTTCATTAAACCTGTCTAATTAACAACATGATTTAGTGTAGATTAATAGTAATGTGATCAGACTAAGTAGATAACATACATCTGTGATGTCGATCTTACATCCTCTATCAATGAGGAGTCTACAGACCTCCAGGTGTCCTCTCATGGCAGCCAACATTAATGCTGTCAATCCATCCTCCTGGAATAATACAACTGACATCAAAACTTGTCTGATAAACTGGACAATGTTGTGTAATAAATATAAACAAAATATATATCACATGAATCAGTGGTCAAAACTGAATAAAATGACCAGTCATACTTGTATTTATATTGTATATAAACAATAAATAAACATGTTATGTTGTGAAATGTCAAAACTTCCATAAAACCGGATATCTTAAAAAATTATTTTTTTCAAGAAATGTGTGAAATAATTATATCAATGGATTCAGTAGAACAAAACGAGTAAAATGAGACCCCACTTTATATGATTCTTACAAATATTTGTTCATTAAAACTGTCTGATTAACAACATGATTTTGTGTAGATTAATAGTAATGTGATCAGACTAAGTAGATAACATACTGTTGATGTGATGTCGATCTTACATCCTGTATCAATGAGGAGTCGACAGACCTCCAGGTGTCCTCCCAAGGCAGCCCTCATTAATGCTGTCCCTCCATAACCCTGGAATAATACAACTGACATCAAAACTTGTCTGATAAACTGGACAATGAATGTTGTGTAATAAATATAAACAAAATATATATAACATAAATCAGTGGTCAAAACTGAATAAAATGACCAGTCACACTTGTATTTATATTGTACATAAACAACAAATAAACAACAAGTTGTTTTGTGAGATGTCAAAACTTCCATCAGAACTGTCATGTTAATTTTTTTTGTTTTTTTTTTAAGAAATGTGTAAAATATTTATATCAATGGATTCATTACAATGCTCTGAGTAAAATAACATCTCACTTTATATAATTCTAACAAGTATTTGTTAATATAAGAATAAAATCTGTCAGAATAATGATCATTTTTTTCAAAAAGTAACTTTTTCAAAGAAATATGAAAAATAGTTACATTTCCTGATTTAGCACCAGGAGACAAACAAAATGAGACCCCACTTTATATGATTCTTATAATTATTTGTTGTCCATTAACCTGTCTAATTAACAAGATAATTTTGTATATATTAAGGAATGTGGTCAAAGTGAAGCAATAACATACATGTGTGATATTTGTTTTACACCCGCTGTAAAACCTTGGTGTAAAATAAGTTCTTGTAAATATTCAAAGTAAGAACTTTATCAATTATAATTCAAAACAAACAAAAACAATTAATGAGAGAAAAAAAATACTTTAATGTACTTTTTTTCTCTCATTTAAACTGTTAAATAAAAAACAGATTTTGATTTAATATCAAATTCAGTATAATGATATAAATATCAGTTTCCATACAGATATATTATTATATTATGTTCAGAAGTAACTTGTAGTTATGTGTTTTATACTGTTTGTGTATAATCTGTTATGTTCTGAAGTAACATGTTGTTATGTGTTTTATACTGCTAATGTACAATCTGTTATGTTCTGAAGAAACTTGTAGTTATGTGTTTTATACTGTTTGTGTATAATCTGTTATGTTCTGAAGTAATATGTAGTTTTATGTTTTATACTGCTTGTGTACAATGTTATGTTCTGAAGTATCTTGTATATGTATGTTTTATACTGCTTGTGTACAATCTGTTATGTTCTGAAGTAACTTGCAGTTGTGTGTTTTATACTGCTTATATATACAATCTGTTATGTTCTCAAGTAGCTTGTAGCTGTGTGTTTTATACTGCTGATTGTGAACAATCTGTTATGTTCTGATTTTATACTGCTGATGTACAATCTGTTATGTTCTGAAGTAACCTGTGGTTGAGTGTTTTAAACTGCTTATGTACAATCTGTTATGTTCTGAAGTAACTTGTTATGTGTTTTATACCGCTAATGTACAATCTGTTATGTTCTGTAGTAACTCGTAGTTGTGTGTTTTATTATGCTAATGTACAATCTGTTATGTTCTGAAGTAATTTGTAGTTGTGTGTTACATATTTCTTATGTACAATTTGTTCTGTTCTGAAGTAATTTTTAG
This sequence comes from Mytilus trossulus, assembly GCF_036588685.1. Lineage (NCBI taxonomy): Eukaryota > Metazoa > Mollusca > Bivalvia > Mytilida > Mytilidae > Mytilus > Mytilus trossulus. The sequence goes on along the minus strand of NW_026963346.1, from coordinate 260,158 downwards.
AACTTTGTTTGTTTTATACTGCTTATGTACAATCTGTTATGTTCTGAAGCAACTTGTTTTTATATTTTTTATACTTTTGTTATTATAGTTCTAAAGTAAATTGTTGTCATGTGTTTATGTACAATATTCAACATTTTGAAGCTACTTATAGTTTTCACTGTTTCACTGTGCTTTAATTTTAAGTAACATGTAGTTTTGTGTCTTTTTTGTACATGTACCATAAAAGGCTGTATCTTCAAATGATTTTTCTATGAATTTTTAAAATAAGGTAGTTTTGAATGTGACTATTTTACTTACATCTCGATAATCAATGTCTGCACCATTCTGTAGGCTTAATTTTAAGGCTTCTATATCTCCCTTCCCAGCAGCTGTAGTAAGTTTCTGTAAGTATAACATAGAAATTACATTTAATCTTGATAATCAATGTCTGCACCATTCTGTAGACATAATTTTAAGGCTTCTGGCATTTTTTGATTAAAGTCAATTTGAATTAAAAAATTTGCACCGCTTCAAACATGAAATAAATTTAACTGCTTATAGACCATTATTATCAATACCATCCTTCCTTTTGTGGTCATAGACCTTGTGTTTAAATTTTATAGATTTCTATTTACTTATACTAAAGTAATGGTGCAAAAACCAAGAAAAATGCTTATTTGGACCCCTTTTTGGCCCCTAATTCCTAAACTGTTGGAACCAAAACTCCCAAAATCAATCCCAACCTTTCTTTTGTGGTCATAAACCTTGTGTCGAAATTTCATAGATTTCTATTTACATTTACTAAAGTTACTGTGCGAAAAACAAGAAAATGCTTATTTGGGCCCTTTTTGGCCCCTAATTCCTAAAATGTTGGGATCAAAACTCCCAAAATCAATCCCAACCTTCCTTTTGTGGTCATAAACCTTGTGTTAAAATTTCATGGAATTCTATTCACTTTTACTTAAGTTAGAGTGCGAAAACTAAAAGTATTCGGACAACGACGACGACGCCAACATGATAGCAATATACGACGAAAATTTTTCAAATTTTGCGGTCGTATAAAAATGTCTTATTTTGAAAAATTTTGTGTAATTTCTTTTATCTTTCTTTAAAAGTAATCAGACAAAGATCATGTTATACCTGTTAGACCCTTTATTTACAATAATTGTGTTTTGTCCAAACTCATTTCCTAGGCCTCAGAACACAATTATTCTTCCCCTTGGCTACAATGCATTTTTTTATTAAAGTCAATTTGAATTAAAAAATTTGCACCGCTTCAAACATGAAATAAATTTAACTGCTTATAGACCATTATTATTCTAATAAAATATGCTTGTCCCAGGACAATCCATCAGTGCTTTTTCTTTTGAGGTCCCTATTGACATGCCAATGGTAGGATTTGAATCTTGAATAAATGACGAAGGCTTATTTCTACCCTACTTTCATTTTGGCCAAATCACTACTTTCACTTTCAATAATATTTTGTTTCCACATGTTTTACTTATTTCAATATATATGCAACTGAAAGGACCACTTAAATAGTAAACATTTCAAAGATAACAGTAGACAGATCACCTAGGAAGAAATACCCCATATAATAATTAGGAACTATATTCCTAGACCACGAACAAAGGGAATAAATTGTGATCTTAGGCCTTCTATATCTCTATTCCCAGCAGCTGTAGTAAGTTTCTGTAAGTAAACCGTAATAAAAATATATTGTAATGAATGTCCTTACTGTTAAATTAGGTTAAATAATTATGTTTTCTTCTGTTTAGCAATGACTACATAAATCAGTAGTATCCTTCCTTCAATTGGAATTTATGCATTTTGTATTTAATATCAAGAAAAACAACGAGAGTGCACACGCTGATATGTCTCGCCTTCTTTACTAATCATTGATATTATGTTGATAGTCCTTAATGAAAAGCTTTATCACAACTGTCACATAAACTTAACATTAACCAAGAAAACTAAACATTGACCAATAAACCATGAAAATGAGGTCAAGGCATGTACAGCTAAAAATTCTTCCAAACACCAGATATAGTTGACCTATTGCTTATAGTTTAAGAAAACCAGACCAAAACACAAAAACTTAACACTGAGCAATGAACCGTGAAAATGAGGTCAAGGTCAAATAAAAAAACCTGAGCAACTGACATATACATCATAAAATATTTCCATACAACAAATATAGTTGACCTATTGCATAAAGTATTAAATATATTAAATAAAAAGACCAAAACTCAAAAACTGAACTTTGACCACTGAACCATGAAAATGACGTCAGGGTCAGATGACACCTGCTAGCTAGACATGTACACCTTACAAGTATTCCATACACCAAATATAGTAGACCTATTGCATACAGTATAGGAAAAACAGACGAAAACACAAAAACCTAACTGTAACCACTGAACCATGAAAATGAGGTTAAGGTCAGATGACACCTGCCAGTTGGACATATACACCTTACAGTCATTCCATACACTGAATATACTAGATCTATTGCTTATAGTATCTGAGATACGGACCTGACCACCAAAACTTAACCTTGTTCACTGATCCATGAAATGAGGTCGAGGTCAAGTGAAAACTGTTTGAAGGGTATGAGGACCTTGCAAGGTACACACATACCAAATATAGTTATCCTATTACCTATAATAAGAGAGAATTTAACATTACAAAAATTATTTTTTTCAAGTAGTCACTGAACCATGGAAATGAGGTCAAGGACATTGGACATGTGACTGACGGAAACTTCATAACATGAGGCATTTTTATACAAAGTATGAAGCATCCAGGTCTTCAACCTTTTAAAATATAAAGCTTTTAAGATGTTAGCCGCCGTTGGATCACTATCCCTATGTCGAGCTTTCTGGGACTTAAGTCGCAGGCTCGACAAAAATTCATTGTTAACCTTCCAAAATTATTTTTTAATAGAATCATGGACTAGACTTAGCATATCCTTGATTTTTCTTTCTTGTAGAGTTTTCTGGACTTTGACCTTTGTCCTTTTAAAGACATGTAATACACTTAGTCCTTTATTTGCCCCTACTTTTGTCCTTTTTAAGACATGTAGTTGTGTTTCATTCACTTAGTCCTTTAATTGCCTTTTGAAGACATGTAGTTGTGTATCATTCACTTAGTCCTTTAATTGCCTTTTGAAGACATGTAGTTGTGTATCATTCACTTAGTCCTTTAATTGCCTTTTGAAGACATGTAGTTGTGTTTCATTCACTTAGTCCTTTAATTGCCCCTAGGTACTTTCTCATCCTTTTTTATATCAGCTAGTAGAAATCTCTCTATTAACTTACTTAAAGAGATACATATATAAATGTATGTAGACTGAATAAATGTAGATGTGGGATATAATAAAGCAATGAGAATGTAACCTAACAAGAAAAAAAGTACAGTGTTCTCCCCAGGCCCTTAAAGGACCACGGGCCCGCGATGTATAATTTTCTACCGCGGTGGTATCGTTCTTGCCGCGATGTATAATTTTTCTCCGTGGTGCTAAAGTTTTCGGTAAAAAAATCGTATTAAAATCGGTAAAGTTTCAGATGACTTCAACTTTCAGTGAGGGTTAAAATTTTACATGAAAATTGACCAGTTCTAACCAGTTTAATCCAGTATTGACAAATCGATTATTTACACCACATGATGGATTTACCTGTTGAGGTTAACTTTGTTGATGATTGGACTTAATCGATGTACATGATTCTCTTGTGTTTTAATTAACTAAGAGATCATAATTTTAATATCAGAATTGTAATAGGGGACAAGCAGACATTTGTAAATAAACTCTATTACGCCAGTCTTTAGTCAAAATAATTTGCCTGTTAGAAATTAATTGTGGAGTTACTTTCCCTGATTTTGCTTATTACAAATAAATGCTCCTCACATATAATTTCTCATTGAAAATTAAAATAAAGTTTAAATTGAATGCAAAATTGTATTAGAATGTTACATTAAGGATAAAAACTTTCTAAGAATATACCAACAAAAATGTTTTGCAAATTATTTTAGAGAATCATACCTTTATTGATACACAGACATTTTATATTGAGATGGTAGATTTTCCATAAATAATTTAGACGAAAAGCTAAATGCCTAAATATAGTAGAAATTGAAGTATTAAAATTACTTTTACATTCGATACAACATATTTGTTAAAACTATAAAAAAAAAAAGTAATTTTTTAGATGCTGTATAAAAGAATGGAAAATAGTTTATAATTTACTGAAGGTTCTGTATCAAAAATTAATCTTGTTCAAAGTTCATTATTATGGTCAAATCTAACATGGGGAATGTGTAGTGTAACAAATTTGTATTGGGACAAAATGGCTTGATCAAAATATAAGAAGTGACTTCTTGTGCTTTCTTTTCTTTTTCAAAGATATTAAACATGTTAAAGTATACAAACTGTTTTATTGATTTACTTTTTCTACCAATAATCATAACTGTTCACAGTTAACAAAACAAAGGGAAACAGGTAATGACAAAAACTAACAAGAAAAAAATAAGCGCTGCGACGCAACGCGACACAAAATACTGTAAAATTCATTTCGCCACGCGTTACCCTGGTGCTATCCAAAAATCCTGGGGAGAACACTGAAGTATGTTGTATCAGTCGGCTCTTTATACCATAAAATAGATTGGTCTTATTCAACTCACACGAACTTAACAATGGCAAGGGGAGATAACTTCTGTATTTTATTTTTATTTAGAAAAATTGTCCCAATATTTTTTTTCAAATAACTCTACAGACCCACTTCGAGTTACAAATAAACAAGGATTCTGAAGGTACTACATAAATAATACACTATCTCCCACCACCTACTTTTAGAATCCTTTTTCACCTTGCACCTTGCTTTGTCCCAGTTTTGTATTTTTTGGTTTTTGGAATTAGTTTGGTAGTTCACTTAGAATTCTACTAGTTTTTATCTCCAAGTTATCACATACTTGTATCTAATTGTACACTAATGGAGAACAAAACTACAAATGACAAGAAGACTATTAAGTAAATCTTACCCTATTCCATCTTCCCATTATAGCCTAAAAATAGAAAAGAAAAGTTATATTTAATATATACTGTTGAGTTTTAATTGAGGTATTTGTGTTATTGCCAATTGAAAAAAAACATGATCACTTTGGGTGGTAAAATACTGACCTAATATTTTCATCTTCTTATTTCATTCAAATAATATATAATAGCATTGAAACAGTAATCTATCTCAACTTTTCTGCACTATTTAAAGTTAATGAACTAAACTCAAAACCTTAAAAATCTAATCACATACCTTTATGAGGTACAAATGTATTCTACAAGCAGGGTGTGACTTTTCCCATCAAACACCAGAACATCTATTGCACTTTCCCAGACCTAAGAATTTCAAAAGTTTTATATACCAGCATTAAGACACACATAAAGAACAATATTAAATATCATATTGCAGCTTCTCGAAACACTGTCTATGATCAACTAGACCAGTCACATTAAATTCAATCATTTTTTTTATTCTGTATGTGCCTGTCGAAAGACCTATAACATAGTGGATATAGTTAGAAGCTGTGTACCATATTTGTTTTTCCTTCATTGTTGCAGTAAGCTGTTGAATTTTTCTTTTGAAATGTTTCACATTTTATCATAACATGTCTTTTAATAGATGATTATATGGTATGGGTTTTGACTTTTGCTCATTGTTGATAGCTATTGGACGACCTGTAATTGTTTATATCTTTGTCCTATTGTCTAGGAATAATTGTATCATTGTTAATCATACCACACCTCCTTAAGGTAACTTCGAACTAGACAAATAGACTTGTGTCGCTGCATGCAAGTGATAGGCCATTTCTGGAATCATGTCTTTCACCGGAAAATATCATCAATTTCGCACCCCTTTGTGACGTCATTTACCAGATAGAAGGCTGGCCTGTATCCCTACTCTATTAAAGTTTCAAGCATTTTCAGAATCGTCTTAATAAAAAGGTGGACAAGCAAGACAAAAAGAGTCATGAGTCGAGTAGAAAACCTTAAATGCAAATGGAGGACACAGAGTATTTTAAAAAAAAAATGGAAGCGAGAATTTCAGACATCGTGGGTATCAGATTGCCCCTGGCTATCTATGGAAATTCGGAAAATAAATTAAGTTTTTGTCTTATTTATAGATGAAGTCTTATTTATAGATTAAAGGTCATTGACAACATTATAAAAGGGATGCATTAATTGCCCATCAAGACAATAATAAATAATCAAGAAAAAAACCAAGTGTGTCAGTTCAGAGAAACACCATAAAATCAATAGTTTATCTATTATTTAGTTTACATTTCTTCAATCACTGTCATCAAATTCAGTATATGTACCTACTGGCTACAATTTTTATTCAAAACTGCTGCAAAATTGTCCTTTACATTTCATTTCATTGGTTGGTTTGCTGTTAGGTTTCTGTCCCCGGGCCATTGATGTCAACCCATTTCCTACTTTTCTATTTTTTTAACACATATAAACAAATATATGTCATTTGTTTGTGATGCACAACAGTGCTAAGTAAGAATCATATATTAGCTAACAAGAAATACTTCTTTATTTATTGGGATCATCAGGGCAAATAAAAAAATTTCCGGACAAGTAAAATTTTAGGTTTCACTTGCCCGGGGACAATTGCTCACAACAAATATTTCCACACCCCTGAGCATATCAAAGAACCACAATGATTAAATTTTTGTTGAAATCAAACTAAGTTTAATTTTAGACCCTTTGGACCATAATGTAGACCAATTTGAAAACGGGACCAAAAATTAAGAATCTTCATACACAGTTAGATTCGGCATAACAAAGAACCCATATTATTCAATTTTTGATGAAATCAAACAAAGTTCAATTTTGGACCATTTGCGCCCCTTTTTTCTAAACTGTTGGGACCAAAACTCCCCAAATCAAACCCAACCTTCCTTTTAATGATCATAAATCTTGTGTTTAAATTTCATAGATTTCTATTGACTTAAACTAAAGTTATGGTGCGAAAACCAAGAATAATGCTTATTTGGGCCCCTTTTTGGCCCCTAATTCCTAAATTGTTGGGACCTCAACTCCCAAAATAAATCCCAACCTTCCTTTTGTGGTCATAAACATTGTGTTTAAATTTAATAGATTTCTATTTACTTATACTAAAGTTATTGTGCAAAAACCAAGAATAATGCTTATTTGAGCCCTTTTTTGGCCCCTAGTTCCTAAACTGTTGGAACCAAAACTCCCAACATTTATACCAACCTTCCTTTTGTGGTCATAAACCTTGTGTCAAAATTTCATAGATTTCTATATACTTAAAGAAAATGCTTATTTGGGCCCTTTTTGGCCCCTAATTCCTAAAATGTTGGGACCTCAACTCCCAAAATCATTCCCAAACTTCCTTTTGTGGTCATAAACCTTGTGTTAAAATTTCATAGATTTCTATTGATTTTTACTAAAGTTAGAGTGCGAAAACATAAAGTATTCGGACGACGACGACGACGCCAACGTGATACCAATATACGACCAAAAAATTTTCAATTTTTGCGGTCGTATATCAATTCAAACAAGAAAACTAATGGCCTTATTCATGTAAAAAAATGAACGAAAAACAAATATTTAACACATAAACAAACGACAACCACTGAATTACAGGCTCCTGACTTGGGACAGGCACATACATAAATAATGTGGTGGGGTTAAATGTATATTCTGTATATAAAGTTGCACATTGACTGTTTTTAAAAGAATGGTGTTTAATTAATTTTTTTACATAAATAAGGCCGTTAGTTTTCTCGTTTGAATTGTTTTACATTTTGTCTTATCAGGGCCTTTTATAGCTCACTATGCAGTATGGGCTTTGCTCATTGTTGAAGGTCGTACGGTGACCTATAGTTGTTAATGTCTGTGTCATTTGGTCTTTTGTGGATAGTTGTCTTATTGGCAATCATACCACATCTTCTTTTTTATATTAAATACTATGTTTAATAAATATGAATTGTTTTCTGTGTTTACTTTGACCAGTATTGCAAGTACACCTAGAAACTAAAGACTTGGTGTACTCTTTAGTTAATTTTTTCCTTATATGGAAGTTTTTGATTAAATACCCTGAAAAGACCACAAAAAACTTTTTAAAGGCTTTTTTAAGCAGTTTGATACCAACTAAAACAACAATTATGTTTCATAATACTAAATTTGTGTTTTTAATTACTTGTAAAGTTCACAAAATGTCATTGACAATCACTCTGCAGAAATTCCTGTTACCAACATCAGGATGGATTCTTCGCTAAAACTAGACAGCCAGAACTGAAGTAGAAAAAAGTGCCAAATATGAATAAATAAGACTAAGTATAACCAAACTTTGCATATATATATGGAAGATTAAAGTAACAATTTGGAATATTTAAAAGCAATTATTTAACATAAAATTTAATTACAAACATTTCAACACCAGTTTCCTAGATGAAGGACATGTAATCATGAAAAGTTGTCTAGTATAGTTTTTAAATAAAGAAATGCAATGCGTTATGTAAAATAAATGAATACCTTCATGTGGTCAGATTATTCGAGTATTAAAATACTAGAAAAGTGCTTATTTACCACTTGTTCTACAACTTAACATGGGAAACACAGCTAAAAAAATTCGCTATGTCAAAGGGAGGTAATCCATTTTTTTCATATGATTTTATATACATTATGAGGAGAAATATGTGCAAAATGTGATGTAAATGGGGAGAATATTTATGCCTTACATTGATATCATAACTCTAAAGTGTAATTTCTATTGTTTATTTCAATCTGAACACAAAAACTGATTTTTACCATATACCCCATGCTTCCTCTCACAGTACACTCAGTGCATTCTGGATAGCCGCAGCTTAGATAGAAATTTGTGTAAAAAACAACTTCAAATGGTTCCAAAATCCTTCCATTACATTAAAATTTACAGGAAATGAGTTTGTTGATTATTGTGTGGCCTTGGACTTGTACAGTGAAAGAGTGCATATTTTCCTATAGGGGTAAATTCAGTAAAAAATCTCCCATTGACTTTAATGCTAATCTATGTATGGAATTAAATTCATACCTGATTTACCTTTAGAAATTGGAAACTTTCATATAACATTCATGAAAGTACAAATGTAGCCCTATCTTTTGCATTAATAAAAACATAGGGTCATGCGGCATTTTTGGGCATTCACATGGCCTTGTTTACAAACAATGTAGATTCGCACTGAATTCCTATACTGACCCCCATTACTTTTCAACCCTGTAGTAAAAACATTTAGTTCATTCAGCATTTATTTGATTTTTTATCAACTCTAGTTTTGATCCATCTGCCAAAAAATATTTATTACAAACATTATTTACCAATCAGAAGAGCATATGACTTCAGTGTTATACAGAAAGCTCTTCCATTTTCTGATGACGTATATTTATTTACTGAATTTACCCCTACAATAAAGGTACAGATAGTGGACAAAAATGAGTTCCCAATAAAAACATGTCCTATCATTTCAACTAAAATTAATATTTTTCAAAAAAAAATATTACTTTATGAGTGATTTTTATAAAATAAACACCATAAGATGTAGTAATAGTTTTTTTGTTTATCTGGCCATGATTTTGTGAGGGTCGTTCTCATTTTCTGATAGGTGAAACACAAATGCAAATTTTAATGATTTTAATTTGGTTAGAATACATAGCAAAGTTTTCCACAAATAATTTCTTTGTGTTCACCTCATCAGAAAATGAAAATGAGCCTGAATAATATCATTGCCATAAATATAATTCCTAAATTTTATGGCCCGCTTCATTAAAATGTTGACCTTGTCATATGAGGTTATTTTTGATTTGTTGACTATATATTGACCTGTATACATCACCATACTTGCTTTGTTGGATTGCTGTCTCATTGACATATATCTCGCTTAGTAATATGATCCTATATAGTTCACATATAATGTACACTTACCTATAATAACTTGACTGGACAAGGATCACATTGACTGCATGGACAAGGATCACATTGACTGCTTGGACAAGGATCACATTGACTGGACAAGGATCACATTGACTGGACAAGGATCTACAAAATACAAATAATAGATGTTCAAACTAAAGACAAGGCTTAAAAAGAAACACTAACAAACAACAGTACACAAAACACAAAATAAAATAAATAACTTAACGATTCAATACAATTTGACTGTAATATTTACTTACCTTTACTAAGTATTAAATCCACTGTACTTGAATCAAATAAAAACGAACAGTAGATCTTTAAACTGAAAATACAAAATAGCTCAATTACAGTTTCAGATGAATATCGGTTAAACCATTTCTGAATATATTATGTATATACTTTTTTAGCTTGTAACAAGTATCTTGTCATGAATGAAACATGTGAAAGAGATATAACCTTCCATATATACATAGTACCATACAGAGCTCGGTGTAGGAGTTTTTTAGCATTGCAGGCTGTCTAATGCCAATAATGAAATATTTTTATTATTATTATTTAAGATTACTGTTTTAAATTGATTTATTTGTGTTTGGTGTAAAGTAAAATACAAGTAGTTAGCTATATATACAAATGTAGCTTGGTATAAGTAAAACAATGAAGACTTTTAATGAATTAAATGAAAGATAACTATCTTTAACAGTTTGTGATGAGTTTGATAGCCATTTGGATTCGTCTGCCCTACTTTAGCAAGTCTAATAGACAGATGACTTAGTTTTTGACAGAGGCTGATTTAGAGGGTTTTCCAGGGCTTTTTGTTGGGAAAATTTGGTTGAATATTTAGAGAATCACTGAAGCATGACTGGAGCGGGCCCCATCTTAGTCAGTCAGTACCCCCCCCCCCCCTACATATATGAAAATTTCTGGATCCACCACTTTTTGATCATGACAATATTTATTATCAATTCTGTCCAAATAATTCACAAAAGAAAATCTGTTTACGTTTTTAGAATGTCACTATTTTATTTTAAACAATAAAAAAACAAATTGTCTTTATTTAATAAAAATACACTATCAAAAGGACGATTACAATAAAGCACAAAACCTTTGATGCCTACGTAGAGAACAAGAAGAAGAACGAGAATGGGAGCGAACGTGAATTTGGGCGAACGGACCCAGATTGGAACCAAGACAACATGGAGGCTTGTATACGGGATACAGGATATTTGCCATTTTAATTTTAGGAATACAGGATATTTGTCTTAAAAGTAAATGGGATATGGGATATTGATGCATTTATAAGGATATTGAATTTTTAACATGAAAAAAGTTAAGTACAGAAATATTTACATCTCACTTGATAAAACTGCCCCAAAAAGTTTAATATTAAAGGTCATTTTAGTGCTTTGATGATTTTAATTGAGTTAATGGTCGTTTTATTTAAAAGTCATCCAAACCCAAGCGAAAAGTATTGATCTATTTTCGATATTTATATGTTCATGTGTACTGATAATTTTAAAAGTATTTGTTTTGCTTTCCATACTTCGTTCCTTATTGTTAATTTTCCTTTTTTGGATGGTGATGTTCCTTTGGCACTATCTTAGTGTTTGTATATATATCATAACACCTCCGCTATGCCCGTGTCTGTTGTAATGTTTTGGATTTTAATGAACGAAATCTATGTATTACTGGTAAATAATATTAAATCAGGGATTTAGTTACCACAAATCACTTAAAATCTTTACTAAATTCTAGATTTGGTTTTGAAGTTTGGTTCTACCTGTAAAACCAGGTGCTCCGCAGGGCACAGCTTTATACGAACGCAGAGGTCGATCCCTGAACAGTTGGGGCAGGTATGGACAAAACATTTACGCGTGATTCAGCTCTGAATTTAGATTGTGATCAAATTTTTGACATTATATGGGTTTTTTACACAAAACAAATGTCAAGATTTTACAAATCAATTAAAGATTTCTTCTTCAAACTTATTTAAATCTAAAATTAAATAGTTGACACAGCATAGGTTTCTGACACAGAATGAATGTGGTCTAATGAACTTTAATTTTTTTTTGCCTTTGAGCAATTCACTATGCTGTTGAATATTAATCCTGTCAAAAAAATATTTGAAGAAATTTTCTTTTTATTTATGAAATCTGAAATGAGAACAAGTATGGACACAACTTTTAAGTTTGATACAGCTATAAATGTGGATTGTGATTAAATAGTTGACACAACATAGGTTTATGTCACATTATGAATTTGGTTTAAGAAATGAAAATTAGAATTTAAAGTTTTAAAATTTAATATTAAACTATTATGGTTCAATATCCAAAATGTAAATAGTCATGTCTGGCAAATGTCCAACATACATTATCTAAAAACATTTTAGATAAGATAAGGAAAAAAAGCTTCATCAGCAACATTTTATATTAGCAAATTTCCAATGAAGTTATTTACATAAAGTTATTGGCAAATAAAAATAGAAAATGACATCATAGTCATGTCTGGCAAATTTCCAACATATATTATCAACTACTATTCTATACAAAGAAAGATAACTCCAATTGAAAATTAATTGCTATGTGCAATTAGATATTTCTTGCTATTGTGCAATACTGTGCAATTGAAAATTTCTTGCTATTGCACAATACTTGATATGGAATCCTGATTTGGACCAACTTGAAAACTGGGCCCATAATCAAAAATCAAAGTACATGTTAAGATAAAGCATATCAAATAAGCCCAAGAATTTAATTTTTGTTAAAATCAAACTTAGTTTAATTTTGGACCCTTTGGACCTTAATGTAGACCAATTTGAAAACTGGACCAAAAATTAAGAATCTACATACACAGTTAGATTTGGCATATCAAAGAACCCATTTATTCAATTTTCGATGAAATCAAACAAAGTTTAATTTTGGACCCCCATTTGGACCAACTTGAAAACTAGGCCAATAATTAAAAATCTAAGTACATTTTTAAATTCAGCATATCAAAGAACCCCAAGGATTCAATTTTTGTTAAAATCAAACTAAGTTTAATTTTGGACCCTTTGGACCTTAATGTAGACCAATTTGAAAACGGGACCAAAAACTAAGAATCTACATACATAGTTAGATTCGGCATATCAAATTAAAGAACCCCAATTATTCAATTTTTTATGAAATCACACAAAGTTCAATTTTGGACCCTTTGGGCCCCTTATTCCTAAACTGTTGGGACCGAAACTCCCAAAATCAAACCCAACCTTCCTTTTATGGTCATAAACCTTGTGTTTAAATTTCATAGATTTCTATTAACTTATACTAAAGTTATGGTGCAAAAAACAAAAATAATGCTTATTTGGGCCCTTTTTTGGCCCCTAATTCATAAACTGTTGTGACCTCAACTCCAAAAATCAATCCCAACCTTCCTTTTGTGGTCATAAACCTTGTGTATAAATTTCATTGATTTCTATTTACTTATACTAAAGTTATTTTGCGAAAACCAAGAATAATGCTTATTTGGGCCCTTTTTTGGCCCTTTATTCCTAAACTGTTAGAACCAAAACTCCCAAAATCAATCCCAACCATCCTTTTGTGGTCATAAACCTTGTGTCAAAATTTCATAGATTTCTATTCATTTAAACTAAAGTTATAGTGCGAAAACCAAGAAAATGCTTATTTTGGGTCCTGTTTGGCCCCTAATTCCTAAAAAGTTGGGACCAAAACTCCCAAATTCAATCTCAACCTATATTTTGTGGTCATAAACCTTGTGTTAAAATTTCATTGATTTCTATTCACTTTTACTTAAGTTAGAGTGCGAAAACTTAAAGTATTCGGACGACGACACAAGACGACGACGCCAACGTGATAGCAATATACGACAAAAAACTTAAAATTTTTGCGGTCGTAAAAAATTTATTTCAAACGGGATAGCACATCCTCATTTTTACGGATATGTTGTTTACCGTGCCATTGGATGTTGGATGTGTAATGATTGATAATTTAGTCTCAGATGCATTACTTTTTATTAGTTGTAATTGGCTTTGAACTAGCTGTCAGTAACTGCAAGTTCTCTCAGATCTGTACTTAGTGTCTTTTTGTTGATGGGATGTACAAGTTCTCGGTCACGTCCACTCTCTGTTTTTAATAGATGTATTTCTATTTGTATTCATCTGATGAGTTAAGCCTTTTTCAACTGATTTGTATAGTTTGTTCTTATGTTGCACCACTGTCCCAGGTTAAGGGGAGGTTTGGGATCCCGCTAACATGTTTAACCTCGCCACATTCTGTATGTATGTGCCTGTCCAAAGTCAGGAGTCTTTAATTCAGTGGTTGTCGTTTGTTGCTGTGTTACATATTTGTTTTTGTTCATTTTTTCTATACATAAATTAGGCCGTTAGTTTTCTCGTTTGAATTGTTCTACATTTGTCATTTCAGATCTTTTTATAGCTAACTATGAGGTATGGGCTTTGCTCATTGATGAAGGTCGTACGGTGACCTATAGTTGTTAATTTTAATCTGTGTCGCGTGGTCTCTTGTGACGAGTTGTCTCATTGGCAATCATACCACATCTTTTTTTATATTATTTGCTCATATGCATTGATAATTTTCTTGAAATAATCAGAGATTTTTGTTAGATGTATCCATCTGATGAGTAAAGCCTTATTGTTGTCAATGTTTTCATTTGTCTTGATGCTTTATATGATTACAGGATATTTTATAGTGTTTTACCTCTTATTTTTTACGTGGCGTGGCGAGGATCTTCAGAGATCTCCATTTTTTACAGATTGTTCTGATGTGCAACGGCTGTTTTGCCAGACAAGCAGGGCCGAGGGACATCAGAGCACGTTTCATATCAAAAAGTAGATATTTCGCTGTATAAACTATGTTAATAACGAATAATTACTAAATAATCAATGTAAATTAATATATTTTCTTCCTATTACTGGTGTTGTGAGGAAGGAAATTAAAAAAAAGTAACAAAAATATTGGGATCTATGTAATTCATAAAGTTCAAGATCACAGAGTCAAATGTTGTGTTATTTCTTTGCAAAACAAGGGCTGTGCAAATTTTGCCTGCTGTAATAATATTGCAACAGTTAAGTGTAATGTAGGTACATTAGCAGAAAGCTTTCTTGTGTTAAATTTTGAGTTTATATTGAACTTGCATGCTAAATATCCACTTTTTGATATGGAAGTGCTCTGACATCCCACAGTCTCAGCTTGTCTGGCAAAACAGCTGTTGGATGTCAGAGCAATCTTGGACAAGAGACAGGGTTGCGTCCTTCTGTTCTTTCCAACATAGGTTAACGTGTAGGATGAAGTTTCTTATCAATGAAAGAAGAATGCTATCAAAATTATATTTTACAGTCATATGCATCACGGTTTTAAAAAAAAGTCTGAAATTAGACCCCTGACACTAAATTTATCTTTAACAGGTTGGGCCGTTGGGGACAACCCGCCAAATGGGGAGCTATTCCCCAAATGAGTAACAATCCCTCATTTGAGTAATCATTTCATAGTGTTAAAAACAATATTTTCTAAAAATGGGTCTTTTTAGTTAAAATGGCACACATTAATAGAAAATGGAAGAACTTCTTCAAAAGAATTATATTTTTATTATGGATTTTAAAAAAGTTAGAAACCTTGAGAATAGTTACATTTTCTAAGTTTTTATAGGCTTGTATCTTCTCAGTAAATCAAGATAGGGATAATCATCTTTTGGAAAATTGGCGGCATTTTTCATGAATATGTGCCATTTTAAGAAAAAAGACTCAATTGAGAAAATTTAGATTTTTAGCACTACCAAATGATTACTCAAATGAGGGATTGTTACTCATTTGGGGAACAGTTCCCCATTTGGTGGGTTGTGCCCAACCTGTTTAACATCACATAAAAGAGATTGTTATACAAGGCTCTAAGATGGAACACTTCTTCTTTTGGACACATACATTGTATATTCATATTTAACACTAGAAGTATGCACTAAATTTCCTTTAACACAAATTGTTTTCCCATAGTCAAAATTGTTGACTTTGTGATGAGGAAAAAAATGGGCTTGGGAATGAATTTATAATGATTTTTTTGGATATTTCAAAATAGTTTTAGGGATATGGGATATTTGTAAAAAATAATTATCGGGATAATAGGGGTAAACATTATAGAGATACGGGATATTGAGATAAAAACTTAATGGGATATGGGATATTGATACCCCCCCTTCCCCCCCTCAACATGGGATCAACTTTATCAAAATGAACGTCCGTCTTATATCTTAATTGAATCTCTGTGTTCTCACAATACCTTGGTATATCTTTGAGTAGGTTTTACCAAAATCGTATGTTTTACCCTTTCTTTAGGAAACATATTTTTGTCAGGGGCGCGAAACGGGTGCGTATAATATACAACTCGTTTCAGGAGTTGTTTCTCCGGAAAATCTTAAGTCAGATGAGGTTTTTTTTCGCGGAACCAATTAAATTCAGTTTTGAATCCGGTTCCTTACCTGGAAGAAGAAAAGGTTGCAGTCAGGGCCGTAACTACATTGAGGCAAATGAGGCAAATGCCTCATGTAAGAAATTAAAAAAAAAAAAAATGAAACAAAAGATTGTCTTAATATCAAATTGTTCTCACGGAAAGTGTCTAGCAAGAAGCAAGTTCTCTTCACTCTCTGGTGTCGCCCCTGCATGTTTTTCGTGATCCATGTTTCTATTTTACTTTTAGTTTTCAAAGTTGATTGTCTATTGTTTGTACTTTTGTGTCCCGGGTTTGTCTTTTGTTCATTTAAGGTCCTACTTTATAACTGTAGTCTGAGTGTTGATTTTCATTTGTAAACGTGTGGTTTTGCAATGTTACATGCCCACCGATGTCCAGAGAGTGGAGAGAGGATATTTTAAGGAATAGACGATGCTACAAGACACAGAAACAATGGTCGTTTCTGAATGGAGAATTGAACTTGATATCAAAGAATACAAAACTGGCTTTTCAGTTGTAGATAAAACTAGATAGCTGACAAGGTTTAAATTAAAGTAAGGTCACCAATTTCCCGATATCAAATAATTTGAAGACAAAAAACAGTAATGTATTGCAATATGAAGGGTTAAACTTGCATTAAGTCATGTCCAGACCCTTTAACAGAAAATAAAGGAATATGGAGTAAATGTGCACGAAACCTAATCACACACAAAGTCAATGCATAGAAAAAATACTAAAGTTGCTGGAGCGTTCTTAAACAATAAAAGAATCATTAATACCGAGTTGGTCCCTAGTGTAGACTTAAGCAGTACTAGTACTTAAAGTATAATACTGCACTGTCACTAAATTTAAATCTAGTCATAAAAAAAACAAAGTCTAAGCACAATACAAGATGATAACAGACAGACAGATCCGGTATTAATGATTATGAGAATTAAGATTTTTGCTTTATCCTTCATATCGGTCTTTTAATGTTGTCCATAAAACGTAAAAGTCTAAAATTGTAATGAATCTATGTTTTTGCTTTGAGACCAGAATTTTGCGGAGAAAAAATAGCTAAAAATTAATTACGTTTCAATGTCAGAAAGAGTCCGGGAAACGCTCAGAATGCACAATTTTGCGTTATTTTCCTTAGAGCTTCTGGGGGGCCTTGAGCGGCCCCCAGACCCCTCGCCAAAATTTTTTCGACTCGCTTCGCTCGGCGAATATATATATATTGCCTCACTATTAGAAGAGGCTAGTCAGGCCCTTGCAGTGGCATGGTGGCGGACCCAGGCCCGAGGAGAGGTCTAGAGCGTACAATCTCTCTCCTTTTGATCGAAAAAAAAAAATATCATGCTACTCACGATTTATATGATGTTTAGGGTTACCATGGTTACATGCAAAGGAAATAAATCAATAATCTGTGTCTAGTTCACCTGACTGGATCAGTTTTAAATGTTATAGTCAATGATACCTGTGCGTGTACAACCAATAAGGACGTTATGCTTACTTCTTTGTTAGATGGACCTTTAAATAGCTTTATCTTTGTTAGCTTCCTATGAAAGAATACTTATAGCTATTACAATTTAAATCATTTTACGGGACGGTAACCAAAGACGATTGAAAAACCTGTTAGACTAGTTTATAAATAACTTTCTTTAAACGAATAAATATGTCACGGCAATTTACACCAAAAGATTGTATTAAGATAAGTCCATCTTTTCTATTTGGTTTACTATTGATTGAGTTAAATAACTTTAGTCTTTGCAATAGTCTTTGATACTATTACATATTTATTTTTGCATACCAAGGAAACAGATATGGGGCCAGTACAAGGAAGTATTACCTTACGACCAGATTTAAACAGGGTCGGACCAGTCATTTTAAAAAAGGGGGGTCCCAACCCAGGACAAAGGGGGGACAAAAAAAAAACAGGGGACCCGACAGTTAAAAGCCTGAGAAATGCACATAAAATCCAATGTTCGGCCATAAGGTGCCTCCTTGGTACGCCCCATTTTTATTAATCAGTACAATCAGAGCCTATGATATTTTCTAAAAAAAAAATATTAAATCGTGTAACACACAAATATAGATTATAAGATACTTAAATTATTATCAGAAATAACTTAAATTACCTTTAAAAAACAATTGTCCACTTGGTTAAAATGAATTTCCACTTTCGTTTCATATGTAAACACACATACATAACGACTGTCGCAAAGACATTTTTACATACGGGTATCTAGAATGTAATACAATACCATTCAATACAATACAATATACAAATATTTATTTGAACCAATTAAAAATGCCGTTAAGTGATTATAATTGAACATGCACCAGATAATATTTAATATTACAATATTTCATTCATAAAAGAAAGGGAGATTGTATATTTTAGCAGAGACATATTTCATTATCACTGAACTAGTATATATATATATTTGTTTAGGGGCCAGCTGAAGGACGCCTCCGGGTGCGGGAATTTCTCGCTGCCTTGAAGACCTGTTGGTGACCTTCTGCTGTCGTCTGTTCTATGGTCGGGTTGTTGTCTCTTTGACAAATATCCCATTTCCATTCTCAATTTTAATTTTACATGCATGTGTATATGATCTGTCTCTGATTTTAGTAAGTCCAAGGCTATTAATTTCAAAAAGGGGGGTCTGCGGTAACCGATGAAAAAACATGCATTTTGACAATTTATTGCACATGATGCTGAGTCATAACTACAAACATCTCAAGGGTTGACAATGTTGACTGGGGCATGGAAATATGGTCATCTGGACTCCTCCCGTTCCGGCAGAAACTTTAACCCTTGATGAAGGAATGCGTCCGTTTGACAGGGCGGGGATGTATACATACCCTGCCACATCCGGTCAAAATCGATGCTTCGTGTAGAGAAAGTAGGTTGGCCCTCTGCACTTGAAATAACACTTGAAACAAATTCGTAAAGGGTTCAAGTTTCCCGTCCTTCATTCCGACCGGCCAACCTATTTGGGACTGATGGTTTCTCGTTCTGAATATGTATTAAATATTTGCCACTGGACGTTTTAAGCAACAACTAATTGATAAATCATAACTAAAAATTATTAACATATTTCCAAAAATATATTTTACCGTTTTGCTCTTAAACTTGTTTGTAAGATGCACATATTTATTCGTTTAAAACTTAGTCTTATAGGGATTTCAGTCGTCTTTGGTTCACGTGCAAAAAAATGGTGACTGTGGAATAATTTCAGTAAAAAAGGGGTGGGGGTGGGGGGGAAGGGGACCGAATAGAGCGAAAAATAAAAAGACAGGACAGAGATTACACTTTAAAAAAATGCAGGACAAAATTTTACATCTTAGCCTTCCTCTCATCCCCCTTAGAAATAAAATGGTAGCTCCCTTACAACAATTATTACAGAACGTATCTTCAATGCCAAACATACCGTAGGTCATAAATGACGTCACAACCGTATATATATATATATATATATATAGTTTGAACAACACACATTGTAAAAGATAATATGTCGTCAAACTTTTCTTTGCTTCTATTCTATGGAAAGGGAATGATCGCATATTTGGTCTGCAGCTTGATAAAGTTGAGTTGAAGTGTGGAGGCAATTTTTACATACAGCCACTTTTTCGACGACAAGGCCATACTATATAATCTTCGCGTTCAAGATAGATACGAGCTAAAGTTCGAGTTTATTAATAAGTTCAAGTTTCGTTTTTTACACTTCGATTTAAGCTCCGAGTTAGAGTCGCATTTCAAGTTGAAAGTTAAACTTCGAGTTATGATTTGAGTTATTTAATTTGAGTTCGTCCTTCAACATGTTCAATAAATTTTAAATGCGCGTCCAGATCTTTAAAAAAACCCTGTAATACTGCTTCCATTTTTAAAACAGCAATGTCCAATGAATTTCAGTAAGAAGTCGAGTTAGTTTTCTTGTTAAATACTTTTTTGTGGCACACAATTTTTTATTGAAACAGTATTAAAATGAATATTAAAATATCCAAGACTCAATACTCAAAACGGGAAAAGATGGCAAAAAATAATGATTCCAGTAGAAATGGTTCATAATCTCTCTTCGTCCCTCTTTACCTTTTAGAACTAGTTAAGCCGCATGTATCTCAATCAAAGTATCCAATAGAGGAGCCTCTCTTCGTCCCTCTTTACCTCTTAGAACCAGTTAAGCCGCATGTATCTCAATCAAAGTATCCAATAGAGGAGCCTCTCTTCGTCCCTTTTTTTTACCTTTAAGAACTAGTTAAGCCGCACGTATCTCAATCAAAGTACCCGTCAGAGTAGCCTCTCTTCGTCCCTTTTTTACCTTTAAGAACTAGTTAAGCCGCACGTATCTCAATCAAAGTACCCGTCAGAGTAGCCTCTCTTCGTTCCTTTTTTACCTTTAAGAACTAGTTAAGCCGCATGTATTTCAATCAAAGTACCCCGTCGGAGTAGCCTCTCCTCGTCCCTTTTTTTACCTTTAAGAACTAGCTAAGCCGCACGTATCTCAATCATAGTACCCCGTCAAAGAATCCTCTCTTCGTCCCTCTTTACCTTTAAGAACTAGTTATGCCGCATGTATCTCAATAAAAATACCTCGTCAAAGTAGCCTCTCTTCGTCCTTCTTTACCTTTAAGAACTAGTTATGTCGCATGTATCTCAATAAAAATACCTCGTCAAGGTAGCCTCTCTTCGTCAATTTTTTACCTTTAAGAACTTGTTAAGCCGCATGTATCTCAATCAAAGTACCTCGTCAAATTAGCCACTCTTTGTCCGTTTTTTAACCTTTGAGAACTAGTTAAGCCGCATGTATCTCAATCAAAGTACCCCGTCAAAGTAGTCTCTCTTCGTCCCTTTTTTACGTTTTAGAACTAGATAAGCCGCACGTATCTCAATCAAAGTACCTCGTCAAAGTAGTCTCTTTTCGTCCGTTTTTTACCTTTAAGAACTTCTATTGTTTAAGACTGCATGTTGACCTCTTTATTTAGACTCGGGACGACTTAGAGCTAGACATTTTGTATAGACGTTTGTCTATTGTTTAAGACTGTATGTTGACATCTTTATTTAGAATCAGAACGATTTAGAGATTTAAACATCTTTGTGGCGACTAGCCTCGTTCTCGTTTGGTTTTTGGCTCTGCTGGTGCCTTTAGATATATGTGTCGTTCGGTTGCTGGTGTCTTTAGATATATATGTCGTTGGGTTGCTGGTGTCTTTTGATGTATGTGTCGTTGGGTTGCTGGTGTCTTTAGATATATGTGTCGTTGGGTTGCTGGTGTCTTTAGATATATGTGTTGTTGGGTTGCTGGAGCCTTTAGATATATGTGTCGTTGGGTTGCTGGTGTCTTTAGATATATGTGTCGTTGGGTTGCTGGTGTCTTCAGATATATGTGTCGTTGGGTTGCTGATGTCTTTAGATATATGTATCGTTGGTTTGCTGGTGTCTTTAGATGTATGTGTCGTTGGGTTGCTGGTGTCTTTAGATATATGTGTCGTTGGATTGCTGGTGTCTTTAGATATATGTGTCGTTGGGTTGCTGGTGTCTTTAGATATATGTGTCGTTGGATTGCTGGTGTCTTTAGATATATGTGTCGTTGGGTTGCTGGTGTCTTTAGATATATGTGTCGTTGGGTTGCTGGTGCCTTTAGATATATGTGTCGTTTGGTTGCTGGTGTCTTTAGATATATATGTGTTTGGGTTGCTGGTGCCTTTAGATATATGTGTCGTTGGGTTGCTGGTGTCTTTAGATATATGTGTCGTTTGGTTGCTGGTGTCTTTAGATATATGTGTCGTTGGGTTGCTGGTGTCTTTAGATGTATGTGTCGTTGGGTTGCTCGTGCCTTTAGATATATGTATCGTTGGGTTGCTGGTGTCTTTAGATATATGTGTCATTGGATTGCTGGTGTCTTTAGATATATGTGTCGTTGGGTTGCTGGTGTCTTTAGATATATGTGTCGTTGGGTTGCTGGTGTCTTTAGATGTATGTGTCGTTGGGTTGCTGGTGTCTTTAGATGTATGTGTCGTTGGGTTGCTGGTTTCTTTAGATATATGTGTCGTTGGGTTGCTGGTGTCTTTAGATATATGTGTCGTTGGGTTACTGGTGTCTTTAGATATATGTGTCGTTGGGTTGCTAGTGTCTTTAGATATATGTGTCGTTGGCTTGCTGGTGTCTTTAGATATATATATGTCGTTGGGTTGCTGGTATCTTTAGATATATGTGTCCTTGGGTTGCTGGTGTCTTTAGATATATGTGTCGTTGGGTTGCTGGTGTCTTTATATATATGTGTCGTTGCGTTGCTGGTGTCTTGAATTGATTTTTACACCAGAACAACCAGAATAATGAGAGGATTCTGTCGATATCTATATTTTAGCATCTTGTTTTTCTCGTCTTTTATTACACTAAATATATAAGTTGTTGGATGTGTACTGATAGATATTTTTCCTTTCGATACATGTTTTTTTATTAGTCAAATCTTAACTTTGTGTCTTTAGTGTTTTTTGTTAGTTGTTTAAGTGCTTGTATCGATTTGATGAGTTAAGCCTTTTGGAACTGAGTTTTAGAGAATGTTCTAATGCTGTGCTATTACACCACTGTACCAGGTAAGGGGAGGGTTTGGCGCCCACAAACATGTTCAACCCCGCCACATTCTATATTTGCCTGTTCCAATTATTGTTTTGTACAGTCTGTTCCTGTGTTGTGCTGATCCACCACTGTTCGAGGTTAAAGGGGGGAGACACCCGCTAACATGTTTAATCCCTTCACATTTTGTATGTGCCTGTCCCAAGTCAGGAGCCAATAACTCAGTAATGTCGTTTGTTCGCTGCATATTATATTTGTTTTTCGTTCATTGGTTTGTACATAAATCAGGCCGTACGTTTTCTAGTATAATTTGTTTTACATATGTCATTTCTGGGATCTTTATAGATTGCAATATGATATGGCTTTTCTCATTGTTGAAGGCCGTACCGTTGTTTTAACTTCTACGTCATTTTTTCTCTTGTGGAGAAATGTCTCATACGTAATCGCCAGACTTACATGTATACCTTGGAATCATTTCATACACCACTTTTATGGTTTATTGCTAAATGTGAAGTTTTTGTAATTAGATCTTTTTCTCTGATACTGTCTGCAATAGGCTATATATATACTTGTATGGTGTCTGGTATGATTGTAAAACATGTCTGTCTGGTAGGGTCCATCAGACCTTGACCTCATTCGCACCGATCACTGGTAATGTTAAGTTCATGTGATACGTGTGCTTGCAGTAAAACTTTCATGTCACAGACTTTTAACATAAATTCAATCACGATCAGAAAAAAAAACAATTCAGTGTGAGCACTCATGTTTAAGCTGAACCACGAAAAAACGGTCAAGGACAATGGAAATATGACATACAGTTTGATACCAATTTTTAACTACAAATGTATTAATTTTTCCTGTTAAACTTTATGAGATGTTTTTATTTGTTATTAAATGATAAGGTCTGGACATTCCTATGACTAAAGTTCAGATATCAGGACATTCGTATGACTAAAGTTCAAATGCCCTCTTAAAAATTACTTTTTCTCTTTTTTTTTATATTTCCAAAAGAATTTCCGAAATATGTTTGGTGTTTAGTTTTGTTACCTCAGACATAGAAATCTACCAGTAAGAGGATGCATATGTTCGGCTATCCTACTCTGAATTAATTACTTATACCAATTAGGTCGAATTTTACTTAAGAAATTACTTATACCTATTAGGTCGAATTTTACTTAAAAAATTACTTACACCTATTAGGTCGAGTTTTACTTAAGAAATTAGTTCCACCTATTAGGTCGAATTTTACTTAAGAAATTACTTAGATTTTAAATACCACATGATTTTCACTTTCGTAATATTTGTTTACCTAAGATAGAAGACGAGAGGGGGGGATCTGCTCGAAATGAGACAAATAATTTTTTTGTAGAATAGTTTTAACCATTATTTCCGTAAATGGTAAGTTTGAGAATATTTCATTTGATACAATTAAAAAGTGAGAAAACTTTCTGATAATTTATCTATAGTCCAAAATTTTCAAATGATACATAATTCTACAATAAAAACGATATTTATTGCTGTCACTGATAGATGTTAACTATATGTGTTATTTTCATTCAATATTGCAATGTTATGTACGAATAAAGGGAGATGTGGGATATACCTCAATGAGACAACAATCCAACAACACAAATAACCAATAGACCACTGTGGACAAAACACAAAGTACGAGTAAAAGGAGATGTGGGATATATGTCAATAAGACAGCAATCCAACAACACAAATAACCAGTAGACCTCTAGAAGACAACTCACAACGGACGAGTAAAAGGAGGTGTGGGATATACGTCAATGAGATAACAATCCAACAACACAAATAACCATTAGATATCTAGTGGACAAAACACAACGTATGAGTAAAAGGGGGTGTGATATAAGTCAATGAGACAACAATCCAACAACACAAATAACCAAGAGATGTCTAGTGGACAACACACAACGTACGAGTAAAAGGAGATGTGGGATATACGTCAATGAGACAACAATCCAACACCAGAAATAACCAATGGACATCTAGTGGACACAACACAAAGTACGGGTAAAAGGGGGGGGGGGATATACGTCAATGAGACAACGATTCAACAACACAAATAACCAATGGACATCTCGTGGACAACACACAACGTACGAGTAAAAGGAGGTGTGGGATATACGTCAATGAAACAACAATCTAACAATACAAATAACCAAGAGACGTCTAGTGGACAACACACAACGTACGAGTAAAAGGAGATGTGGGATATACGTCAATGAGACAACAATCCAACACCACAAATAACCAATGGACATCTAGTGGACACAACACAACATACAAGTAAAAGGAGGAGTGGGATAAACGTCAATGACACAACAATCCAACACCACAAATAACCAATGGACATCTAGTGGACACATACAACATACGAGTAAAAGGAGGGGTGGGATAAACGTCAATGACACAACAATCCAACAACACAAATAACCATTAGACATCTAGTGAACAACACACAACGGACGAGTAAAAGGATGTGTGTGATATAGGTCAATGAGGCAACAATCCAACAACACAAATAAGCAATAGACATCTAGTTGACAACACACAACGTACGAGTAAAAGAAAATGTGGGATAAACATCAATGAAACAACAATCCATCAACACAAATAACCAAAAGACATCAAGTGGACATCACCCAATATACGAGTAAAACGAAGTGTGGGATATACTTCAATGACACAACAATCCAACAACACAAATAACCATTAGAAATCTAGTGGACAACACACAACGTATGAGTAAAAGGGGTGGGGGGGGGGTATACCTCAATGAGACAACAATCCAAAAACACAAATAACCAATAGACCACTGTGGACAAAACACAAAGTACGAGTTAAAGGAGGTGTGGGATATATGTCAATAAGACAGCAATCCAACAACACAAATAACAAGTAGACCTCTAGTGGACAACACACAACGTACGGGTAAAATGAGATGTGGGATATATGTCAATGAGATAGCAATCCATCTACACAAATAACCAAAAGACATCTAGTGAACAACACACAACGTACGAGTAAAAGGAGATGTGGGATATACGTCAAAGAGACAACGATCCAACAACACAAATAACCAACGGACGTCTAGTGTACAACACACAACGTACGAGTATAAAGGAAATGTGGGATATACGTCAATGACACAACAATCCAACAACACAAATAACCAATAGACCACTGTGGACAAAACACAAAGTACGAGTTAAAGGAGGTGTGGGATATATGTCAATAAGACAGCAATCCAACAACACAAATAACAAGTAGACCTCTAGTGGACAACACACAACGTACGGGTAAAATGAGGTGTGGGATATATGTCAATGAGACAACAATCTAACACCACAAATAACCAAAAGACATCTAGTGGACACAACACAACGTACGAGTAAAAGGAGGAATGGGATAAACGTCAATGACACAACAATCCGGCAACACAAATAACCATTAGACATCTAGTGGACAATACACAACGTATGAGTAAAAGGGGTGTGTGAAATAAGTCAATGAGACAACAATCCAGCAACACAAATAACCATTAGACATCTAATGGACAACATACAACGTACGAGTAAAAGGGGGGGGGGGGTGTGATATAAGTCAATGAGACAACAAACCAACATTACAAATAAGCAATAGACATCTAGTGGACACAACACAACGTACGAGTAAAAGAAAATGTGGGATATACGTCAATGAAACAACAATCCAACAACACAAATAACCAAGAGACATCTAGTTGACAACACACAACATACGAGTAAAAGGAAGTGTGGGATATACGTCAATGAGACAACAATCCAACAACACAAATAACCAAGAGACGTCAAGTGGACAACACCCAACATACGAGTAAAAGGAAGTGTGGGATATACGTCAATGAGACAACAATCCAACAACACAAATAACCAAGAGACGTCTAGTGGACAACACACAACGTACGAGTAAAAGGAGATGTGGGATATACGTCAATGAGACAACAATCCAACAACACAAATAACCATTAGACATCTAGTGGACAACACACAACGTACGAGTAAAAGGAGATGTGGGATGTACGTCAATGAGACAACAATCCAACAACACAAATAACCATTAGACATCTAGTGGACAACATACAACGTACGAGTAAAAGGAGATGTGGGATATACGTCAATGAGACAACAATCCAACAACACAAATCACCATTAGACATCTAGTGGACAACACACAACGTACGAGTAAAAGGAGATGTGGGATATACGTCAATGAGACAACAATCCAACAACACAAATAACCATTAGACATCTAGTGGACAACATACAACGTACGAGTAAAAGGAGATGTGGGATATACGTCAATGAGACAACAATCCAACACCACAAATAACCAATGGACATCAAGTGGACACAACACAACGTACGAGTAAAAGGAGGAGTGGGATAAACGTAAATGACACAACAATCCAACAACACAAATAACCAGTAGACCTCTTATGGACAACACACAACGTACGGGTAAAATGAGGTGTGGGATATATGTCAATGAGATAGCAATCCATCAACACAAATAACCAAAAGACATCTAGTGGACAACACACAACGCATGAGTAAAAGGGTGTGTGTGATATAGGTCAATGAGGCAACAATCCAACAACACAAATAAGCAAAAGACATCTAGTGGACAACACACAACGTACGAGTAAAAGAAAATGTGGGATATATGTCAATAAGACAGCTATCCAACAACTCAAATAACCAGTAGACCTCTAATGGACAACACACAACGTGCGTGTAAAATGAGGTGTGGGATATATGTCAATGAGATAGCAATCCATCAACACAAATAACCAAAAGACATCTAGTGGACAACACACAACGTACGGGTAAAAGGGGGGTGGGATATACGTCAAAGAGACAACGATCCAACAACACAAATAACCAATGCACATCTAGTGGACAACACACAACGTACGAGTAAAAGGAGGTGTGGGATATACGTCAATGAGACAACAATCCAACAACACAAATAACCATTAGATATCTAGTGGACAACACACAACGTATGAGTAAAAGGGGGTGTGATATAAGTCAATGAGACAACAATCCAACAACACAAACAACCAAGAGACGTCTAGTGAACAACATACAATGTACGAGTAAAAGGAGGTGTGGGATATACGTCAATGAGACAACAATCCAACACCACAAATAACCAATGGACATCAAGTGGACACAACACAACGTACGAGTAAAAGGAGGAGTGGGATAAACGTAAATGACACAACAATCCAACAACACAAATAACCAAGGGACGTCTAGTGGACAGCTCACAACGGACGAGTAAAAGGAGATGTGGGATATACGTCAATGAGACAACAACCCAACAACACAAATAACCATTAGACATCTAGTGAACAACACACAACGTACGAGTAAAAGGAGATGTGGGATATACGTCAATGAGACAACAATCCAACAACACAAATAACCATTAGACATCTAGTGGACAACATACAACGTACGAGTAAAATGAGATGTGGGATATACGTCAATGAGACAACAACCCAACACCACAAATAACCAATGGACATCAAGTGGACACAACACAACGTACGAGTAAAAGGAGGAGTGGGATAAACGTAAATGACACAACAATCCAACAACACAAATAACCAGTAGACCTCTAATGGACAACACACAACGTACGGGTAAAATGAGGTGTGGGATATATGTCAATGAGATAGCAATCCATCAACACAAATAACCAAAAGACATCTAGTGGACAACACACAACGCATGAGTAAAAGGGTGTGTGTGATATAGGTCAATGAGGCAACAATCCAACAACACAAATAAGCAAAAGACATCTAGTGGACAACACACAACGTACGAGTAAAAGAAAATGTGGGATATATGTCAATAAGACAGCAATCCAACAACTCAAATAACCAGTAGACCTCTAATGGACAACACACAACGTGCGTGTAAAATGAGGTGTGGGATATATGTCAATGAGATAGCAATCCATCAACACAAATAACCAAAAGACATCTAGTGGACAACACACAACGTACGAGTAAAAGGAGATGTGGGATAAACGTCAATGAGACGACGATCCAACAACACAAATAACCAATGGACGTCTAGTGTACAACACACAACGTACGGGTAAAAGGGGAGTGGGATATACGTCAAAGAGACAACGATCCAACAACACAAATAACCAATGCACATCTAGTGGACAACACACAACGTACGAGTAAAAGGAGGTGTGGGATATACGTCAATGAGACAACAATCCAACAACACAAATAACCATTAGATATCTAGTGGACAACACACAACGTATGAGTAAAAGGGGGGTGTGATATAAGTCAATGAGACAACAATCCAACAACACAAACAACCAAGAGACGTCTAGTGGACAACACACAACGTACGAGTAAAAGGAGGTGTGGGATATACGTCAATGAGACAACAATCCAACACCACAAATAACCAATGGACATCAAGTGGACACAACACAACGTACGAGTAAAAGGAGGAGTGGGATAAACGTCAATGACACAACAATCCAACAACACAAATAACCAAGGGACGTCTAGTGGACAACTCACAACGGACGAGTAAAAGGAGATGTGGGATATACGTCAATGAGACAACAACCCAACAACACAAATAACCATTAGACATCTAGTGAACAACACACAACGTACGAGTAAAAGAAAATGTGGGATAAACATCAATGAAACAACTATCCAACAACACAAATAACCAAAAGACATCTAGTGGACAACACCCAACATACGAGTAAAAGGAAGTGTGGGATATACGTCAATGACACAACAATCCAACAACACAAATAACCATTAGACATCTAGTGGACAACACACAACGTATGAGTAAAAGGGGTGGGGTGGGATATACCTCAATGAGACAACAATCCAACAACACAAATAACCAATAGACCACTGTGGACAAAATACAAAGTACGAGTTAAAGGAGTTGTGGGATATATGTCAATAAGACAGCAATCCAACAACACAAATAACCAGTAGACCTCTAGTGGACAACACACAACGTACGGGTAAAATGAGATGTGGGATATATGTCAATGAGATAGCAATCCATCAACACAAATAACCAAAAGACATCTAGTGGACAACACACAACGTACGAGTAAAAGGAGATGTGGGATAAACGTCAATGAGACGACGATCCAACAACACAAATAACCAATGGACATCTAGTGGACAACACACAACGTACGAGTAAAAGGAGGTGTGGGATATACGTCAATGAGATAACAATCCAACAACACAAATAACCATTAGATATCTAGTGGACAACACACAACGTATGAGTAAAAGGGGTGTGTGATATAAGTCAATGAAACAACAATCCAACAACACAAATAACCAAGAGACGTTTAGTGTACAACACACAACGTACGAGTAAAAGGAGATGTGGAATATACGTCAATGAGACAACAATCCAACACCACAAATAACCAATAGACATCTAGTGGACACAACACAACGTACGAGTAAAAGGAGGAATGGGATAAACGTCAATGACACAACAATCCAACAACACAAATAACCATTAGACATCTAGTGGACAACATACAACGTACGAGTAAAAGGAGATGTGGGATATACGTCAATGAGACAACAATCCAACACCACAAATAACCAATGGACATCAAGTGGACACAACACAACGTACGAGTAAAAGGAGGAGTGGGATAAACGTAAATGACACAACAATCCAACAACACAAATAACCAGTAGACCTCTAATGGACAACACACAACGTACGGGTAAAATGAGGTGTGGGATATATGTCAATGAGATAGCAATCAATCAACACAAATAACCAAAAGACATCTAGTGGACAACACACAACGCATGAGTAAAAGGGTGTGTGTGATATAGGTCAATGAGGCAACAATCCAACAACACAAATAAGCAATAGACATCTAATGGACAACACACAGCGTACGAGTAAAAGAAAATGTGGGATATATGTCAATAAGACAGCAATCCAACAACTCAAATAACCAGTAGACCTCTAATGGACAACACACAACGTGCGGGTAAAATGAGGTGTGGGATATATGTCAATGAGATAGCAATCCATCAACACAAATAACCAAAAGACATCTAGTGGACAACACACAACGTACGGGTAAAAGGGGGGTGGGATATACGTCAAAGAGACAACGATCCAACAACACAAATAACCAATGGACATCTAGTGGACAACACACAACGTACGAGTAAACGGAGGTGTGGGATATACGTCAATGAGATAACAATCCAACAACACAAATAACCATTAGATATCTAGTGGACAACACACAACGTATGAGTAAAAGGGGTGTGTGATATAAGTCAATGAGACAACAATCCAACAACACAAATAACCAAGAGACGTCTAGTGTATAACACACGACGTACGAGTAAAAGAAAATGTGGGATATACGTCAATGAAACAACAATCCAACAACACAAATAACCACGGGACGTCTAGTGGACAACATACAACGTACGAGTAAAAGGAAGTGTGGGATATACGTCAATGAAACAACAATCCAACAACACAAATAACCAAAAGACATCTAGTGGACAACACCCAACATACGAGTAAAAGGAAGTGTGGGATATACGTCAATGAAACAACAATCCAACAACACAAATAACCAATAGACATCTAGTGGACAACACCCAACATACGAGTAAAAGGAAATGTGGGATATACGTCAATGACACAACAATCCAACAACACAAATAACCATTAGACATCTAGTGGACAACACACAACGTATGAGTAAAAGGGTGTGTGATATACGTCAATGAGACAACAATCCAACAATACAAATAACCAATAGACCACTGTGGAAAAAACACAAAGTACGAGTAAAAGGAGAAGTGGGATAAACGTCAATGACACAACAATCCAACAACACAAATAACCAAGGGACGTCTAGTGGACAACTCACAACGGACGAGTAAAAGGAGATGTGGGATATACGTCAATGAGACAACAACCCAACAACACAAATAACCATTAGACATCTAGTTGACAACACACAACGTACGAGTAAAAGAAAATGTGGGATAAACATCAATGAAACAACAATCCATCAACACAAATAACCATTAGACATCTAGTGGACAACATACAACATACGAGTAAAAGGAAGTGTGGGATATACGTCAATGACACAACAATCCAACAACACAAAAAAAACATTAGACATCTAGTGGACAACACACAACGTATGAGTAAAAGGGTGTGTGATATACGTCAATGAGACAACAACCCAACAACACAAATAAGCAATATACATCTAGTTGACAACACACAACGTACGAGTAAAAGAAAATGTGGGATATACGTCAATGACACAACAATCCAACAACACAAATAACCAAGGGACGTCTAGTGGACAACACCCAACATACGAGTAAAAGGAAGTGTGGGATATACGTCAATGACACAACAATCCAACAACACAAATAACCATTAGACATCTAGTGGACAACACACAACGTATGAGTAAAAGGGTGTGTGATATACGTCAATGAGACAACAATCCAACAATACAAATAACCAATAGACCACTGTGGACAAAACACAAAGTACGAGTTAAAGGAGGTGTGGGATATATGTCAATAAGACAGCAATCCAACGACACAAATAACCAGGAGACCTCTAGTGGACAACACACAACGTACGGGTAAAATGAGGTGTGGGATATATGTCAATGAGATAGCAATCCATCAACACAAATAACCAAAAGACATCTAGTGGACAACACACAACGTACGAGTAAACGGAGGTGTGGGATATACGTCAATGAGATAACAATCCAACAACACAAATAACCATTAGATATCTAGTGGACAACACACAACGTATGAGTAAAAGGGGTGTGTTATATACGTCAATGAGACAACAATCCAACAACACAAATAACCAAGAGACGTCTAGTGTACAACACACAACGTACGAGTAAAAGAAAATGTGGGATATACGTCAATGAGGCAACAATCCAACAACACAAATAACCAATAGACCACTGTGGACAAAACACAAAGTACGAGTAAAAGAAGGTGTGGGATATATGTCAATAAGACAGCAATCCAACAACACAAATAACCAGTAGACCTCTAATGGACAACACACAACGTAGGGGTAAAATGAGGTGTGGAATATGTCAATGAGACAACAATCCAACACCACAAATAACCAATAGACATCTAGTGGACACAGCACAACGTACGAGTAACAGGAGGAATGGGATAAACGTCAATGACACAACAATCCAACAACACAAATAACCAAGGGACGTCTAGTGGAAAACTCATAACGGACGAGTAAAAGGAGATGTGGGATATTCGTCAATGAGACAACAACCCAACAACACAAATAACCATTAGACATCTAGTGAACAACACACAACGTATGAGTAAAAGGGTGTGTGTGATATACGTCAATGAGACAACAATCCAACAACACAAATAATCAATAGACATCTAGTTGACAACACACAACGTACGAGTAAAAGAAAATGCGGGATAAACATCAATGAAACAACAATCCATCAACACAAATAACCAAAAGACATCTAGTGGACAACACCCAACATACGAGTAAAAGGAAGTGTGGGATATACGTCAATGACACAACAATCCAACAACACAAATAACCATTAGACATCTAGTGGACAACACACAACGTATGAGTAAAAGGGTGTGTGATATAAGTCAATGAGACAACAATCCAACAACACAAATAACCATTAGACATCTAGTGAACAACACACAACGTATGAGTAAAAGGGTGTGTGATATAAGTCAATGAAACAACAATCCAACAACACAAATAACCATTAGACATCTAGTGGACAACATACAACGTACGAGTAAAAGAAAATGTGGGATGATATACGTCAATGAGACAACAATCCAACAACACAAATAACCATTAGACATCTAGTGGACAACATATAACGTACGAGTAAAAGAAAATGTAGGATATACGTCAATGAGACAACAATCCAACAACACAAATAACCAGTAGACATCTAGTGGACAACACACAACGTACGAGTCAAAGGAGGTGTGAGATATACGTCAATAAGACAAGAATCCAACAACACAAATAACCATTAGACATCTAGTGGACAACATACAACGTACGAGTAAAAGGAAGTGTGGGATATACGTCAATGAGACAGCAATCCAACAACACAAATAACCAGTAGACATCTAGTGGACAACATACAACGTACGAGTAAAAGGAAGTATGGGATATACGTCAATGAGACAACAATCCAACAACACAAATAACCAGTAGACATCTAGTGGAAAACACACAACGTATGAGTAAAAGGGTGTGTGCTATAAGTCAATGAGACAACAATCCAGCAACACAAATAACCATTAGACATCTAGTGGACAACATACAACGTACGAGTAAAATGAGGTGTGGGATATATGTCAATGAGATAGCAATCCATCAACACAAATAACCAAAAGACATCTAGTGGACAACACCCAACATACGGGTAAAAGGAAGTGTGGGATATACGTCAATGACACAACAATCCAACAACACAAATAACCATAAGACATCTAGTGGACAACACACAACGTACGAATAAAAGAAAATGTGTGATATACGTCAATGAAACAACAATCCAACAACACAAATAACCATTAGACATCTAGTGGACAACACACAACGTACGAATAAAAGAAAATGTGGGATATACGTCAATGAGACAACAATCCAACAACACAAATAACCATTAGATATCTAGTGGACAACACCCAACATACGAGTAAAAGGAAGTGTGGGATATACGTCAATGACACAACAATCCAACAACACAAATAACCATTAGACATCTAGTGGACAACACACAACGTACGAGTAAAAGAAAATGTGGGATATACGTCAATGAGACAACAATCCAACAACACAAATAACCATTAGAAATCTAGTGGACAACACACAACGTATGAGTAAAAGGGGGGGGGGGGGTGATATAAGTCAATGAAACAACAATCCAACAACACAAATAACCAAGGGACGTCTAGTGGACAACTCACAACGGACGAGTAAAAGGAGATGTGGGATATACGTCAATGAGACAACAACCCAACAACACAAATAACCATTAGACATCTAGTGAACAACACACAACGTACGAGTAAAAGGGTGTGTGCGATATAAGCCAATGAGACAACAATCCAGCAACACAAATAACCATTAGACATCTAGTGGACAACATACAACGTACGAGTAAAAGGGTGTGTGATATACGTCAATGAGACAACAATCCAACAACACAAATAACCAATAGACCACTGTGGACAAAACACAAAGTACGAGTAAAAGAAGGTGTGGGATATATGTCAATAAGACAGCAATCCAACAACACAAATAACCAGTAGACCTCTAGTGGACAACACACAACGTACGGGTAAAATGAGGTGTGGAATATATGTCAATGAGATAGCAATCCATCAACACAAATAACCAAAAGAAATCTAGTGGACAACACACAACGTACGGGTAAAAGGAAGTGTGGGATATACGTCAATGACACAACAATCCAACAACACAAATAACCAGTAGACATCTAGTGGACAACACCCAACATACAAGTAAAAGGAAGTGTGGGATATACGTCAATGAGACAACAATCCAACAACACAAATAACCATTAGACATCTAGTGGACAACATACAACGTACGAGTAAAAAGAAGTGTGGGATATACGTCAATGAGACAACAATCCAACAACACAAATAACCATTAGACGTCTAGTGGACAACATACAACGTACGAGTAAAAGAAAATGTGGGATATACGTCAATGAGACAACAATCCAACAACACAAATAACCATTAGACATCTAGTGGACAACACACAACGTACGAGTAAAAGAAAATGTTGGATATACGTCAATGAGACAACAATCCAACAACACAAATAACCATTTGATATTTAGTGGACAACACACAACGTATGAGTAAAAGGGGGGGTGATATAAGTCAATGAGACAACAATCCAACAACACAAATAACCAAGAGACGTCTAGTGGACAACACACAACGTACGAGTAAAAGGAGATGTGGGATATACGTCAATGAGACAACAATCCAACACCACAAATAACCAATGGACATCTAGTGGACACAACACAACGTACGAGTAAAAGGAGGAGTGGGATAAACGTCAATGACACAACAATCCAACAACACAAATAACCAAGGGACGTCTAGTGGACAACTCACAACGGACGAGTAAAAGGAGATGTGGGATATACGTCAATGAGACAACAACCCAACAACACAAATAACCATTAGACATCTAGTGAACAACACACAACGTATGAGTAAAAGGGTGTGTGTGATATAGGTCAATGAGACAACAATCCAACAACACAAATAAGCAATAGACATCTAGTTGACAACACACAACGTACGAGTAAAAGAAAATGTGGGATAAACATCACTGAAACAACAATCCATCAACACAAATAACCATTAGACATGTAGTGGACAACATACAACATACGAGTAAAAGGAAGTGTGGGATATACGTCAATGACACAACAATCCAACAACACAAATAACCATTAGACATCTAGTGGACAACACACAACGTATGAGTAAAAGGGTGTCTGATATAAGTCAATGAGACAACAATCCAACAACACAAATAACCATTAGACATCTAGTGGACAACATACAACGTACGAGTAAAATGGTGTGTGATATACGTCAATGAGACAACAATCCAACAACACAAATAACCAATACACCACTGTGGACAAAACACAAAGTACGAGTAAAAGAAAGTGTGGGATATATGTCAATAAGACAGCAATCAAACAACACAAATAACCAGTAGACCTCTAGTGGACAACACACAACGTACGGGTAAAATGAGGTGTGGGATATATGTCAATGAGATAGCAATCCATCAATACAAATAACCAAAAGACATCTAGTGGACAACACACAACGTACGGGTAAAAGGGGGGTGGGATATACGTCAATGAGACAACGATCCAACAACACAAATAACCAATGGACATCTAGTGGACAACACACAACGTACGAGTAAAAGGAGGTGTGGGATATACGTCAATGAGATAACAATCTAACAACACAAATAACCATTAGATATCTAGTGGACAACAAACAACGTATGAGTAAAAGGGGGTGTGATATAAGTCAATGAGACAACACTCCAACAACACAAATAACCAATTAAGAGACGTCTAGTGGACAACACACAACGTACGAGTAAAAGTAGATGTGGGATATACGTCAATGAGACAACAATCCAACACCACAAATAGCCAATGGACATCTAGTGGACAACACACAACGTACGGGTAAAAGGGGGGTGGGATATACGTCAATGAGACAACGATCCAACAACACAAATAACCAATGGACATCTAGTGGACAACACACAACGTACGAGTAAAAGGAGATGTGGGATATACGTAAATGAGACAAAAATCCAACAACACAAATAACCAAGGGACGTCTAGTGGACAATACACAACGTACGAGTAAAGAAAGGTGTGGGATATACATCAATGAGACAACAATGCAACAACACAAATAACCAAGGGACGTCTAGTGGACAATACACAACGTACGAGTAAAGAAAGGTGTGGGATATACGTCAATGAGACAACAATGCAACAACACAAATAACCAATAGACGTCTAGTGGACAACACACAACGTACGAGTAAAGGAAGGTGTGGGATAAACGTCAATGAGACAACAATCCAACAACACAAATAACCAAAGGACATCTAGTGGACAACACACAACGTACGAGTAAAAGAAGGTGTGAGATATACGTAAATGAGACAACAATCCAACAACACAAATAACCAATAGACGTCTAGTTGACAACACACAACGTACGAGTAAAGGAAGGTGTGGGATAAACGTCAATGAGACAACAATCCAACAACACAAATAACCAAAGGACGTCTAGTGGACAATACACAACGTACGAGTAAAGAAAGGTGTGGGATATACGTCAATGAGACAACAATGCAACAACACAAATAACCAATAGACGTCTAGTGGACAACACACAACGTACGAGTAAAGGAAGGTGTGGGATAAACGTCAATGAGACAACAATCCAACAACACAAATAACCAAAGGACATCTAGTGGACAACACACAACGTACGAGTAAAAGAAGGTGTGAGATATACGTAAATGAGACAACAATCCAACAACACAAATAACCAATAGACGTCTAGTTGACAACACACAACGTACGAGTAAAGGAAGGTGTGGGATAAACGCCAATGAGACAACAATCCAACAACACAAATAACCAAAGGACGTCTAGTGGACAATACACAACGTACGAGTAAAGAAAGGTGTGGGATATACGTCAATGAGACAACAATGCAATAACACAAATAACCAATAGACGTCTAGTGGACAACACACAACGTATGAGTAAAGAAAGGTGTGGGATATACGTCAATGAGACAACAATGCAATAACACAAATAACCAATAGACATTTAGTGGGCAAAATACAGTTTTTAGCAATCCATCTTTTGTTAGTGAGCAACGTCCAGTGTTTAGCAATCCTCCTGTTAGTGGGCAACATAGTGACAGCGTATTAAAGTTTTTCAATGTCTTTTTTAAAAACGAATAATTTTATCTAAAGGAAGATTCAGAATTAAATTATGCAAAACCCATTCAAAACCAAGCCAAGTTAATTTTTGAGTAGGCTTCCAAACGCTTTTTTCTTGGATAACAAAAAAACAATCTGCGGATTTAAGATCTAACTGCAAGATATTAGATAACATTTTACAAGATTGTGCATTAGACTCTACTCCACAAACAATGTCAAGGTATAAAATAACTCTCAAGGCCCTGCGAACGCCAATGCTTGGCAACAGGACGTAGAACTTTTGAAAACACGTGCTGCTGTAGATAACCTAAAT
Source organism: Mytilus trossulus (assembly GCF_036588685.1). Classification (NCBI taxonomy): domain Eukaryota; kingdom Metazoa; phylum Mollusca; class Bivalvia; order Mytilida; family Mytilidae; genus Mytilus; species Mytilus trossulus. The sequence continues at coordinate 221,159 of NW_026963346.1, read as the reverse complement.
GGGAGAACTGAAAATTATTAAAGTATTTAGTTGTGTTCTGAAATTTCCACGAAAATCCTAAATATGTCCGATGATCTGTAACAAAAAGGAATGTGATCTTTGCATTCAATAGCTATCCCCGTTTCTAAAAGCTTATTAATAGCACGCTCAACGAATACTGAATGTTTAAAAGCACAAGTATTGTTCATAGAAAGGTATTAAATAACCACTAGAAATTACGTTGAGAACAAAATTGTTTGCTTTTAAAATATCTATCCAAAATGAAAATTTTCGTAAAGCCCGAGTAAAGGCTACCAAAATAAAATGGGGTTTTTATCTTTGAGTGAATTTTCATATTCATAATCTTGCTGTGTAAATTATAAAACTGGTACTTTTAAACTGTTTCACTGCTGCTTCTTCTCTTGGGGAAATCAGCCTTCTTCCCTGGGACATTGATAGGCCCAATGCTTCTCTTGGGTAAATCTGCCTACTTGCCTGGGACATTGATAGGCCCAATGCTTCTCTTGGGGAAATCTGCCTACTTGCCTGGGACATTGATAGGCCCAATGCTTCTCTTGGGGAAATCTGCCTACTTGCCTGGGACATTGATAGGCCCAATGCTTCTCTTGGGGAAATCTGCCTACTTGCCTGGGACATTGATAGGCCCAATGACTGGTACTTAACTGTTTCACTGCTGCTTCTTCTCTTGTGGAAATCTGCCTACTTGCCTGGGACATTGATAGGCCCAATGACCTTTCTCGTTGCAGTAGTTCCATTGGGTTGCTCCTTTCTTTCCACCAAAGTACTCGCTTGATGTGTAAACGTTTTTTTCCACCAGCCGTGCTACTACTCCTAGACGAGTCTTCTGTATATGCTGCGCTAGGGCGAAGAAAAGGATCAGGAGTAGCCTTTTCTTCAACTGAGTTCCTGTAATAAGGGTTCGGACGGTCGGCAGTATCCAGTTGACGGGAAAACAAAGAAAGGACGTCTTCAGGATTAAATCTTACATGATTACCTGGGTTTTTGATTTGGCGGTTCATTATCTCGGTTAGTAACATCGCGTTGGTCATCCTCGTCACTCATGTTGTACGTAAAGTTGTCGAACAAATTTTTGGTGTGTGAAATCTAGATGAAATGAAAACGGCACATAAAACAGTATATAAAGTCCGAAAACCGAATTACTCAGTATTGCGCAACAGAATTAGTTAGAAATATTAAAACGAAAAGAAATACAATTATCCTTTTGTTAATTATTCAAAATATAACGAAGTTGTTGATTTGTTGTTTTTTTACGGTTGTGTGACTGACAGAGGGAAGCAGGAATAACAGTGACAATTCAATATAGCTCATGTCCTGTTTTTGCAATCGCATGTCCGTTAAATACGGACATTTATTTTAAGAAAAATAATTTGTTACTAAGTTATGTGTTACATGGTTTCAATTGCGTCAACGACAAATACTGCTTTTGTGCCCATTTATAAAGATAAAATATAACGGAAAAGCTAGACTATACATTTGTAAATTGTATCCTGAATACGAGACTCGTATCAGAAACGTTGTAGAGTATCCCCCATTATTGTATAGTATTCACATGTTTGAATACGAGACTCGTATCAGAAACGTTGTAGAGTATCCCCATTATTGTATAGTATTCACATGTTTGAATACGAGACTCGTATCAGAAACGTTGTAGAGTATCCCCCATTATTGTATAGTATTCACATGTTTGAATACGAGACTCGTATCAGAAACGTTGTAGAGTATCCCCCATTATTGTATAGTATTCACATGTTTGAATACGAGACTCGTATCCGAAACGTTGTAGAGTATCCCCCATTATTGTATAGTATTCACATGTTTGAATACGAGACTCGTATCAGAAACGTTGTAGAGTATCCCCCATTGTTGTATAGTATTCACATGTTTGAATACGAGACTCGTATCAGAAACGTTGTAGAGTATCCCCCATTATTGTATAGTATTCACATGTTTGAATACGAGACTCGTATCAGAAACGTTGTAGAGTATCCCCCATTATTGTATAGTATTCACATGTTTGAATACGAGACTCGTATCAGAAACGTTGTAGAGTATCCCCCATTATTGTATAGTATTCACATGTTTGAATACGAGACTCGTATCAGAAACGTTGTAGAGTATCCCCCATTATTGTATCGTATTCACATGTTTGAATACGAGACTCGTATCAGAAACGTTGTAGAGTATCCCCATTATTGTATAGTATTCACATGTTTGAATATGAGACTCGTATCAGAAACGTTGTAGAGTATCCCCCATTATTGTATAGTATTCACATGTTTGAATACGAGACTCGTATCAGAAACGTTGTAGAGTATCCCCATTATTGTATAGTATTCACATGTTTGAATACGAGACTCGTATCAGAAACGTTGTAGAGTATCCCCATTATTGTATAGTATTCACATGTTTGAATATGAGACTCGTATCAGAAACGTTGTAGAGTATCCCCCATTATTGTATAGTATTCACATGTTTGAATACGAGACTCGTATCAGAAACGTTGTAGAGTATCCCCCATTATTGTATAGTATTCACATGTTTGATGCGACAAAATGGACACAACACATTTGGATACTAGTAGAAGATATAACGTCTGTATTTTTTTTAAGATCTTACATTTAAGATAAAGAAATGTATTGAAAAACGGAGAAAAATAGTATAGATGTACTCGAAAATGTTCCAAAGCCAGAATCACAACCAATGTGGACAGTAAAACCCATTATTAAACATTGAATGATACAGTCAACCACGGTTTAGACCAGCAAAAAGTATAATCCCAGCATTAAACATTGAATGATACAGTCAACAACGGTTAAGACCAGCAAAAAGTATAATCCCAGCATTAAACATTGAATGATACAGTCAACAACGGTTAAGACCAGCAAAAAGTATAATCCCAGCATTAAACATTGAATGATACAGTCAACCACGGTTAAGACCAGCAAGAAGTATAATCCCAGCATTAAACATTGAATGATACAGTCAACAACGGTTAAGACCAGCAAGAAGTATAATCCCAGTATTAAACATTGAATGATACAGTCAACCACGGTTAAGACCAGCAAAAAGTATAATCCCAGCATTAAACATTGAATGATACAGTCAACCACGGTTAAGACCAACAAAAAGTATAATCCCAGCATTAAACATTGAATGATACAGTCAACCACGGTTAAGACCAGCAAAAAGTATAATCCCAGCATTAAACATTGAATGATACAGTCAACCACGGTTAAGACCAGCAAAAAGTATAATCCCAGCATTAAACATTGAATGATACAGTCAACCACGGTTAAGACCAGCAAAAAGTATAATCCCAGCATTAAACATTGAATGATACAGTCAACCACGGTTAAGACCAGCAACAAGTATAATCCCAGCATTAAACATTGAATGATACAGTCAACCACGGTTAAGACCAGCAAAAAGTATAATCCCAGTATTAAACATTGAATGATACAGTCAACCACGGTTAAGACCAGCAAAAAGTATAATCCCAGCATTAAACATTGAATGATACAGTCAACCACGGTTAAGACCAGCAAAAAGTATAATCCCAGCATTAAACATTGAATGATACAGTCAACCACGGTTAAGACCAGCAAGAAGTATAATCCCAGTATTAAACATTGAATGATACAGTCAACCACGGTTAAGACCAGCAAAAAGTATAATCCCAGCATTAAACATTGAATGATACAGTCAACCACGGTTAAGACCAGCAAAAAGTATAATCCCAGCATTAAACATTGAATGATACAGTCAACCACGGTTAAGACCAGCAAAAAGTATAATCCCAGCATTAAACATTGAATGATACAGTCAACCACGGTTAAGGCCAGCAAAAAGTATAATCCCAGCATTAAACATTGAATGATACAGTCAACCACGGTTAAGACCAGCAAAAAGTATAATCCCAGCATTAAACATTGAATGATACAGTCAACAACGGTTAAGACCAGCAAAAAGTATAATCCCAGCATTAAACATTGAATGATACAGTCAACCACGGTTAAGACCAGCAAAAAGTATAATCCCAGCATTAAACATTGAATGATACAGTCAACCACGGTTAAGACCAGCAAAAAGTATAATCCCAGCATTTAAAAACTAATCAGTGTTTAATGTTATTTTTTTTATCGGTGAATGCTTATGTATAAAATATAACCAAAATTGGTCTTGAAAGTGCTATGGTATAAATTGATGTTTACCAGAACAAGGTTTTCAAATGGAAGATTTGATATGAGTCCTTGGAAAGGTTTACAGACAACACCATGATATGGTTAACCGTTATAAAAAAAAATGACCATTAAAATGTTCACTTATCAATGGCCCCATATTTCCCGCGATTATGACAAACGTCCTAGGTGATCTCTTGGGAGATATTCACCTTGAGTGCGAGAGATTGTAGATGTGACAAACCTCCTAGGTGATCTCGTGGTAGATGTTTACCTTGAGTGCGAGAGGTTGTAGATGTGACAAACGTCCTAGGTGATCTCGTGGTAGATGTTCACCTTGAGTGCGGGAGGTTGTAGATGTGACAAACCTCCTAGGTGATCTCGTGGTAGATGTTCACCTTGAGTGCGAGAGGTTGTAGATGTGACAAACCTCCTAGGTGATCTCTTGGTAGATGTTCAATTTGAGTGCGAGAGGTTGTAGATGTGACAAACCTCCTAGGTGATCTCGTGGTAGATGTTCACATTGAGTGCGGGAGGTTGTTTATGTGACAAACCTCCTAGGTGATCTCGTGGTAGATGTTCACCTTGAGTGCGAGAGATTGTAGATGTGACAAACCTCCTAGGTGATCTCGTGGTAGATGTTCACCTTGAGTGCGAGAGATTGTAGATGTGACAAACCTCCTAGGTGATCTCGTGGTAGATGTTCACCTTGAGTGTGAGAGATTGTAGATGTGACAAACCTCCTAGGTGATCTCGTGGTAGATGTTCACCTTGAGTGCGAGAGATTGTAGATGTGACAAACCTCCTAGGTGATCTCGTGGTAGATGTTCACATTGAGTGCGAGAGATTGTAGATGTGACAAACGTCCTAGGTGATCTCGTGGTAGATGTTCACCTTGAGTGCGAGAGATTGTAGATGTGACAAACGTCCTAGGTGATCTCGTGATAGATGTTCACCTTGAGTGCGAGAGATTGTAGATGTGACAAACGTCCTAGGTGATATCGTGGTAGATGTTCACCTTGAGTGCGAGAGATTGTAGATGTGACAAACGTCCTATGTGATCTCGTGGTAGATGTTCACCTTGAGTGCGAGAGGTTGTAGATGTGACAAACCTCTTAGGTAATCTCGTGGTCGATGTTCACCTTGAGTGCGAGAGATTGTAGATGTGACAAACCTCCTAGGTGATCTCGTGGTAGATGTTCACCTAGAGTGCGAAATGTTGTAGATGTGACAAACCTCATAGGGGATCTCGTGGTAGATGTTCACCTAGAGTGCGAAAGGTTGTAGATGTGACAAACCTCCTAGGTAATCTCGTGGTAGATGTTCACCTTGAGTGCGAGAGATTGTAGATGTGACAAACCTCCTAGGTGATCTCGTGGTAGATGTTCACCTTGAGTGCGAGAGATTGTAGATGTGACAAACCTCCTAGGTGATCTCGTGGTAGATGTTCACCTTGAGTGCGAGAGATTGTAGATGTGACAAACCTCCTAGGTGATCTCGTGGTAGATGTTCACATTGAGTGCGAGAGATTGTAGATGTGACAAACGTCCTAGGTGATATCGTGGTAGATGTTCACCTTGAGTGCGAGAGATTGTAGATGTGACAAACCTCCTAGGTGATCTCGTGGTAGATGTTCACCTTGAGTGCGAGAGATTGTAGATGTGACAAACGTCCTAGGTGATCTCGTGGTAGATGTTCACCTTGAGTGCGAGAGATTGTAGATGTGACAAACGTCCTATGTGATCTCGTGGTAGATGTTCACCTTGAGTGCGAGAGGTTGTAGATGTGACAAACCTCCTAGGTAATCTCGTGGTCGATGTTCACCTTGAGTGCGAGAGATTGTAGATGTGACAAACCTCCTAGGTGATCTCGTGGTAGATGTTCACCTAGAGTGCGAAATGTTGTAGATGTGACAAACCTCATAGGGGATCTCGTGGTAGATGTTCACCTAGAGTGCGAAAGGTTGTAGATGTGACAAACCTCCTAGGTAATCTCGTGGTAGATGTTCACCTTGAGTGTGAGAGATTGTAGATGTGACAAACCTCCTAGGTGATCTCGTGGTAGATGTTCACCTTGAGTGTGAGAGATTGTAGATGTGACAAACCTCCTAGGTGATCTCGTGGTAGATGTTCACCTTGAGTGCGAGAGATTGTAGATGTGACAAACCTTCTAGGTGATCTCGTGGTAGATGTTCACATTGAGTGCGAGAGATTGTAGATGTGAAAAACGTCCTAGGTGATATCGTGGTAGATGTTCACCTTGAGTGCGAGAGATTGTAGATGTGACAAACCTCCTAGGTGATCTCGTGGTAGATGTTCACCTTGAGTGCGAGAGATTGTAGATGTGACAAACCTCCTAGGTGATCTCGTGGTAGATGTTCACCTTGAGTGCGAGAGATTGTAGATGTGACAAACCTCTTAGGTGATCTCGTGGTAGATGTTCACTTTGAGTGCGAGAGATTGTAGATGTGACAAACGTCCTAGGTGATATCGTGGTAGATGTTCACCTTGAGTGCGAGAGATTGTAGATGTGACAAACCTCCTAGGTGATCTCGTGGTAGATGTTCACATTGAGTGCGAGAGATTGTAGATGTGACAAACGTCCTAGGTGATATCGTGGTAGATGTTCACCTTGAGTGCGAGAGATTGTAGATGTGACAAACCTCCTAGGTGATCTCGTGGTAGATGTTCACCTTGAGTGCGAGAGATTGTAGATGTGACAAACGTCCTAGGTGATCTCGTGGTAGATGTTCACCTTGAGTGCGAGAGATTGTAGATGTGACAAACGTCCTATGTGATCTCGTTGTAGATGTTCACCTTGAGTGCGAGAGGTTGTAGATGTGACAAACCTCCTAGGTGATCTCGTGGTAGATGTTCATCTAGAGTGCGAAATGTTGTAGATGTGACAAACCTCATAGGGGATCTCGTGGTAGATGTTCACCTAGAGTGCGAAAGGTTGTAGATGTGACAAACCTCCTAGGTAATCTCGTGGTAGATGTTCACCTTGAGTGTGAGAGATTGTAGATGTGACAAACCTCCTAGGTGATCTCGTGGTAGATGTTCACCTTGAGTGTGAGAGATTGTAGATGTGACAAACCTCCTAGGTGATCTCGTGGTAGATGTTCACCTTGAGTGCGAGAGATTGTAGATGTGACAAACCTTCTAGGTGATCTCGTGGTAGATGTTCACATTGAGTGCGAGAGATTGTAGATGTGACAAACGTCCTAGGTGATATCGTGGTAGATGTTCACCTTGAGTGCGAGAGATTGTAGATGTGACAAACCTCCTAGGTGATCTCGTGGTAGATGTTCACCTTGAGTGCGAGAGATTGTAGATGTGACAAACCTCCTAGGTGATCTCGTGGTAGATGTTCACCTTGAGTGCGAGAGATTGTAGATGTGACAAACCTCTTAGGTGATCTCGTGGTAGATGTTCACTTTGAGTGCGAGAGGTTGTAGATGTGACCAACCTCCTAGGTGATCTCGTGGTAGATATTCACCTTGAGTGCGAGAGATTGTAGATGTGACAAACCTCCTAGGTGATCTCGTGGTAGATATTCACCTTGAGTGCGAGAGATTGTAGATGTGACAAACCTCTTAGGTGATCTCGTGGTAGATGTTCACCTTGAGTGCGAAAGATTGTAGATGTGACAAACCTCCTAGGTGATCTCGTGGTAGATGTTCACCTTGAGTGCGAGAGGTTGTAGATGTGACAAACCTCCTAGGTGATCTCGTGGTAGATGTTCACCTTGAGTGTGAGAGATTGTAGATGTGACAAACCTCCTAGGTGATCTCGTGGTAGATGTTCACCTTGAGTGTGACAGATTGTAGATTTGATATCCAGGAGATAAACCTCCTAGGTGATCTCGTGAAACCAAATCTGAAAATTAGTAATTGTTAATTCTGTACATAGCACACGGTACTCAGGAGTAAAACAAAATACTGGTCGACTTGGAATCAAAATACTGTGTCCAGATAGGGTGGTATGTCTTCCTGCGAGTTTAAACTTTTCTGATTGAAATTAAGCATGTCAGTTAACATGTTCATATCACACTAGCTTGCATGTCACACGTTCGTCCATAGCTATATATACATGTAAAATTTACTACTGCTTGCTTTTAAACACCAACCTATCCTCATCATTATAATCGATTGTCACCGAATGTAAATAATCACTGAAATTTACCCTGAACGACATGACGGGTGCCACTAATGGCCTGAACGACATGACGGGTGCAACTAGTTGAGAAAGAACTGATTATATTTCCGTAGGTCAATCTTCAGTTCTCTGTGTATGAACAGTTGTTTGTCTAGTCGTCGTTTTTTGTTTGTCTTGGTATTGGCTTTCTGTGACTGATAGTACCAGTGGTTTGTCTAGTCGTCGTTTTTTGTTTGTCTTGGTATTGGCTTTCTGTGACTGATAGTACCAGTGGTTTGTCTAGTCGTCGTTTTTTGTTTGTCTTGGTATTGGCTTTCTGTGACTGCTAAAGAACCAGTGGTTTGTCTAGACGTCGTTTTTTGTTTGTCTTGGTATTGGCTTTCTGTGACTGATAGTACCAGTGGTTTGTCTAGTCGTCGTTTTTTGTTTGTCTTGGTATTGGCTTTCTGTGACTGCTAAAGAACCAGTTGTTTGTCTAGTCGTCGTTTTTTGTTTGTCTTGGTATTGGCTTTCTGTGACTGCTAAAGAACCAGTGGTTTGTCTAGTCGTCGTTTTTTGTTTGTCTTGGTATTGGCTTTCTGTGACTGATAAAGAACCAGTGGTTTGTCTAGTCGTCGTTTTTTGTTTGTGTTGGTATTGGCTTTCTGTGACTGCTAAAGAACCAGTGGTTTGTCTAGTCGTCGTTTTTTGTTTGTCTTGGTATTGGCTTTCTGTGACTGATAAAGAACCAGTTGTTTGTCTAGTCGTCGTTTTTTGTTTGTGTTGGTATTGGCTTTCTGTGACTGCTAAAGAACCAGTGGTTTGTCTAGTCGTCGTTTTTTGTTTGTCTTGGTATTGGCTTTCTGTGACTGATAAAGAACCAGTTGTTTGTCTAGTCGTCGTTTTTTGTTTGTCTTGGTATTGGCTTTCTGTGACTGATAGTACCAGTGGTTTGTCTAGTCGTTGTTTTTTGTTTGTCTTGGTATTGGCTTTCTGTGACTGCTAAAGAACCAGTGGTTTGTCTAGTCGTCGTTTTTTGTTTGTCTTGGTATTGGCTTTCTGTGACTGCTAAAGAACCAGTGGTTTGTCTAGTCGTCGTTTTTTGTTTGTCTTGGTATTGGCTTTCTGTGACTGCTAAAGAACCAGTGGTTTGTCTAGTCGTCGTTTTTTGTTTGTCTTGGTATTGACTTTCTGTGACTGATAGTACCAGTGGTTTGTCTAGTCGTCGTTTTTTGTTTGTCTTGGTATTGGCTTTCTGTGACTGATAAAGAACCAGTGGTTTGTCTAGTCGTTGTTTTTTGTTTGTCTTGGTATTGGCTTTCTGTGACTGCTAAAGAACCAGTGGTTTGTCTAGTCGTTGTTTTTTGTTTGTCTTGGTATTGGCTTTCTGTGACTGATAGTACCAGTGGTTTGTCTAGTCGTTGTTTTTTGTTTGTCTTGGTATTGGCTTTCTGTGACTGATAGTACCAGTGGTTTGTCTAGTCGTTGTTTTTTGTTTGTCTTGGTATTGGCTTTCTGTGACTGCTAAAGAACCAGTGGTTTGTCTAGTCGTTGTTTTTTGTTTGTCTTGGTATTGGCTTTCTGTGACTGCTAAAGAACCAGTGGTTTGTCTAGACGTCGTTTTTTGTTTGTCTTGGTATTGGCTTTCTGTGACTGCTAAAGAACCAGTGGTTTGTCTAGTCGTCGTTTTTTGTTTGTCTTGGTATTGGCTTTCTGTGACTGCTAAAGAACCAGTGGTTTGTCTAGTCGTTGTTTTTTGTTTGTCTTGGTATTGGCTTTCTGTGACTGCTAAAGAACCAGTGGTTTGTCTAGTCGTCGTTTTTTGTTTGTCTTGGTATTGGCTTTCTGTGACTGCTAAAGAACCAGTGGTTTGTCTAGACGTCGTTTTTTGTTTGTCTTGGTATTGGCTTTCTGTGACTGCTAAAGAACCAGTGGTTTGTCTAGTCGTCGTTTTTTGTTTGTCTTGGTATTGGCTTTCTGTGACTGCTAAAGAACCAGTGGTTTGTCTAGACGTCGTTTTTTGTTTGTCTTGGTATTGGCTTTCTGTGACTGCTAAAGAACCAGTGGTTTGTCTAGTCGTCGGTTTTTGTTTGTCTTGGTATTGGCTTTCTGTGACTGCTAAAGAACCATTGGTTTGTCTAGTCGTCGTTTTTTGTTTGTCCTGGTATTGGCTTTCTGTGACTGCTAAAGAACCAGTGGTTTGTCTAGTCGTCGTTTTTTGTTTGTCTTGGTATTGGCTTTCTGTGACTGCTAAAGAACCAGTGGTTTGTCTAGTCGTTGTTTTTTGTTTGTCTTGGTATTGGCTTTCTGTGACTGCTAAAGAACCAGTGGTTTGTCTAGTCGTCGTTTTTTGTTTGTCCTGGTATTGGCTTTCTGTGACTGCTAAAGAACCAGTGGTTTGTCTAGTCGTCGTTTTTTGTTTGTCTTGGTATTGGCTTTCTGTGACTGATAAAGAACCAGTGGTTTTTTTCACAAAAAATCATAAGAGTAAAAAAACTCGTAAGTCCTACACATTTCAGTATATCAATTTTAATCGTAAGATTTTTTTGTGAAAAGAGTCGCTGACTTAGACTCTATTGAAGTAATTGTCAATTTGTTCTCTTACTGGATATGCATGAAATATTTGCTACTGGACGTGTAACTACGAACAACCATTTAATAAAAAAAAAAATGGGAAAATATCTTCAGTATCTGTTTTCACATTTTCTGCATGAGAACACATCGTGCATGGTACTAAATTGGTTCTTTGTCTCATCCATTACAGCTCAATGTGCTTTAGGATCACGTAGAGCTACTGTATGAGTAATTGTTCTCATGAATCCATGTCAGCTCCATCTGCATTAAGAACACTTTGGTTACCAGAGGCCGATTTAGGGGGCGGGGCCAGGGTGCCCGGGACCCCCCTTTTGTGGGAAAAATTTGGTTGATTTTTTAGAGAATCCCTGAAGCAAGACTGGAGCGGGTCCCTCTTAGGCAGTCAATACTCCCCCTCCCTAAAGAAAATTTCTGGATCTGGTTACTGCGTCTTTTTTTTGTCTCGTCCATCAAAGTTACATCTGCATGAGGAACAGTTTGAATGGTTATACATTAGTCATTTTTGGGCCCTTTATAGCTTGCTGTTCGGTGTGAGCCAAGGCTCCGTGTTGAAGACCGTACTGTGACCTATAATGGTTTACTTTTACAAATTGTGACTTGGATGGAGAGTTGTTTCATTGGCACTCATACCACATCTTCTTTTATCTATATACATCATGTTACTGTATTGGTTGTTTGTTTCATACGTGAAAATATAAAAAAGAGGATGTGGTATGATGGCCAATGAGACAAATCTCCACAAGAGACCAAATGACACAGAAATTCACAACTATAGGTCCCCGTACGGCCTTCAACAATGAGCAAAGCCCATACCACATAGTCAGCTATAAATGGCCCCGAAATGACAAATATAAAACAATTCAAACGAGAAAACTAACTGCCGTATTTATGTACAAAAAAATGAACAAAAAACGAATATGTTACACAGCAACAAACGACAACCACTGAATTACAGGCTCTGACTTGGGACAGGCACATACCGAATGTGGCGGTGTTAAACATGTTAGCATTAGAATCTCCATATGCATTATGAGCACATTGTGGTACTTATTTGGTTGTGTTACTGATTTGATCGTATGTCTCAACCATGACAGGTTCATCTGCATTAGGAACACATCGTATTACTGTATGGGTTATTTGTCTCATGAACCTACGACAGCTGCATCTACTTTAGCAACTCATCGTGCAATTTTATGGGTTGTTAGTCTCGCGAATCCATGACACCTTCATCTGCATAAGCAACATATCGTGTAACTGCATGGGTTATATATATGTTTCATGAATCTATTACATCTGCAGTAGGAACAAAATACTAGTAAATCTGTCATGGATGAGACAAATTACCAATGCAATAACACGATGTGTTCCTTAAGCAGATGGCGGTATCAAAGACAAAATGGAGTGCAGTTGTAAGGTTGTTCTCATGCAGTAACGTAAAAGCTCCATCTGCACTATTAGGACCAAACCATGTTACTGCACGGGCTGTTAGTCTCATCTATGACAGCGCCATCTGCATTATGTTGAACTGTATCGGTTGTCTGTTTTACGAATCAATGACAGATCCATCTGTATCAGGAAGACAATTGATCTGTGGTGGATGAGACAAACAACTCAAGCAGTAACACGATGTGTTCCTAATGCAGATGGCGTTGGCATGGATCCGAACGAGGTGCAGTTGTTACATCCTTCCAATGCAGTAACACTGTGTTCCAAATACAGAGTGATCAGTCATGGATGAAACAAACATCCCATGCAGTAATACTGTGTTCCTAATACAGAGTGATCAGTCATGGATGAGACAAGCATCCCATGCAGTAATACTGTGTTCCTAATACAGAGTGATCAGTCATGGATCGGACAAACATCCCATGCAGTAATACTGTGTTCCTAATACAGAGTGATCAGTCATGGATAAGACAAACATCCCATGCAGTAACACTGTGTTCCTAATACAGAGTGATCAGCCATGGATGAGACAAACATCCCATGCAGTAATACTGTGTTCCTAATACAGAGTGATCAGCCATGGATGAGACAAACAACCCATGAAGTAATACTGTGTTCCTAATACAGAGTGATCAGTCATGGATGAGACAAACATCCCATGAAGTAATACTGTGTTCCTAATACAGAGTGATCAGCCATGGATGAGACAAACATACCATGCAGTAATACTGTATTCCTAATACAGAGTGATCAGCCATGGATGAGACAAACATCCCATGCCGTAATACTGTGTTCCTAATACAGAGTGATCAGTCATGGATGAGACAAACATCCCATGCAGTAACACTGTGTTCCTAATACAGAGTGATCAGTCATGGGTGAGACAAACATCCCATGCAGTAACACTGTGTTCCTAATACAGAGTGATCAGTCATGGATGAGACAAACATCCCATGCAGTAATACTGTGTTCCTAATACAGAGTGATCAGTCATGGATGAGACAAACATCCCATGCCGTAATACTGTGTTCCTAATACAGAGTGATCAGTCATGATGAGACAAACATCTCATGCAGTAATACTGTGTTCCTAATACAGAGTGATCAGTCATGATGAGACAAACATCTCATGCAGTAATATTGTGTTCCTAATGCAGAGTGATCAGCCATGGATGAGACAAACATCCCATGAAGTAATACTGTGTTCCTAATACAGAGTGATCAGCCATGGATGAGACAAACATCCCATGCAGTAATACTGTGTTCCTAATACAGAGTGATCAGTCATGGATGAGACAAACATCCCATGCAGTAACACTGTGTTCCTAATACAGAGTGATCAGTCATGGATGAGACAAACATCCCATGCAGTAACACTGTGTTCCTAAAACAGAGTGATCAGCCATTGATGAGACAAACATCCCATGCAGTAATACTGTATTCCTAAAACAGAGTGGTGATCAGCCATTGATGAGACAAACATCCCATGCAGTAATACTGTATTCCTAATACAGAGTGATCAGTCATGGATGAGACAAACATCCCATGCAGTAATACTGTGTTCCTAAAACAGGGTGATCAGCCATGGATGAGACAAACATCCCATGCCGTAATACTGTGTTCCTAATACAGAGTGATCAGTCATGGATGAGACAAACATCCCATGAAGTAATACTGTGTTCCTAATACAGAGTGATCAGCCATGGATGAGACAAACATCCCATGCAGTAATACTGTGTTCCTAATACAGGGTGATCAGTCATGGATGAGACAAACATCCCATGCAGTAACACTGTGTTCCTAATACAGAGTGATCAGTCATGGATGAGACAAACTTCCCATGCAGTAACACTGTGTTCCTAATACAGAGTGATCAGCCATTGATGAGACAAACATCCCATGCAGTAATACTGTTTTCCTAATACAGAGTGATCAGTCATGGATGAGACAAACATCCCATGCAGTAACACTGTGTTCCTAATACAGAGTGATCAGTCATGGATGAGACAAACATCCCATGCAGTAACACTGTGTTCCTAATACAGAGTGATCAGTCATGGATGAGACAAACATCCCATACAGTAATACTGTGTTCCTAATACAGAGTGATCAGTCATGGATGAGACAAACATCCCATGCAGTAACACTGTGTTCCTAATACAGAGTGATCAGCCATTGATGAGACAAACATCCCATGCAGTAATACTGTATTCCTAATACAGAGTGATCAGTCATGGATGAGACAAACATCCCATGCAGTAATACTGTGTTCCTAATACAGAGTGATCAGTCATGGATGAGACAAACATCCCATGCAGGAATACTGTGTTCCTAAAACAGGGTGATCAGCCATGGATGAGACAAACATCCCATGCAGTAATACTGTGTTCCTAAAACAGGGTGATCAGCCATGGATGAGACAAACATCCCATGCAGTAACACTGTGTTCCTAATACAGAGTGATCAGTCATGGATGAGACAAACATCCCATGCAGTAATACGGTGTTCCTAATACAGAGTGATCAGCCATTGATGAGACAAACATCCCATGCAGTAATACGGTGTTCCTAATACAGAGTGATCAGCCATTGATGAGACAAACATCCCATGCAGTAATGCTGTGTTCCTAATACAGAGTGATCAGCCATGGATGAGACAAACATCCCATGCAGTAATACTGTGTTCCTAATACAGAGTGATCAGTCATGGATGAGACAAACATCCCATGCAGTAATACTGTGTTCCTAATACAGAGTGATCAGTCATGGATGAGACAAACATCCCATGCAGTAATACTGTGTTCCTAATACAGAGTGATCAGTCATGGATGAGACAAACATCCCATGCAGTAATACTGTGGTCCTAATACAGAGTGATCAGTCATGGATGAAACAAACATCCCATGCAGTAACGCTGTGTTCCTAATACAGAGTGATCAGTCATGGATGAGACAAACATCCCATGCAGTAATACGGTGTTCATAATACAGAGTGATCAGTCATGGATGAGACAAACATCCCATGCAGTAATACTGTATTCCTAATACAGAGTGATCAGTCATGGATGAGACAAACATCCCATGCAGTAACACTGTGTTCCTAATACAGAGTGATCAGTCATGGATGAGACAAACATCCCATGCAGAAACACTGTGTTCCTAATACAGAGTGATCAGTCATGGATGAGACAAACATCCCATGCAGTAACACTGTGTTCCTAATACAGAGTGATCAGTCATGGATGAGACAAACATCCCATGCAGTAATACTGTGTTCCTAATACAGAGTGATCAGTCATGGATGAGACAAACATCCCATGCAGTAACACTGTGTTCCTAATACAGAGTGATCAGCCATGGATGAGACAAACATCCCATGCAGTAATACTGTATTCCTAATACAGAGTGATCAGTCATGGATGAGACAAACATCCCATGCAGTAACACTGTGTTCCTAATACAGAGTGATCAGCGATTGATGAGACAAACATCCCATGCAGTAATACTGTATTCCTAATACAGAGTGATCAGTCATGGATGAGACAAACATCCCATGCAGTAATACTGTGTTCCTAATACAGAGTGATCAGTCATGGATGAGACAAACATCCCATGCAGGAATACTGTGTTCCTAAAACAGGGTGATCAGCCATGGATGAGACAAACATCCCATGCAGTAATACTGTGTTCCTAAAACAGGGTGATCAGCCATGGATGAGACAAACATCCCATGCAGTAACACTGTGTTCCTAATACAGAGTGATCAGTCATGGATGAGACAAACATCCCATGCAGTAATACGGTGTTCCTAATACAGAGTGATCAGCCATTGATGAGACAAACATCCCATGCAGTAATACGGTGTTCCTAATACAGAGTGATCAGCCATTGATGAGACAAACATCCCATGCAGTAATGCTGTGTTCCTAATACAGAGTGATCAGCCATGGATGAGACAAACATCCCAAGCAGTAATACTGTGTTCCTAATACAGAGTGATCAGTCATGGATGAGACAAACATCCCATGCAGTAATACTGTGTTCCTAATACAGAGTGATCAGTCATGGATGAGACAAACATCCCATGCAGTAATACTGTGTTCCTAATACAGAGTGATCAGTCATGGATGAGACAAACATCCCATGCAGTAATACTGTGGTCCTAATACAGAGTGATCAGTCATGGATGAAACAAACATCCCATGCAGTAACGCTGTGTTCCTAATACAGAGTGATCAGTCATGGATGAGACAAACATCCCATGCAGTAATACGGTGTTCATAATACAGAGTGATCAGTCATGGATGAGACAAACATCCCATGCAGTAATACTGTATTCCTAATACAGAGTGATCAGTCATGGATGAGACAAACATCCCATGCAGTAACACTGTGTTCCTAATACAGAGTGATCAGTCATGGATGAGACAAACATCCCATGCAGTAACACTGTGTTCCTAATACAGAGTGATCAGTCATGGATGAGACAAACATCCCATGCAGTAACACTGTGTTCCTAATACAGAGTGATCAGTCATGGATGAGACAAACATCCCATGCAGTAATACTGTGTTCCTAATACAGAGTGATCAGTCATGGATGAGACAAACATCCCATGCAGTAACACTGTGTTCCTAATACAGAGTGATCAGCCATGGATGAGACAAACATCCCATGCAGTAATACTGTATTCCTAATACAGAGTGATCAGTCATTGATGAGACAAACATCCCATGCAGTAACACTGTGTTCCTAATACAGAGTGATCAGTCATGAATGAGACAAACATCCCATGCAGTAATACTGTGTTCCTAAAACAGGGTGATCAGCCATGGATGAGACAAACATCCCATGCAGTAACACTGTATTCCTAATACAGAGTGATCAGCCATGGATGAGACAAACATCCCATGCAGTAACACTGTGTTCCTAATACAGAGTGATCAGTCATGGATGAGACAAACATCCCATGCAGTAATACTGTGTTCCTAATACAGAGTGATCAGCCATTGATGAGACAAACATCCCATGCAGTAATACTGTGTTCCTAATACAGAGTGATCAGTCATGGATGAGACAAACATCCCATGCAGTAATACTGTGTTCCTAATACAGAGTGATCAGCCATGGATGAGACAAACATCCCATGCAGTAATACTGTGTTCCTAATACAGAGTGATCAGTCATGGATGAGACAAACATCCCATGCAGTAATACTGTGTTCCTAATACAGAGTGATCAGTCATGGATGAGACAAACATCCCATGCAGTAATACTGTGTTCCTAATACAGAGTGATCAGTCATGGATGAGACAAACATCCCATGCAGTAATACTGTGGTCCTAATACAGGGTGATCAGTCATGGATGAGACAAACATCCCATGCAGTAATACTGTGGTCCTAATACAGGGTGATCAGTCATGGATGAGACAAACATCCCATGCAGTAACACTGTGTTCCTAATACAGAGTGATCAGCCATTGATGAGACAAACATCCCATGCAGTAATACTGTATTCCTAATACAGAGTGATCAGTCATGGATGAGACAAACATCCCATGCAGTAACACTGTGTTCCTAATACAGAGTGATCAGTCATGGATGAGACAAACATCCCATGCAGTAACACTGTGTTCCTAATACAGAGTGATCAGTCATGGATGAGACAAACATCCCATGCAGTAACACTGTGTTCCTAATACAGAGTGATCAGTCATGGATGAGACAAACATCCCATGCAGTAACACTGTGTTCCTAATACAGAGTGATCAGCCATGGATGAGACAAACATCCCATGCAGTAATACTGTATTCCTAACACAGAGTGATCAGTCATGGATGAGACAAACATCCCATGCAGTAACACTGTGTTCCTAATACAGAGTGATCAGTCATGGATGAGACAAACATCCCATGCAGTAACACTGTGTTCCTAATACAGAGTGATCAGTCATGGATGAGACAAACATCCCATGCAGTAACACTGTGTTCCTAATACAGAGTGATCAGTCATGGATGAGACAAACATCCCATGCAGTAACACTGTGTTCCTAATACAGAGTGATCAGTCATGGATGAGACAAACATCCCATGCAGTAACACTGTGTTCCTAATACAGAGTGATCAGTCATGGATGAGACAAACATCCCATGCAGTAATACTGTGTTCCTAATACAGAGTGATCAGTCATGGATGAGACAAACATCCCATGCAGTAACACTGTGTTCCTAATACAGAGTGATCAGCCATTGATGAGACAAACATCCCATGCAGTAATACTGTGTTCCTAATACAGAGTGATCAGTCATGGATGAGACAAACATCCCATGCAGGAATACTGTGTTCCTAAAACAGGGTGATCAGCCATGGATGAGACAAACATCCCATGCAGTAATACTGTGTTCCTAAAACAGGGTGATCAGCCATGGATGAGACAAACATCCCATGCAGTAACACTGTGTTCCTAATACAGAGTGATCAGTCATGGATGAGACAAACATCCCATGCAGTAATACGGTGTTCCTAATACAGAGTGATCAGCCATTGATGAGACAAACATCCCATGCAGTAACACTGTGTTCCTAATACAGAGTGATCAGCCATGGATGAGACAAACATCCCATGCAGTAATACTGTATTCCTAATACAGAGTGATCAGTCATGGATGAGACAAACATCCCATGCAGTAACACTGTGTTCCTAATACAGAGTGATCAGCGATTGATGAGACAAACATCCCATGCAGTAATACTGTATTCCTAATACAGAGTGATCAGTCATGGATGAGACAAACATCCCATGCAGTAATACTGTGTTCCTAATACAGAGTGATCAGTCATGGATGAGACAAACATCCCATGCAGTAACACTGTGTTCCTAATACAGAGTGATCAGTCATGGGTGAGACAAACATCCCATGCAGTAACACTGTGTTCCTAATACAGAGTGATCAGTCATGGATGAGACAAACATCCCATGCAGTAATACTGTGTTCCTAATACAGAGTGATCAGTCATGGATGAGACAAACATCCCATGCCGTAATACTGTGTTCCTAATACAGAGTGATCAGTCATGATGAGACAAACATCTCATGCAGTAATACTGTGTTCCTAATACAGAGTGATCAGTCATGATGAGACAAACATCTCATGCAGTAATATTGTGTTCCTAATGCAGAGTGATCAGCCATGGATGAGACAAACATCCCATGAAGTAATACTGTGTTCCTAATACAGAGTGATCAGCCATGGATGAGACAAACATCCCATGCAGTAATACTGTGTTCCTAATACAGAGTGATCAGTCATGGATGAGACAAACATCCCATGCAGTAACACTGTGTTCCTAATACAGAGTGATCAGTCATGGATGAGACAAACATCCCATGCAGTAACACTGTGTTCCTAAAACAGAGTGATCAGCCATTGATGAGACAAACATCCCATGCAGTAATACTGTATTCCTAAAACAGAGTGGTGATCAGCCATTGATGAGACAAACATCCCATGCAGTAATACTGTATTCCTAATACAGAGTGATCAGTCATGGATGAGACAAACATCCCATGCAGTAATACTGTGTTCCTAAAACAGGGTGATCAGCCATGGATGAGACAAACATCCCATGCCGTAATACTGTGTTGCTAATACAGAGTGATCAGTCATGGATGAGACAAACATCCCATGAAGTAATACTGTGTTCCTAATACAGAGTGATCAGCCATGGATGAGACAAACATCCCATGCAGTAATACTGTGTTCCTAATACAGGGTGATCAGTCATGGATGAGACAAACATCCCATGCAGTAACACTGTGTTCCTAATACAGAGTGATCAGTCATGGATGAGACAAACATCCCATGCAGTAACACTGTGTTCCTAATACAGAGTGATCAGCCATTGATGAGACAAACATCCCATGCAGTAATACTGTTTTCCTAATACAGAGTGATCAGTCATGGATGAGACAAACATCCCATGCAGTAACACTGT
Organism: Mytilus trossulus; assembly: GCF_036588685.1. NCBI lineage: Eukaryota > Metazoa > Mollusca > Bivalvia > Mytilida > Mytilidae > Mytilus > Mytilus trossulus. Next base: position 200,792 of record NW_026963346.1, on the reverse strand, counting down.
GTTCCTAATACAGAGTGATCAGTCATGGATGAGACAAACATCCCATGCAGTAACACTGTGTTCCTAATACAGAGTGATCAGTCATGGATGAGACAAACATCCCATACAGTAATACTGTGTTCCTAATACAGAGTGATCAGTCATGGATGAGACAAACATCCCATGCAGTAACACTGTGTTCCTAATACAGAGTGATCAGCCATTGATGAGACAAACATCCCATGCAGTAATACTGTATTCCTAATACAGAGTGATCAGTCATGGATGAGACAAACATCCCATGCAGTAATACTGTGTTCCTAATACAGAGTGATCAGTCATGGATGAGACAAACATCCCATGCAGGAATACTGTGTTCCTAAAACAGGGTGATCAGCCATGGATGAGACAAACATCCCATGCAGTAATACTGTGTTCCTAAAACAGGGTGATCAGCCATGGATGAGACAAACATCCCATGCAGTAACACTGTGTTCCTAATACAGAGTGATCAGTCATGGATGAGACAAACATCCCATGCAGTAATACGGTGTTCCTAATACAGAGTGATCAGCCATTGATGAGACAAACATCCCATGCAGTAATACGGTGTTCCTAATACAGAGTGATCAGCCATTGATGAGACAAACATCCCATGCAGTAATGCTGTGTTCCTAATACAGAGTGATCAGCCATGGATGAGACAAACATCCCATGCAGTAATACTGTGTTCCTAATACAGAGTGATCAGTCATGGATGAGACAAACATCCCATGCAGTAATACTGTGTTCCTAATACAGAGTGATCAGTCATGGATGAGACAAACATCCCATGCAGTAATACTGTGTTCCTAATACAGAGTGATCAGTCATGGATGAGACAAACATCCCATGCCGTAATACTGTGTTCCTAATACAGAGTGATCAGTCATGATGAGACAAACATCTCATGCAGTAATACTGTGTTCCTAATACAGAGTGATCAGTCATGATGAGACAAACATCTCATGCAGTAATATTGTGTTCCTAATGCAGAGTGATCAGCCATGGATGAGACAAACATCCCATGAAGTAATACTGTGTTCTTAATACAGAGTGATCAGCCATGGATGAGACAAACATCCCATGCAGTAATACTGTGTTCCTAATACAGAGTGATCAGTCATGGATGAGACAAACATCCCATGCAGTAACACTGTGTTCCTAATACAGAGTGATCAGTCATGGATGAGACAAACATCCCATGCAGTAACACTGTGTTCCTAAAACAGAGTGATCAGCCATTGATGAGACAAACATCCCATGCAGTAATACTGTATTCCTAAAACAGAGTGGTGATCAGCCATTGATGAGACAAACATCCCATGCAGTAATACTGTATTCCTAATACAGAGTGATCAGTCATGGATGAGACAAACATCCCATGCAGTAATACTGTGTTCCTAAAATTGGTGATCAGCCATGGATGAGACAAACATCCCATGCCGTAATACTGTGTTGCTAATACAGAGTGATCAGTCATGGATGAGACAAACATCCCATGAAGTAATACTGTGTTCCTAATACAGAGTGATCAGCCATGGATGAGACAAACATCCCATGCAGTAATACTGTGTTCCTAATACAGGGTGATCAGTCATGGATGAGACAAACATCCCATGCAGTAACACTGTGTTCCTAATACAGAGTGATCAGTCATGGATGAGACAAACATCCCATGCAGTAACACTGTGTTCCTAATACAGAGTGATCAGCCATTGATGAGACAAACATCCCATGCAGTAATACTGTTTTCCTAATACAGAGTGATCAGTCATGGATGAGACAAATATCCCATGCAGTAACACTGTGTTCCTAATACAGAGTGATCAGTCATGGATGAGACAAACATCCCATGCAGTAACACTGTGTTCCTAATACAGAGTGATCAGTCATGGATGAGACAAACATCCCATACAGTAATACTGTGTTCCTAATACAGAGTGATCAGTCATGGATGAGACAAACATCCCATGCAGTAACACTGTGTTCCTAATACAGAGTGATCAGCCATTGATGAGACAAACATCCCATGCAGTAATACTGTATTCCTAATACAGAGTGATCAGTCATGGATGAGACAAACATCCCATGCAGTAATACTGTGTTCCTAATACAGAGTGATCAGTCATGGATGAGACAAACATCCCATGCAGGAATACTGTGTTCCTAAAACAGGGTGATCAGCCATGGATGAGACAAACATCCCATGCAGTAATACTGTGTTCCTAAAACAGGGTGATCAGCCATGGATGAGACAAACATCCCATGCAGTAACACTGTGTTCCTAATACAGAGTGATCAGTCATGGATGAGACAAACATCCCATGCAGTAATACGGTGTTCCTAATACAGAGTGATCAGCCATTGATGAGACAAACATCCCATGCAGTAATACGGTGTTCCTAATACAGAGTGATCAGCCATTGATGAGACAAACATCCCATGCAGTAATGCTGTGTTCCTAATACAGAGTGATCAGCCATGGATGAGACAAACATCCCATGCAGTAATACTGTGTTCCTAATACAGAGTGATCAGTCATGGATGAGACAAACATCCCATGCAGTAATACTGTGTTCCTAATACAGAGTGATCAGTCATGGATGAGACAAACATCCCATGCAGTAATACTGTGTTCCTAATACAGAGTGATCAGTCATGGATGAGACAAACATCCCATGCAGTAATACTGTGGTCCTAATACAGAGTGATCAGTCATGGATGAAACAAACATCCCATGCAGTAACGCTGTGTTCCTAATACAGAGTGATCAGTCATGGATGAGACAAACATCCCATGCAGTAATACGGTGTTCATAATACAGAGTGATCAGTCATGGATGAGACAAACATCCCATGCAGTAATACTGTATTCCTAATACAGAGTGATCAGTCATGGATGAGACAAACATCCCATGCAGTAACACTGTGTTCCTAATACAGAGTGATCAGTCATGGATGAGACAAACATCCCATGCAGTAACACTGTGTTCCTAATACAGAGTGATCAGTCATGGATGAGACAAACATCCCATGCAGTAAAACTGTGTTCCTAATACAGAGTGATCAGTCATGGATGAGACAAACATCCCATGCAGTAATACTGTGTTCCTAATACAGAGTGATCAGTCATGGATGAGACAAACATCCCATGCAGTAACACTGTGTTCCTAAAACAGGGTGATCAGCCATGGATGAGACAAACATCCCATGCAGTAACACTGTGTTCCTAATACAGAGTGATCAGTCATGGATGAGACAAACATCCCATGCAGTAATACGGTGTTCCTAATACAGAGTGATCAGCCATTGATGAGACAAACATCCCATGCAGTAATACGGTGTTCCTAATACAGAGTGATCAGCCATTGATGAGACAAACATCCCATGCAGTAATGCTGTGTTCCTAATACAGAGTGATCAGCCATGGATGAGACAAACATCCCATGCAGTAATACTGTGTTCCTAATACAGAGTGATCAGTCATGGATGAGACAAACATCCCATGCAGTAATACTGTGTTCCTAATACAGAGTGATCAGTCATGGATGAGACAAACATCCCATGCAGTAATACTGTGTTCCTAATACAGAGTGATCAGTCATGGATGAGACAAACATCCCATGCAGTAATACTGTGGTCCTAATACAGAGTGATCAGTCATGGATGAAACAAACATCCCATGCAGTAACGCTGTGTTCCTAATACAGAGTGATCAGTCATGGATGAGACAAACATCCCATGCAGTAATACGGTGTTCATAATACAGAGTGATCAGTCATGGATGAGACAAACATCCCATGCAGTAATACTGTATTCCTAATACAGAGTGATCAGTCATGGATGAGACAAACATCCCATGCAGTAACACTGTGTTCCTAATACAGAGTGATCAGTCATGGATGAGACAAACATCCCATGCAGTAACACTGTGTTCCTAATACAGAGTGATCAGTCATGGATGAGACAAACATCCCATGCAGTAAAACTGTGTTCCTAATACAGAGTGATCAGTCATGGATGAGACAAACATCCCATGCAGTAATACTGTGTTCCTAATACAGAGTGATCAGTCATGGATGAGACAAACATCCCATGCAGTAACACTGTGTTCCTAATACAGAGTGATCAGCCATGGATGAGACAAACATCCCATGCAGTAATACTGTATTCCTAATACAGAGTGATCAGTCATGGATGAGACAAACATCCCATGCAGTAACACTGTGTTCCTAATACAGAGTGATCAGCGATTGATGAGACAAACATCCCATGCAGTAATACTGTATTCCTAATACAGAGTGATCAGTCATGGATGAGACAAACATCCCATGCAGTAATACTGTGTTCCTAATACAGAGTGATCAGTCATGGATGAGACAAACATCCCATGCAGGAATACTGTGTTCCTAAAACAGGGTGATCAGCCATGGATGAGACAAACATCCCATGCAGTAATACTGTGTTCCTAAAACAGGGTGATCAGCCATGGATGAGACAAACATCCCATGCAGTAACACTGTGTTCCTAATACAGAGTGATCAGTCATGGATGAGACAAACATCCCATGCAGTAATACGGTGTTCCTAATACAGAGTGATCAGCCATTGATGAGACAAACATCCCATGCAGTAATACGGTGTTCCTAATACAGAGTGATCAGCCATTGATGAGACAAACATCCCATGCAGTAATGCTGTGTTCCTAATACAGAGTGATCAGCCATGGATGAGACAAACATCCCAAGCAGTAATACTGTGTTCCTAATACAGAGTGATCAGTCATGGATGAGACAAACATCCCATGCAGTAATACTGTGTTCCTAATACAGAGTGATCAGTCATGGATGAGACAAACATCCCATGCAGTAATACTGTGTTCCTAATACAGAGTGATCAGTCATGGATGAGACAAACATCCCATGCAGTAATACTGTGGTCCTAATACAGAGTGATCAGTCATGGATGAAACAAACATCCCATGCAGTAACGCTGTGTTCCTAATACAGAGTGATCAGTCATGGATGAGACAAACATCCCATGCAGTAATACGGTGTTCATAATACAGAGTGATCAGTCATGGATGAGACAAACATCCCATGCAGTAATACTGTATTCCTAATACAGAGTGATCAGTCATGGATGAGACAAACATCCCATGCAGTAACACTGTGTTCCTAATACAGAGTGATCAGTCATGGATGAGACAAACATCCCATGCAGTAACACTGTGTTCCTAATACAGAGTGATCAGTCATGGATGAGACAAACATCCCATGCAGTAACACTGTGTTCCTAATACAGAGTGATCAGTCATGGATGAGACAAACATCCCATGCAGTAATACTGTGTTCCTAATACAGAGTGATCAGTCATGGATGAGACAAACATCCCATGCAGTAACACTGTGTTCCTAATACAGAGTGATCAGCCATGGATGAGACAAACATCCCATGCAGTAATACTGTATTCCTAATACAGAGTGATCAGTCATTGATGAGACAAACATCCCATGCAGTAACACTGTGTTCCTAATACAGAGTGATCAGTCATGAATGAGACAAACATCCCATGCAGTAATACTGTGTTCCTAAAACAGGGTGATCAGCCATGGATGAGACAAACATCCCATGCAGTAACACTGTATTACTAATACAGAGTGATCAGCCATGGATGAGACAAACATCCCATGCAGTAACACTGTGTTCCTAATACAGAGTGATCAGTCATGGATGAGACAAACATCCCATGCAGTAATACTGTGTTCCTAATACAGAGTGATCAGCCATTGATGAGACAAACATCCCATGCAGTAATACTGTGTTCCTAATACAGAGTGATCAGTCATGGATGAGACAAACATCCCATGCAGTAATACTGTGTTCCTAATACAGAGTGATCAGCCATGGATGAGACAAACATCCCATGCAGTAATACTGTGTTTCTAATACAGAGTGATCAGTCATGGATGAGACAAACATCCCATGCAGTAATACTGTGTTCCTAATACAGAGTGATCAGTCATGGATGAGACAAACATCCCATGCAGTAATACTGTGTTCCTAATACAGAGTGATCAGTCATGGATGAGACAAACATCCCATGCAGTAATACTGTGGTCCTAATACAGGGTGATCAGTCATGGATGAGACAAACATCCCATGCAGTAATACTGTGGTCCTAATACAGGGTGATCAGTCATGGATGAGACAAACATCCCATGCAGTAACACTGTGTTCCTAATACAGAGTGATCAGCCATTGATGAGACAAACATCCCATGCAGTAATACTGTATTCCTAATACAGAGTGATCAGTCATGGATGAGACAAACATCCCATGCAGTAACACTGTGTTCCTAATACAGAGTGATCAGTCATGGATGAGACAAACATCCCATGCAGTAACACTGTGTTCCTAATACAGAGTGATCAGTCATGGATGAGACAAACATCCCATGCAGTAACACTGTGTTCCTAATACAGAGTGATCAGTCATGGATGAGACAAACATCCCATGCAGTAACACTGTGTTCCTAATACAGAGTGATCAGCCATGGATGAGACAAACATCCCATGCAGTAATACTGTATTCCTAATACAGAGTGATCAGTCATGGATGAGACAAACATCCCATGCAGTAACACTGTGTTCCTAATACAGAGTGATCAGTCATGGATGAGACAAACATCCCATGCAGTAACACTGTGTTCCTAATACAGAGTGATCAGTCATGGATGAGACAAACAACCCATGCAGTAACACTGTGTTCCTAATACAGAGTGATCAGTCATGGATGAGACAAACATCCCATGCAGTAACACTGTGTTCCTAATACAGAGTGATCAGTCATGGATGAGACAAACATCCCATGCAGTAACACTGTGTTCCTAATACAGAGTGATCAGTCATGGATGAGACAAACATCCCATGCAGTAATACTGTGTTCCTAATACAGAGTGATCAGTCATGGATGAGACAAACATCCCATGCAGTAACACTGTGTTCCTAATACAGAGTGATCAGCCATTGATGAGACAAACATCCATTGCAGTAATACTGTATTCCTAATACAGAGTGATCAGTCATGGATGAGACAAACATCCCATGCAGTAACACTGTGTTCCTAATACAGAGTGATCAGTCATGGATGAGACAAACATCCCATGCAGTAATACTGTGTTCCTAAAACAGGGTGATCAGCCATGGATGAGACAAACATCCCATGCAGTAACACTGTATTCCTAATACAGAGTGATCAGCCATGGATGAGACAAACATCCCATGCAGTAACACTGTGTTCCTAATACAGAGTGATCAGTCATGGATGAGACAAACATCATGCAGTAATACTGTGTTCCTAATACAGAGTGATCAGTCATGGATGAGACAAACATCCCATGCAGTAATACTGTGTTCCTAATACAGAGTGATCAGCCATGGATGAGACAAACATCCCATGCAGTAATACTGTGTTCCTAATACAGAGTGATCAGTCATGGATGAGACAAACATCCCATGCAGTAATACTGTGTTCCTAATACAGAGTGATCAGTCATGGATGAGACAAACATCCCATGCAGTAATACTGTGTTCCTAATACAGAGTGATCAGTCATGGATGAGACAAACATCCCATGCAGTAATAATGTGGTCCTAATACAGGGTGATCAGTCATGGATGAGACAAACATCCCATGCAGTAACACTGTGTTCCTAATACAGAGTGATCAGTCATGGATGAGACAAACATCCCATGCAGTAACACTGTGTTCCTAATACAGAGTGATCAGCCATTGATGAGACAAACATCCCATGCAGTAATACTGTATTCCTAATACAGAGTGATCAGTCATGGATGAGACAAACATCCCATGCAGTAACACTGTGTTCCTAATACAGAGTGATCAGTCATGGATGAGACAAACATCCCATGCAGTAACACTGTGTTCCTAATACAGAGTGATCAGTCATGGATGAGACAAACATCCCATGCAGTAACACTGTGTTCCTAATACAGAGTGATCAGCCATTGATGAGACAAACATCCCATGCAGTAATACTGTATTCCTAATACAGAGTGATCAGTCATGGATGAGACAAACATCCCATGCAGTAACACTGTATTCCTAATACAGAGTGATCAGTCATGGATGAGACAAACATCCCATGCAGTAACACTGTGTTCCTAATACAGAGTGATCAGTCATGGATGAGACAAACATCCCATGCAGTAATACTGTGTTCCTAATACAGGGTGATCAGTCATGGATGAGACAAACATCCCATGCCGTAATACTGTGTTCCTAATACAGAGTGATCAGTCATGGATAAGACAAACATCCCATGAAGTAATACTGTGTTCCTAATACAGAGTGATCAGCCATGGATGAGACAAACATCCCATGTAGTAATACTGTGTTCCTAATACAGAGTGATCAGTCATGGATGAGACAAACATCCCATGCAGTAACACTGTGTTCCTAAAACAGGGTGATCAGCCATGGATGAGACAAACATCCCATGCAGTAACACTGTATTCCTAATACAGAGTGATCAGCCATGGATGAGACAAACATCCCATGCAGTAATACTGTGTTCCTAATACAGAGTGATTAGTCATGGATGAGACAAACATCCCATGCAGTAATACTGTGTTCCTAAAACAGGGTGATCAGCCATGGATGAGACAAACATCCCATGCAGTAATACTGTGTTCCTAATACAGAGTGATCAGTCATGGATGAGACAAACATCCCATGCAGTAACACTGTGTTCCTAATACAGAGTGATCAGTCATGGATGAGACAAACATCCCATGCAGTAATACTGTGGTCCTAATACAGAGTGATCAGTCATGGATGAGACAAACATCCCATGCAGTAACACTGTGTTCCTAATACAGAGTGATCAGTCATGGATGAGACAAACATCCCATGCAGTAATACGGTGTTCATAATACAAAGTGATCAGTCATGGATGAGACAAACATCCCATGCAGTAATACTGTATTCCTAATACAGAGTGATCAGTCATGGATGAGACAAACATCCCATGCAGTAACACTGTGTTCCTAATACAGAGTGATCAGTCATGGATGAGACAAACATCCCATGCAGTAATACGGTGTTCCTAATACAGAGTGATCAGTCAGGGATGAGACAAACATCCCATGCAGTAATACGGTGTTCCTAATACAGAGTGATCAGTCATGGATGAGACAAACATCCCATGCAGTAATACGGTGTTCCTAATACAGAGTGATCAGTCATGGATGAGACAAACATCCCATGCAGTAATACGGTGTTCCTAATACAGAGTGATCAGTCATGGATGAGACAAACATCCCATGCAGTAATACTGTGTTCCTAATACAGAGTGATCAGTCATGGATGAGACAAACATCCCATGCAGTAATACGGTGTTCATAATACAAAGTGATCAGTCATGGATGAGACAAACATCCCATGCAGTAATACTGTATTCCTAATACAGAGTGATCAGTCATGGATGAGACAAACATCCCATGCAGTAACACTGTGTTCCTAATACAGAGTGATCAGTCTTGGATGAGACAAACATCCCATGCAGTAATACTGTGTTCCTAAAACAGGGTGATCAGCCATGGATGAGACAAACATCCCATGCAGTAACACTGTATTCCTAATACAGAGTGATCAGCCATGGATGAGACAAACATCCCATGCAGTAATACTGTGTTCCTAATACAGAGTGATCAGTCATGGATGAGACAAACATCCCATGCAGTAATACTGTGTTCCTAAAACAGGGTGATCAGCCATGGATGAGACAAACATCCCATGCAGTAATACTGTGTTCCTAATACAGAGTGATCAGTCATGGATGAGACAAACATCCCATGCAGTAATACGGTGTTCCTAATACAGAGTGATCAGTCATGGATGAGACAAACATCCCATGCAGTAATACGGTGTTCCTAATACAGAGTGATCAGTCATGGATGAGACAAACATCCCATGCAGTAATACTGTGTTCCTAATACAGAGTGATCAGCCATGGATGAGACAAACATCCCATGCAGTAATACTGTGTTCCTAATACAGAGTGATCAGTCATGGATGAGACAAACATCCCATGCAGTAACACTGTGTTCCTAATACAGAGTGATCAGTCATGGATGAGACAAACATCCCATGCAGTAATACTGTGGTCCTAATACAGAGTGATCAGTCATGGATGAGACAAACATCCCATGCAGTAACACTGTGTTCCTAATACAGAGTGATCAGTCATGGATGAGACAAACATCCCATGCAGTAATACGGTGTTCATAATACAAAGTGATCAGTCATGGATGAGACAAACATCCCATGCAGTAATACTGTATTCCTAATACAGAGTGATCAGTCATGGATGAGACAAACATCCCATGCAGTAACACTGTGTTCCTAATACAGAGTGATCAGTCATGGATGAGACAAACATCCCATGCAGTAATACGGTGTTCCTAATACAGAGTGATCAGTCAGGGATGAGACAAACATCCCATGCAGTAATACGGTGTTCCTAATACAGAGTGATCAGTCATGGATGAGACAAACATCCCATGCAGTAATACGGTGTTCCTAATACAGAGTGATCAGTCATGGATGAGACAAACATCCCATGCAGTAATACGGTGTTCCTAATACAGAGTGATCAGTCATGGATGAGACAAACATCCCATGCAGTAATACTGTGTTCCTAATACAGAGTGATCAGTCATGGATGAGACAAACATCCCATGCAGTAACACTGTGTTACTAATACAGAGTGATCAGTCATGGATGAGACAAATATCCCATGCAGAAATACTGTGTTCCTAATACAGAGTGATCAGTCATGGATGAGACAAACATCCCATGAAGTAATACTGTATTCCTAATACAGAGTGATCAGTCATGGATGAGACAAACATCCCATGCAGTAACACTATGTTCCTAATACAGAGTGATCAGTCTTGGATGAGACAAACATCCCATGCAGTAATACTGTGTTCCTAAAACAGGGTGATCAGCCATGGATGAGACAAACATCCCATGCAGTAACACTGTATTCCTAATACAGAGTGATCAGCCATGGATGAGACAAACATCCCATGCAGTAATACTGTGTTCCTAATACAGAGTGATCAGTCATGGATGAGACAAACATCCCATGCAGTAATACTGTGTTCCTAAAACAGGGTGATCAGCCATGGATGAGACAAACATCCCATGCAGTAATACTGTGTTCCTAATACAGAGTGATCAGTCATGGATGAGACAAACATCCCATGCAGTAATACGGTGTTCCTAATACAGAGTGATCAGTCATGGATGAGACAAACATCCCATGCAGTAATACGGTGTTCCTAATACAGAGTGATCAGTCATGGATGAGACAAACATCCCATGCAGTAATACGGTGTTCCTAATACAGAGTGATCAGTCATGGATGAGACAAACATCCCATGCAGTAACACTGTGTTACTAATACAGAGTGATCAGTCATGGATGAGACAAACATCCCATGCAGTAATACGGTGTTCCTAATACAGAGTGATCAGTCATGGATGAGACAAACATCCCATGCAGTAATACGGTGTTCCTAATACAGAGTGATCAGTCATGGATGAGACAAACATCCCATGCAGTAATACTGTGTTCCTAATACAGAGTGATCAGTCATGGATGAGACAAACATCCCATGCAGTAACACTGTGTTACTAATACAGAGTGATCAGTCATGGATGAGACAAATATCCCATGCAGAAATACTGTGTTCCTAATACAGAGTGATCAGTCATGGATGAGACAAACATCCCATGAAGTAATACTGTATTCCTAATACAGAGTGATCAGTCATGGATGAGACAAACATCCCATGCAGTAACACTATGTTCCTAATACAGAGTGATCAGTCTTGGATGAGACAAACATCCCATGCAGTAATACTGTGTTCCTAAAACAGGGTGATCAGCCATGGATGAGACAAACATCCCATGCAGTAACACTGTATTCCTAATACAGAGTGATCAGCCATGGATGAGACAAACATCCCATGCAGTAATACTGTGTTCCTAATACAGAGTGATCAGTCATGGATGAGACAAACATCCCATGCAGTAATACTGTGTTCCTAAAACAGGGTGATCAGCCATGGATGAGACAAACATCCCATGCAGTAATACTGTGTTCCTAATACAGAGTGATCAGTCATGGATGAGACAAACATCCCATGCAGTAATACGGTGTTCCTAATACAGAGTGATCAGTCATGGATGAGACAAACATCCCATGCAGTAATACGGTGTTCCTAATACAGAGTGATCAGTCATGGATGAGACAAACATCCCATGCAGTAATACGGTGTTCCTAATACAGAGTGATCAGTCATGGATGAGACAAACATCCCATGCAGTAACACTGTGTTACTAATACAGAGTGATCAGTCATGGATGAGACAAACATCCCATGCAGTAATACTGTGTTACTAATACAGAGTGATCAGTCATGGATGAGACAAACATCCCATGCAGTAATACTGTGTTCCTAATACAGAGTGATCAGTCATGGATGAGACAAACATCCCATGAAGTAATACTGTATTCCTAATACAGAGTGATCAGTCATGGATGAGACAAACATCCCATGCAGTAACACTGTGTTCCTAATACAGAGTGATCAGTCATGGATGAGACAAACATCCCATGCAGTAATACTGTGTTCCTAAAACAGGGTGATCAGCCATGGATGAGACAAACATCCCATGCAGTAACACTGTATTCCTAATACAGAGTGATCAGCCATAGATGAGACAAACATCCCATGCAGTAATACTGTGTTCCTAATACAGAGTGATCAGTCATGGATGAGACAAACATCCCATGCAGTTATACTGTGTTCCTAAAACAGGGTGATCAGCCATGGATGAGACAAACATCCCATGCAGTAATACTGTGTTCCTAATACAGAGTGATCAGCCATGAATGAGACAAACATCCCATGCAGTAATACTGTGTTCCTAATACAGAGTGATCAGCCATTGATGAGACAAACATCCAATGCAGTAATACTGTGTTCCTAATACAGAGTGATCAGTCATTGATGAGACAAACATCCCATGCAGTAATACTGTGTTCCTAATACAGAGTGATCAGTCATGGATGAGACAAACATCCCATGCAGTAATACTGTGTTCCTAATACAGAGTGATCAGTCATGGATGAGACAAACATCCCATGCAGTTATACTGTGTTCCTAATACAGAGTGATCAGCCATGGATGAGAAAAACATCCCATGCAGTAATACTGTGTTCTTAATACAGAGTGATCAGTCATGGATGAGACAAACATCCCATGCAGTAATACTGTGTTCCTAATACAGAGTGATCAGCCATGGATGAGACAAACATCCCATGCAGTAACACTGTGTTCCTAATACAAAGTGATCAGCCATGGATGAGACAAACATCCCATGCAGTAATACTGTGTTCCTAATACAGAGTGATCAGTCATGGATGAGACAAACATCCCATGCAGTAATACTGTATTCCTAATACAGAGTGATCAGTCATGGATGGGACAAACATCCCATGCAGTAATACTGTGTTCCTAATACAGAGTGATCAGTCATGAATGAGACAAACATCCCATGCAGTAATACTGTGTTCCTAATACAGAGTGATCAGTCATGGATGAGACAAACATCCCATGCCGTAATACTGTGTTCCAAAATACAGAGTGATCAGCCATGGATGAGACAAACATCCCATGCAGTAACACTGTGTTCCTAATACAGAGTGATCAGTCATGGATGAGACAAACATCCCATGCAGTAATACTGTGTTCCTAATACAGAGTGATCAGTCATGGAGGAGAAAAACATCCCATGCAGTAATACTGTGTTCCTAATACAGAGTGATCAGTCATGGATGAGACAAACATCCCATGCAGTAACACTGTGTTCCTAATACAGAGTGATCAGCCATGGATGAGACAAACATCCCATGCAGTAATACTGTGTTCCTAATGCAGAGTGATCAGTCATGGATGAAACAAACATCCCATGCAGTAATACTGTGTTCCTAATACAGAGTGATCAGTCATTGATGAGACAAACATCCCAGTCATGGATGAGACAAACATCCCATGCAGTAATACTGTGTTCCTAATACAGAGTGATCAGTCATGGATGAAACAAACATCCCATGCAGTAACACTGTGTTCCTAATACAGAGTGATCAGTCATGGATGAGACAAACATCTCATGCAGTAACACTGTGTTCCTAATACAGAGTGATCAGTCATGAATGAGGCAAACATCCCATGCAGTTACACTGTGTTCCTAATACAGAGTGATCAGTCATGGATGAGACAAACATCTCATGCAGTAACACTGTGTTCCTAATACAGAGTGATCAGTCATGGATGAGACAAACATCTCATGCAGTAATACTGTGTTCCTAATACAGAGTGATCAGTCATGGATGAGACAAACATCTCATGCAGTAACACTGTGTTCCTAATACAGAGTGATCAGTCATGGATGAGACAAACATCCCATGCAGTAACACTGTGTTCCTAATACAGAGTGATCAGTCATGAATGAGACAAACATCCCATGCAGTAACACTGTGTTCCTAATACAGAGTTATCTGTCATGAATGAGACAAACATCCCATGCAGTAACACTGTGTTCCTTATACAGAGTGATCAGTCATGGATGAGACAAACATCCCATGCAGTAACACTGTGTTCCTAATACAGAGTGATCAGTCATGGATGAGACAAACATCCCATGCAGTAATACTGTGTTCCTAATACAGAGTGATCAGTCATGGATGAGACAAACATCCCATGCAGTAATACTGTGTTCCTAATACAGAGTGATCAGTCATGGATGAGACAAACATCCCATGCAGTAACACTGTGTTCCTAATACAGAGTGATCAGTCATGGATGAGACAAACATCCCATGCAGTAATACTGTGTTCCTAATACAGAGTGATCAGCCATAGATGAGACAAACATCCCATGCAGTAATACTGTGTTCCTAATACAGAGTGATCAGTCATGGATGAGACAAACATCCCATGCAGTAATACTGTGTTCCTAATACAGAGTGATCATTCATGGATGAGACAAAGATCCCATGCAGTAATACTGTGTTCCTAATACAGAGTGATCAGTCATGGATGAGACAAACAGCCCATGCAGTAATACTGTGTTCCTAATACAGAGTGATCAGTATTGGATGAGACAAACATCCCATGCAGTAACACTGTGTTCCTAATACAGAGTGATCAGCCATGGATGAGACAAACATCCCATGCAGTAATACTGTGTTCCTAATGCAGAGTGAACAGTCATGGATGAGACAAACATCCCATGCAGTAATACTGTGTTCCTAATACAGAGTGATCAGTCATGGATGAGACAAACTTCCCATTCAGTAATACTGTGTTCCTAATACAGAGTGATCAGCCATGGATGAGACAAACATCCCATGCAGTAATACTGTGTTCCTAATACAGAGTGATCAGTCATGGATGAGACAAACATCCCATGCAGTAATACTGTGTTCCTAATACAGAGTGATCAGTCATGGATGAGACAAACATCCCATGCAGTAATACTGTGTTACTAATACAGAGTGATCAGTCATGGATGAGACAAACATCCCATGAAGTAATACTGTATTCCTAATACAGAGTGATCAGTCATGGATGAGACAAACATCCCATGCAGTAACACTGTGTTCCTAATACAGAGTGATCAGTCATGGATGAGACAAACATCCCATGCAGTAATACTGTGTTCCTAAAACAGGGTGATCAGCCATGGATGAGACAAACATCCCATGCAGTAACACTGTATTCCTAATACAGAGTGATCAGCCATAGATGAGACAAACATCCCATGCAGTAATACTGTGTTCCTAATACAGAGTGATCAGTCATGGATGAGACAAACATCCCATGCAGTTATACTGTGTTCCTAAAACAGGGTGATCAGCCATGGATGAGACAAACATCCCATGCAGTAATACTGTGTTCCTAATACAGAGTGATCAGCCATGAATGAGACAAACATCCCATGCAGTAATACTGTGTTCCTAATACAGAGTGATCAGCCATTGATGAGACAAACATCCAATGCAGTAATACTGTGTTCCTAATACAGAGTGATCAGTCATTGATGAGACAAACATCCCATGCAGTAATACTGTGTTCCTAATACAGAGTGATCAGTCATGGATGAGACAAACATCCCATGCAGTAATACTGTGTTCCTAATACAGAGTGATCAGTCATGGATGAGACAAACATCCCATGCAGTTATACTGTGTTCCTAATACAGAGTGATCAGCCATGGATGAGAAAAACATCCCATGCAGTAATACTGTGTTCCTAATACAGAGTGATCAGTCATGGATGAGACAAACATCCCATGCAGTAATACTGTGTTCCTAATACAGAGTGATCAGCCATGGATGAGACAAACATCCCATGCAGTAACACTGTGTTCCTAATACAAAGTGATCAGCCATGGATGAGACAAACATCCCATGCAGTAATACTGTGTTCCTAATACAGAGTGATCAGTCATGGATGAGACAAACATCCCATGCAGTAATACTGTATTCCTAATACAGAGTGATCAGTCATGGATGGGACAAACATCCCATGCAGTAATACTGTGTTCCTAATACAGAGTGATCAGTCATGAATGAGACAAACATCCCATGCAGTAATACTGTGTTCCTAATACAGAGTGATCAGTCATGGATGAGACAAACATCCCATGCCGTAATACTGTGTTCCAAAATACAGAGTGATCAGCCATGGATGAGACAAACATCCCATGCAGTAACACTGTGTTCCTAATACAGAGTGATCAGTCATGGATGAGACAAACATCCCATGCAGTAATACTGTGTTCCTAATACAGAGTGATCAGTCATGGAGGAGAAAAACATCCCATGCAGTAATACTGTGTTCCTAATACAGAGTGATCAGTCATGGATGAGACAAACATCCCATGCAGTAACACTGTGTTCCTAATACAGAGTGATCAGCCATGGATGAGACAAACATCCCATGCAGTAATACTGTGTTCCTAATGCAGAGTGATCAGTCATGGATGAGACAAACATCCCATGCAGTAATACTGTGTTCCTAATACAGAGTGATCAGTCATTGATGAGACAAACATCCCAGTCATGGATGAGACAAACATCCCATGCAGTAATACTGTGTTCCTAATACAGAGTGATCAGTCATGGATGAAACAAACATCCCATGCAGTAACACTGTGTTCCTAATACAGAGTGATCAGTCATGGATGAGACAAACATCTCATGCAGTAACACTGTGTTCCTAATACAGAGTGATCAGTCATGAATGAGGCAAACATCCCATGCAGTTACACTGTGTTCCTAATACAGAGTGATCAGTCATGGATGAGACAAACATCTCATGCAGTAACACTGTGTTCCTAATACAGAGTGATCAGTCATGGATGAGACAAACATCTCATGCAGTAATACTGTGTTCCTAATACAGAGTGATCAGTCATGGATGAGACAAACATCTCATGCAGTAACACTGTGTTCCTAATACAGAGTGATCAGTCATGGATGAGACAAACATCCCATGCAGTAACACTGTGTTCCTAATACAGAGTGATCAGTCATGAATGAGACAAACATCCCATGCAGTAACACTGTGTTCCTAATACAGAGTTATCTGTCATGAATGAGACAAACATCCCATGCAGTAACACTGTGTTCCTTATACAGAGTGATCAGTCATGGATGAGACAAACATCCCATGCAGTAACACTGTGTTCCTAATACAGAGTGATCAGTCATGGATGAGACAAACATCCCATGCAGTAATACTGTGTTCCTAATACAGAGTGATCAGTCATGGATGAGACAAACATCCCATGAAGTAATACTGTGTTCCTAATACAGAGTGATCAGTCATGGATGAGACAAACATCCCATGCAGTAACACTGTGTTCCTAATACAGAGTGATCAGTCATGGATGAGACAAACATCCCATGCAGTAATACTGTGTTCCTAATACAGAGTGATCAGCCATAGATGAGACAAACATCCCATGCAGTAATACTGTGTTCCTAATACAGAGTGATCAGTCATGGATGAGACAAACATCCCATGCAGTAATACTGTGTTCCTAATACAGAGTGATCATTCATGGATGAGACAAAGATCCCATGCAGTAATACTGTGTTCCTAATACAGAGTGATCAGTCATGGATGAGACAAACAGCCCATGCAGTAATACTGTGTTCCTAATACAGAGTGATCAGTATTGGATGAGACAAACATCCCATGCAGTAACACTGTGTTCCTAATACAGAGTGATCAGCCATGGATGAGACAAACATCCCATGCAGTAATACTGTGTTCCTAATGCAGAGTGAACAGTCATGGATGAGACAAACATCCCATGCAGTAATACTGTGTTCCTAATACAGAGTGATCAGTCATGGATGAGACAAACTTCCCATTCAGTAATACTGTGTTCCTAATACAGAGTGATCAGCCATGGATGAGACAAACATCCCATGCAGTAATACTGTGTTCCTAATACAGAGTGATCAGTCATGGATGAGACAAACATCCCATGCAGTAATACTGTGTTCCTAATACAGAGTGATCAGTCATGGATGAGACAAACATCCCATGCAGTAATACTGTGTTACTAATACAGAGTGATCAGTCATGGATGAGACAAACATCCCATGCAGTAACACTGTGTTCCTAATACAAAGTGATCAGCCATGGATGAGACAAACATACCATGCAGTAATACTGTGTTCCTAATACAGAGTGATCAGTCATGGATGAGACAAACATCCCATGCAGTAATACTGTGTTCCTAATACAGACTGATCAGTCATGGATGGGACAAACATCCCATGCAGTAATACTGTGTTCCTAATACAGAGTGATCAGTCATGGATGAGACAAACATCCCATGCAGTAATACTGTGTTCCTAATACAGAGTGATCAGTCATGGATGAGACAAACATCCCATGCAGTAACACTGTGTTCCTAATACAGAGTGATCAGTCATGGATGAGACAAACATCCCATGCAGTAATACTGTGTTCCTAATACAGAGTGATCAGTATTGGATGAGACAAACATCCCATGCAGTAACACTGTGTTCCTAATACAGAGTGATCAGCCATGGATGAGACAAACATCCCATGCAGTAATACTGTGTTCCTAATGCAGAGTGATCAGTCATGGATGAGACAAACATCCCATGCAGTAATACTGTGTTCCTAATACAGAGTGATCAGTCATGGATGAGACAAACTTCCCATTCAGTAATACTGTGTTCCTAATACAGAGTGATCAGTCATGGATGAGACAAACATCCCATGCAGTAATACTGTGTTCCTAATACAGAGTGATCAGTCATGGATGAGACAAACATCCCATGCAGTAATACTGTGTTCCTAATACAGAGTGATCAGTCATGGATGAGACAAACATCCCATGCAGTAATACTGTGTTACTAATACAGAGTGATCAGTCATGGATGAGACAAACATCCTATGCAGTAATACTGTGTTCCTAATACAGAGTGATCAGTCATGGATGAGACAAACATCCCATGCAGTAATACTGTGTTCCTAATACAGAGTGATCAGTTATGGATGAGACAAACATCCCATGCAGTAATACTGTGTTCCTAATACAGAGTGATCAGTCATGGATGAGACAAACATCCCATGCAGTAATACTGTGTTCCTAATACAGAGTGATCAGTCATGGATGAGACAAGCATCCCATGCAGTAATACTGTGTTCCTAATACAGAGTGATCAGTCATGGATGAGACAAACATCCCATGCAGTAATACTGTGTTCCTAATACAGAGTGATCAGTCATGGATGAGACAAACATCCCATGCAGTAATACTGTGTTCCTAATACAGAGTGATCAGTCATGGATGAGACAAACATCCCATGCAGTAATACTGTGTTCCTAATACAGAGTGATCAGTCATGGATGAGACAAACATCCCATGCAGTAATACTGTATTCCTAATACAGAGTGATCAGTCATGGATGAGACAAACATCCCATGCAGTAATACTGTGTTCCTAATACAGAGTGATCGGCCATGGATGAGACAAACATCCCATGCAGTAATACTGTGTTCCTAATACAGAGTGATCAGTTCGCTATGAGCCATGAGACCGTACCTTGACCTATAATGGTTTACTTTTATAAATTGTGACTTGAACGGAGAGTTGTCTCATTGGCACTCATACCACATCTTCCTATATCTATGATCAGTCATGGATGAGACAAACATCCCATGCAGTAACACGATGTGTTCCTAATGCAGATGGAACTGTCAGGGTTTCGTGACACAAACAAAATTTTAAACTGAGAAATGTTAACTTGGAAGTGGGCAATGAAAAATTTGAACTTAAAAATGTCAAGTTGGAAGTAAGAAATATCAAAATGGAAACGAAAAATAAAAAGAAAATTAGTGTTCCTACTAATATTTCGTATTAAAATTGAAAAATAATCTTGTGCAAACATATACTTCAAATCCAGAAAGAACGTTTTAGCATGTTAGCCTTTTAAAAAACTGTCAATATGACTGATTGAAATATTTGATCTCGTAAAATGCTAGAATCAAGGACTTGAGAACTAAAATGTGATGTTTACCGTTTTATATTATATATACAAGTTAATTTTAGGTGACAGTTAATGAAACGACCAAACTCAGACATCTAGAGGTCAACGTCAGTTCTCCATCACTGCTCCTGAGAGTAACGAACCAAAGACATCTATAGGCCAACGTCAGTTCTCCATCACTGCTCCTGAGACTAACGAACCAAAGACATCTAGAGGTCGACGTCCGTTCTCCATCACTGCTCCTGAGACTAACGAATCAAAGACATCTATAGGTCAAAGTCAGTTCTCCGTCACTGCTCCTGAGACTAACGAACCAAAGACATCTATAGGTCAAAGTCAGTTCTCCGTCACTGCTCCTGAGACTAACGAACCAAAGACATCTATAGGCCAACGTCAGTTCTCCATCACTGCTCCTGAGACTAACGAACCAAAGACATCTATAGGTCAAAGTCAGTTCTCCGTCACTGCTCCTGAGACTAACAAATCAAACACATCTAGAGGTCAAAGTCAGTTTTCCGTCACTGCTCCTGAGACTAACGAACCAAAGACATCTATAGGCCAACGTGCATACGTTCTTTATCAATGCTCCTGAGACTACCGAACCAAAGCCATATATAGGCCAACGTCAGTTCTCCATCACTGCTCCTGAGACTAACGAACCAAAGACATCTAGAGGTCAACGTCCGTTCTTCATCAATGCTCATGAGATTAACGACTAAATACATCTAGCGGTCTACGTACGTTCTTCATCACTGCTCTTGAGACTAACGAATCAAAGACATATATAGGTCAACGTACGTTCTGCATCACTGCTCCTGAGACTAACGAACCAAAGACATCTATAGGCCAACGTCAGTTCTCCATCACTGCTCCTGAGACTAACGAACCAAAGACATCTATAGGCCAACGTCAGTTCTCCATATCTGCTCCTGAGACTAACGAACCAAAGACATCTATAGGCCAACGTGCGTACGTTCTTTATCAATGCTCCTGAGACTACCAAACCAAAGCCATATATAGGCCAACGTCAGTTCTCCATCACTGCTTCTGAGACTAACTAACCAAAGACATCTAGAGGTCAACGTACGTTCATCACTGCTCCTGAGACTAACGAACCAAAAACATCTAAAGGTCAACGTACGTTCTTCATCACTGCTCATGAGACTAACGAACCAAAGACATCTATAGGTCAACGTACGTTCTTCATCACTGCTCCTGAGACTAACGAACCAAAGACATCTAGAGGTCAACATACGTTCTTCATCACTGCTCCTGAGACTAACGAACCAAAGACATCTAGAGGTAAACGTCAGTTCTTCATCACTGCTCCTGAGACTAACGAACCAAAGACATCTACAGTCCAACGTACGTTCTTCATCACTGCTCCTGAGACTAATGAACCAAAGACATCTATAGTTCAACGTACGTTCTTCATCACTGCTCCTGAGACTAACGAACCAAAGACATCTATAGGTCAGCGTACGTTCTTCATCACTGCTCTTGAAACTAACGAACCAAAGACATTTATAGTTCAACGTACGTTCTTCATCACTGCTCCTGAGACTAACGAACCAAAGACATCTACAGGTCAGTGTACGTTCTCCATCACTGCTCCTGAGACTAACGAACCAAAGACATCTATAGGTCAACGTACGTTCTTCGTCACTGCTCTTGAAACTAACGAGCCAAAGACATCTATAGTTCAACGTTCGTTCTTCATCACTGCTCCTTACACTAACGAACCAAAGACATCTAGAGGTCAACGTACGTTCTCCATCACTGCTCCTGAGACTAACGAACCAAAGACATCTATATGTCAATGTACGTTCTTCATCACTTCTTCTGAGACTAACGAACCGAAGACATCTAGAGTTAACGTTATGTTTCCCATATTTTCGTCTTATGTTTATGACGTTAATTTTTACCTTTGTATTGGCGCCTTCGACATAGATTTTGATCGTAACACAACGCAAAGTAAAGAGTTATATTATTCGTTTATTACATTACATGTTGGTGCCATGACGCCATGGAAAGTAAACTGAAAGCGGTGAGAGCAGGCCATAAAAGTGCTGTAACAAGGTTTTGAGAAAATCTGATGAAGAGCATGGAACACTTTGGACCATTATTAGTTCGGTTTGAATTGCACTGAACTTTTTCCCATAAAAATTAGCATTGTTATAGTTGTCACCCAGCTATTTGCGTTTTTCTTGGTACTATTATCGAATTGCAATTAAGTGTAATTCTACTTCAAAATCTATGAAAAAATCTGCTGTAGTTTCAAAAGGTGGAACAAAATTGTCTGTCAAAATATTTCAACTTCCTTAATAAAACTTGGAACTTTTAAAATAAATGGAATAACATGCAGTACTTTTAAGAAAACACATAAGGGCGAGATACAATCCTATGAAAATCACCAAGAAAAATCACGTTTTGCAACTATAGAAGTCAAATTCCAATATAATTATCATGATATATTTAAAACTTATTATCACATTGGTTGCAATGAATTACATTTATTTCCCAGTTAAATAATTAAGGAATGACTGTAATATTTTTTTCTGTCTATGAAGAAATAACATAAAAAAATTGGTTCACACTGAATAACGCGCGTAGCGGGTTATTTAACAGTGTGCACCACATATTTTATGTTATTTCGAATAGACAGAAAAAAATATTACAGTCATTCCTTAATTACAGGTTCCTGTTGATAGGCGATTCATGACCCCTCTTCAAATTTCTTTATATTTTGTTTATGAAGAAGGTAAGGTATGAAAATAAGTTTTATGTATTATTTTTTTTCTTTTGAACCTTGGTTGCCATGGAAACCATCCTTACAAAATTTTGCCTAAATACGTAAAAAAGTAGCCTTTGAAAAATGAAATATAAGGGATTTTAAAGAACCATAGAAATAAATGTAATCAATACAAACAATATGTATATTTACAGTATTGACAAACAAAACCCCAAACTCTACAAAAACGTTAAAATTTTGAATTTACTAAATAGTTTGTTTCCATAGCAACCATTTAAAAATGTGTTAAAATTCGAAAATGAAATTTTTTAAAAACTCTTAAATTTTAAATCTGTTTATCTCCCAAGACCAACAATACTATGACATGTCATTGACAAATTTTGAAAGACAACATTCTATATATTAATAAAATAAAAAGAAAGTCGTGTGTTTTATTTTCTTTGAAAAAATAATTTTAGTCAAAAATTGTCAATTTTCACCAAAATTCAGATTACCAAACAGATGAATACTGAAACATTTTGAACTTAAAAAGCTAAATCATTCCATTTATACGTGCATTTCTGACACAAATTTGGTTATAAATAAATGAAATATATGATTGATAGAGATATTTTGGTAGAGAAGGAAAATTTTTCTCTCTGGGCATGGTGCCCCCCCCCCCTTTTTTTTTTAAATTCAATAAAATATCAAAACTTTAAAAGATGGAATTTAATTATGAAGGATAGCTGCGTCCCTAAATACACTTGTTTTGTGCAAATTGAAATTAAAAACCTTTAGATGCTATTTCATGGTTTTTAAAATTAGACTCTGTCCAAGTTTCACTTCAATCTATGTAAAACAAAAACTTAGTCTCAGACTGTCTTTAAGTTTTAATTCTAAACAACAGGCTCTTGAGCCTGAATCGATCACCTGTAATTTTTTGGTTAAATCTTGCATCATTGATTGTCTGTGTTTTTCAATATATATCAATGAGTGGCTTAAAAATTCCGTTTAAATGTTCTTTGTATCTGTCGTTTTTTCTTCAAAAGCAAAAAATGCATTTTACCCCGATATTCCATTTTAGCCATAGTGGCTAAGTTTCTTGAAGTACAAGGAAATAAAATACAAAATTTATACAAGATACCCCCAAGTTGGGCTGAAATTGATTTAGCATATTCAGATTAAGAAGATTTTTTTTAAAGTAAGCAAACTAGATGAAAAAATTGTGAAAAATTTCTTTAAAGGGCAATAACTCCATATGGATTCAATTGACAAAGGTGATATAAACTTATTTGTAGATATTACTTTGGCACGTATTTGGCACAACTTTTTGGAATTTTGGATCCTCAATGCTCTTCAACTTTGTATTTGTTTGGCTTTATAAATATTTTGATATGAGCGTCACTGATGAGCCTTATGTAGACGAAACGCGCGTCTGGCGTACTAAATTATAATCCTGGTACCTTTGATAACTATTTACTTTGCTGAATAATAAAGGCAACAGTAGTATACCGCTGTTCAAAATTCATAAATTGATAGAGAAAAAACAAATCCGGGTTACAAACTAAAACTGAGGGAAACGTATCAAATATAAGAGAACTACGATATAACAGAGACACAATACCGAAATGTAACACACACAGAAACGAACTATAATGTAACAATGGCTATTATCCTGACTTGGTACAGGGCATTTTATGAAAAAATGGTGGGTTGAACCTGGTTTTGTGGCATGCCAAACCTCCCGCTGTAATGGCAGAGAATGATTTTTTTACTGTTTACAGTTTATCTTTGTCATTAATAATATTCAAGATAATAACCAAAAACTGCTAAATTTAGTGACAGCAACCGAACAATGGGTTGTTAGATTCATCTGAAAATTTGCTCTTAAGGCTTTAGTGTTTGAGATATAAGCCACACACTGCATTGTACCCCTATGTTCTATTTTTACCCATGGCGGCCATGTTTTTTTTTACAAAATAGAAAAAAAACACACATTTTATTCTCGATATCCTAAGGATCATTCAGTTCAAGTTTTATTGGAATTGGTTCAGTAGTTTCAGAGGAGATGTTTCAAATATTTAACACCGTACAGACGACGACGGACGCCAAGTGATGGCAAACTTCACAGTTCCTTTGAAACGGTGAGCTAAAAAAGAACTACGTCCGTTCTATCAGAAATAAACCGAAAATAAAAAATAAAAAACTTATACCATTGAGAGCGCTAACGAGGCCACTTTCCATAAATTTATCATAACTCTTTTAAAAAAAAATCCATTGTCCATCATTATAGAACTTGTCCGAGATATTGTTGATGTCAAACTAGTTTATAAGTTTTATTAAAAATCTGGCAAGAATTGTACCTGTGGTAGCGCTAACGGGGCTATTTTCCATAAATTTATTATTTTCAAGGGTTATAACTGTTTTTATAAAAGTCGATTGGCCACCAATATATAACTTGTTTGAGATATTGCTTATACCTAAAGTATTAGTTTCGTAAAAATCTGACAGGATTTGTACATGTGCGAGCGCTGCAAGGACTGGACAGACAAACACCATTTGTATACACTTTGGATTCCAGTGACAGATCCAGAGATTTTCATAAGGGTGTCCCACCAACTGCCAAAGAGGTGGTAGGCTTTAGTGATTCCCTAAATTATCATTTTTTTACCTCAGAAAAGAGGAGGTGTGTGTGGCTGGTAACCCTCTAAATCCATCTCTGTATTCAGAATACACAATGGCATGGTATGCACATTTATGTGGGATCCCAATTACATATAACTACACATTTGATTTGCACAGCTTTGGCAGTCAATTAAGAAAAGCTACTTTAATAAAACTACTTTTCTTTCTTCCTCTTCTGATTGCTCTGTTGGTATGCATATTACAGTTTACAATCATTACAATAAAGATCATCACATTACACCTTCACTAGTTGTCCTAACAGGTTTATATTGGTTATAGGCCAGATTATCAATGAGAATTGTTCAATACATTGGGAGAAAAAAACTCTTATTGAAGTTATTGCAGACTTAAAGTAATAAATTAAATATATTTAGTATGACAGGTGTTATTTAAATTTGAAATCCACTTTAGATTGTAAAAAGTTGGCATTAAGTAGCAAGATATACATGAATTATAATCCTTCTAGATCCCTAATAATTGCTTTCGATTGCACCTGGACCCATATTAGGCTTGTGTGGTATTTTGCTACACCATGGTTCTTACCAAAAACAAATGGCTATCTGCTTAAATAAAGGAAATAATTAAGTAGTAGACAAATAATTACTGTAAATTCAGAAATTTTTGTTAGTTTTTATACGACCACAAATTTTGAAAAACTTTTCGTCGTATATTGCTATCACGTTGGCGTCGTCGTCGTCGTCGTCGTCGTCGTCGTCCGAATACTTTTAGTTTTCGCACTCTAACTTTAGTAAAAGTTAACTGTCAGGATCAGTTCTATGTAGAACTGACTAAATCAGTTCTAGGTAGAACTGTCAGGATCAGTTCTAGGGTAGAACTGTCCAAATCAATTCTAGGTAGAACTGTCCAAATCAGTTCTCGCTAGAACTGACCAAGTCAGTTCTAGGTAGAACAGTTCTAACCTAGAACTGACTAAAAGGTGTCAGGCTGACAGTTCTACGTACTGTTCTAGAACAGTTCTCCTGACAGATTCTGACAGATTTAATGAGAGGTTAGAACTGATCTCCACTGTACCAGTAGTTAAGTTTTGGATTCCACATTATTCTTTTTCACTGACAGCATCAGTCTAAGGCACGACAACGGGTTTTGCGTATTACCATTTTTTTAAAAACTTATGACAAATCTTACATATAAGATTGAAGGGAGGGTACATATGCTGCCCTCAACTTTAGAAGTTGTGTTATGCTTATATTCTTAAAATACTTAGTTCACAAGTAAACACAAAGAGATACCACATTTTTTTCAACAAATTTTATAATTTTGAAAAAAAAAAAAAAAAAAAATCGAAAAAAGGAGGGTGCACCATACTCAGAGTGATGATTTTTCATTTTGTACAAGTATATCTTCATTTATCATATATTCTTGTGTAAAATTACCAAATTTGTGTCAGAAATGCAGTTAATGGCTGCAGTAATAGGAGCCCGTTTAGCATGTCATCTTCAAACTACATTAAAATGTTCAAATATTACACTATGGTCAGATAGTCAAATTGTATTACAGTGGATAAAGACTACCAAAACATTATAAAACGTTTCGTTTCAAATAGAATCAATGAAATTAAGAAATTAACAGACAACTGTGAATGGAAGTATTGCCCGACAAATTACAACCCTGTTGATTTACTATCACGTGGTATGACAAATTACCACCCTGCTGATTTACTATCACGTGGTATGACTACATAACAGTTTAAGGAAAGCAAGTTATGGAGAAAAGGACCGATTTGGATAGGTGATAAATCAAAACACCCGAAAGCTTTTATAGAGATAAATACAGCTTTATCCGTATTTACCGTCGACGACAAAGAACCATTAGTCGACGAAGAGAGCAAAACTTGCGAAAATGATATTCAGTTTGGAATAGACAGAATTATAGATATTAACAATTATGGATCATACAAGAAAATTTTGCGAGTGTCAGCCTTTGTCCAATGTATTATTCACAATTGTAGAACAGCTAAATCTCTAAGAAACGTTGTAGACAGATGAACTACAGCAATCGACAATATTATGGATACGATGTTGTCAATCGACAATATTATGGATACGATGTTGTCAAGCGATCGCATTCCAAGATGAAGTGCGCGCACTAAAGCTAAAACAGATACAGAAAACTAAATTGCCACGACTTCGACAACTTCAGTTATATTTAGATAACAGCGATTTAATGAGATGTAAGGGAAGAATTCGTAATGCGCCAATACCCGAATCTGCAAAACACTCTTACCTTTTACCGCCAAATCACCGAATATCGGAACTTATTGTATTGAACTCACACGAACTAGTTTTACATTCTGGAGTTAATGCCACGGTTACGCAAGTCCGTCAAACATTTTGGATTCCATCGTTGCGTCAATTTACGCGCAAATTATTACATAGATGTACAAAAAATGTACAACATGTAAAAGAGTCATAGAAAAACCAAACAGGGCACCAGACCCTTCTCCGTTACATAAAATACGACTTCAAGAAGCCCCAACGTTTACCGTCACTGGTGTAGAGTTTTCTGGAGCTCTTCATATTAAGGAAAAGAACGGAACGTTAATTAAAGCATACATATGTTTATTTACCTCTGCATCGACAAGAGCTGTTCATTTAGAGGTTGTACGTAACCCGACATTACAGAAGAATCATTTTTGTTAGGATTTAGAAAATTTACTTGTAAAAAATCCTTACCACATGTTATGCTATCAGACAACGCTACATCTTTTATTTCAGCATCACAAGAGATTAAACAAATGTGTAAATCCCAGAAGATCAAAGAGACATTATCTACGTATGGAGTCGAGTGGAGATTTGTCCCTAGCCGAGCCCCGTGGTTCGGGGGATGGTGGGAGAGACTGATCGTATTAACTAAAACCAATTTAAAGAAATTACTTGGACGTGCATTAAATAACATGGAGATACTGCAAACGTTAATTGCCGAAATTGAAAAGATGTTAAATGATCGACCATTGACTTATGTATCTACAGACATTGATGACAGTGAACCATTAACACCGGCCTACCTACTATATGGTCGTCGTATTACATCTGTACCATATTCGAGAATTGAGATAGATAATATTGACGAACCTTACGTAATGAACACGTCTTATGCTTCAAAGCGTGCACAACGACTTTCGTTTATAATTAAACAATTTTGGAACCGTTGGAAGTCCGAATATTTAACAGCATTTAGAGAGTTTCATAAAAAGAGTGGAGACAACAAAATCAACATCCGGGTAGGAGATATTGTACAAGTTCATGACGACAAACCTCGAAATCGGTGGAAAATAGCAATTGTTGAAGAATAAGTTGTTGGAAATGATGATTTTATCAGATCTGCAACTATCAGAACTAACAGTGGCCGTACGACTCGCCCAGTCGTCAAACTTTATCCGCTAGAGTTCAACGAAGAGGAACTACCAAATAAAGCAGATGAGACGGATGAAGTAGATACCAGAAGAACAGTGCATATGCGAAAGGCAGTTATGCGTGCAAAGGAGAACATTTTAAAACCTGGACAAATTCTTAGACATTAATTTTGTGTCCGATTTTATAGTGATTTCTAGAGACAGTAATTACCCATCATATTTTAAATCATATTTTTTCGTTTCGTATATGGACAGTTAAAGAAATATTTTAATTTTATACAAAGATAACATTTGCGGCCACCCAGTATGTTGAGAATATAATGCAAATGTTAACGTTACCAACGGCGCCAAAACGACATTTTTGTCGTTTACCGCTAGCACGCCAAAACGACATTTTTGTCGTCGCTTTTCAGTAGAACATACAAAGCATTTAAAATGTATATATAAAAAAAATCTTTTGACTACCGAAACCATATTAGATTTAAAGAAAAATAATTGACTTTGTTCTGTTATTCAAGAATACACATAAAAGTCTCAAATATATATTGAATTTTTGAGGTTGAAAACTGTTTTTTCTGAGATTATGTGCAAATTTTTACACAATCTATACTCCAATTATAAACTGTATGCCTTTATTTCTTAAATTAACTGAGTGAAATTAGCTCACATGGTTGACTGTAAAAAAAAAGTTGTTATTTTTTTTTTAAATTGCAACGTTTACCTGAATGACGTCATCAAAACTGATGCTGTGTGTGACGTTTATGCGTATAAAAGTGGCAGGTACTTGATATTACTGGAACCGTTTTGCAGTAAAACCATTGAGGTTTTAGCGATTTTTAAAATGTGAAGTGTTACAGATCGAAAATCATTCGATAATTTGTTTAATAGTTTGTTGTTTGTAAATTTATTCAATAAAACTGTTAGTTCAAATTTAGATGGTTTGCTCTGCAAATATAGTCGGTAGAATCCGGGAATATCTCTTTTTAAATACACTATTTTACCCATCATATTTCTTGAGAAATTTACCCATTTGGGGTTGGCTTAAACATGGGTTGACTTCACTAGTTTTAAAAACACAAATATTAAAGTTATAACTTATGTCACGTACCGGGGGTACGCAACTGCGTAACTCTGGGTTTCGTACCAGAGTCGTTTCTCTGGATACAGTCAAGGCTCAAGAATTGGTAGCGTTATTTTATCAACTGAATATTCGGATTCCCTTAATTGGTGTTGGGCGTCAAAATTAAGTAGGCTTTGGGTATCAGACGATAAATGCCAAGGATGATTTAATATATTGATATACTTTTGCTTAGCCAGTGCTTTCTAACTTTCTAAAAGCAACGAATTATTAATATACTGAGCCAGTGCTTTACTTGTAGCCACTGCTTTATATCTACTTTATTTGGGCCAGTGCGTGTGTTGGACTGTTTGGTCACTTCTTTGCTCTTATTCAATGCTTCTCTCTGCAGTCACTGCTTCTTCAGCAGCTATACTTATTTAATCACTTGGCTCCTTACTCAGGACCACTGGAAATGCTTTATTTTGTATACCGCTAATGCTTCTTTCTGAAGCCACTGCTTCTTCAGCAGCAATACTGAATTAATCAATTGGCTCCTTATTCAGGACCACTACTTATAATTCTTATTCAGAACTATAGATTAATCTCACCTTTCTTCTTCTCTTGTATCCAACTGCTCGGCTTGAATTCTAAACCCAGAACAATGTGAACTGTGAAAACCTTGGTATATATAGTAAATTGTTTTATATTTTCTTTTACTTTAATCTTGAACATAATCATTTAACCAAGTGGGAGGCTTCCTTTCCCGTCTTAATCTTGGTAAATTAATGTGTTCGTCTTGTTCAATGGTCTCATATATATTCTCAAAATCAAATTCAATTGGGGCGCTTTCGTCAACAACTTGGGCTCGATCGTTCATTTCGGATACCTGATTTGACGGCTCGAGCCCTTGTAAACGCTCACCTAGTAATGGTTCACCTAACAAACGTTGATCCTTGCATTGTCTCATGCGATCAACATGTATTACCTGTGGTCGACCCTTTCTGCCACAATTAACTAGGTATGTTACCTCTGAGTATTGTTTTAACACTTTAAAGGGACCCCGCCAATAACTGGTAAACTTAGGGGATTGGCCAAGCTTACGAACAGGAAAGAAAACAAACACTTTATCATTTTTATTAAATTTATTCCAACTTAAATGTTTGTCATGATATTGCTTCTGCCGAAGCATTTCTCTGTTAACATGATTCTGTACAAACTGGTGGGCGTCTTCCATTCTTTCCTGTAACTCCCATACCCACTTGTTAGCTGGAATAGACTTCACTTCCCTTGGGAGTTCGTACATAATATCTACAGGAGTAGCTACTTCTCTTCCCATCATCATACGGTTCGGAGTGCTGCCGGTTGTTTCGTGTACAGCTGTTCTGTAAGCCATCATCACATAAGGTAGAAGCTGATCCCAGTTTGTGTGATGCTCGTCCACGTACGCACTTAGCATTATTACTAGAGTACTGTTGAACCTCTCAACCATACCATCGGATTGTGGGTGATATGGGGTTGTACGGGTTTTGCTGATTTGTAGGAGGTTACACATTTCAGAGAAAAGCTCACTCTCAAACTGCCTTCCTTGATCTGAATGAATCAGTGTAGGTACCCCGAATCTGCAAATAATTTCTGTTACTATGATATTTGCAACCGTCGATGCTTCCATGTTCTCCATGGGAAAGCTTTCTGTCCATTTTGTATAGTAATCAGCTATCACCAGTATATATTTATTGTTGTTGGCGGTTTTTGGCAACTCGCCCAAAATGTCGACGGCTATCCTTTCCATAGGGAAGCCTGACCTTTGAATCTGCATTGGCGCTCTCTTTCGTTTTTGTGGGCCTTTCCTTCTTACACAAGTCTCACATCCTGTTATGTAGGCCACCACATCACGACGCATTCCAGGCCAATAAAACCTGTATTTTAATCTTCCTAATGTTTTTCTTATCCCAAGATGTCCCGATGTCTTATTGTCATGGCATTGCTGTAAAACGACGCGCCTTTCTTTCATGGGTACGATGACGCGTAGTTTGCCTCCCGTGCTTTGCTCCTTGCACAATAAACCGTTATCAACTTTCAATGTTTCGTATTGCGACCATAAACTCTTAACTGCATAATTACATTCCCCAATTTCTTTGAAAAGCGGTTTCTTGCCATTTAATACCCAACTCTTTATCAATGATATGTTTTCATCCTCTTGTTGTAGTACCAACAGCGTCTTATTTTCATCACTCCCATCATTTGTACAGATAGCTGATTCGTTCACCTCTATAGGTGGTGCTTGTGTAACAACATTAACACGTACTAGTTTCTTCTCCCAGTCTTGTTCGAAGCCACATTGTTTACATGGCATTCTGCTAAGTGCATCAGCATTTCTGTGTTGATTTCCAGGTCGGTGCTTAATTTTCATGTTATACGAACTAAGGACTTCCAGCCATCTCGCAAGCTGTCCTTCTGCGTTCTTAAAATTCATTAACGACTGCTGAGAGCTATGGTCAGTTCTGACAACAAACGTTCTTCCATACAGAAAATGCCTAAAATGCTTAACAAAATGAACTACGGCGAGTAACTCTTTTCGAGTGACGCAATATTTACGCTCGGTCTTCGAAAGTGTACGGCTACCATAAGCAATAACCGTTTCTTTTCCGTCTATTTCCTGGGACAGGACTGCTCCAATTGCAGACTGACTTGCGTCCGTATCAAGTATAAAAGGTCTCGAAAAATCTGGATGTGAGAGTATTGGCGCCTCGAGGAGCTTGGATTTCAATGTCTGAAACGCATCTTGACACTCATCTGTCCACAAGTATTCGCGACCCTTTTCTGTTAATTTGTGCAAACATTTTGCAATGCCTGCAAAATTTTCTATGTATCTCCTATAATATCCGCACAGGCCGAGAAAAGATCGCAACTCGCTTACATCTTTCGGTTCTGACCATTGCTTAATAACCTCCACCTTTTGTGGATCCGTGGCGACACCATCCTCACTTATTACATGTCCAAGGAAGGACACTGATTTTGCGAACAGCGAACACTTTTTGGGTTTTAACTTTAACCCGGCGTCAATCAATCTATCAAAAACTTGTCGCAAATTAGTTAACATCTCTTCAAAATTTCTGCCGACTACAATTATGTCATCCAAATACACCAAGCAAATGTTCCACTGTAGTCCAGCCATAACTCTTTCCATTAATCGCTCAAATGTTGCCGGCGCACATGCAAGTCCAAACGGCATTTTACGAAATTGGAAAAGTCCACGCCGTGTCGCGAACGCAGTTTTAGGGCGGTCACTATCTTCTACCTCTACCTGCCAATAACCTGAGCAAAGGTCTAAAGTTGAGAACCACTTGTTGCCAGCTAGCTGCTCCAATGAATCGTCTATTCGAGGTAACGGATACGCGTCTTTTACCGTAAGGTCATTGAGTCGACGATAATCGACACAGAAACGAGTCGACCCGTCCTTCTTTTTAACAAGTACAATCCCTGATGACCATGGCCCTTCAGACGGCTCGATCACGCCCCGTTCTAACATATTGTCAATATGTTTGTCAATTTCGTCGCGCATGGCTACCGGTGTCCGCCGAGGTGGTTGTTTGACAGGATAGTTTGTTCCGGTGTTGATGCGATGGCGTACAATACTAGTACATCCGAGATCGTTATCGGACAACGCAAACAGCGACTTGTATTGCTGTAAACAGTTAGTAACTTGATGTCTCTGCTTCTCGGTCAAATGGGAACTTGCTTCCTTGACCAGCTTCTGCAGTTCGTTGTCCAATTTAGGATTTTTGTGTTCTTTACTGGTGTTTCCAGTCATGGTGATGACATCTTCTACTGGACTTATTTCTCCAACAATGGTTCCGGCTCGTATTGTTGTTACATTATTTGAAACATTTAGCAATCTAATTGGCACATGTTCTCGTGCTTCAACCAGTGTCTTTGCCAGTAAAGCGTTGTCCCTTTTTACAAACTTCTCGCATGGCTCAATAATGCCTATCTGCAGTTTACTGGTTAACGTATCATAGTCATTAATCCTACCACGTGCAAAAGCTTCTGTTCCTGGTGGTATACTGATATCCTCTGCAGCTGAAATTCTGTAACAGCCTATTTTGCCAGAAAACGCCATAGGATATGTGTTACTTTTGCATTGAAGGGTTTCCTGTTGTAAATCTATTTTACAATTATTCTTTTTCATAAAATCTAAACCTAGTATCCCGTCAATAGATATATCGGCAACCAAAGCTTCGACTATAAACTTGTCTTGTCCAATCTCTATACAGAACATTCCCTTACCAGCTATGCTCAGCTCTGTTCCATTTGCCGAAATAATGACTTGGGTTATTGGTTCAAGTTCCGGTCGTTCCTTTTTCTGTATTCTGTAAAACAAAGCGTGCGAAACTAAAGTTACCGTGGCACCAGTGTCTATTAAAAACTTGGTATGCTGGTTATGAACGGCGACGTCAATGTACGCTCCAGCTTCCATGTTTGAAGCATCTGCTCCCACGTTAATTTTTCTTCTTTCCATCCGCCTGTGCCGACTGTTGTAGTGTAAAGGCCGCACTGCGCCGTTTCCCCTACCATTGCTTCCATTGTAAGGCTTCTTAGGAGCTCTACATTCATTTCTAAAATGTCCAAATCTTCCACAATTGTAGCACTGTATCTTGTCTTTCCATCCAGGCATATTGGTATCGGAGTCTTTCCTTGTCATATCGCTTTTAAAATTATCAAGGTCCTTTTGGAGGGATTCAATTTTTGTTGAAAAGTCTTCCATCATTTTTGCCATTTTATCGTAAGACTCATTTGGTTCAGTGCATGTGGCACGCAAATGACCTCTGCCAGTGTCGTATTTTCTTTCAGCCTTGTAAAAAGCTTCTAATTCTACGGCAAGACATATTGTTTGATTGAGGTTTTCCGGCCTAGATTGTTTTATCCTTATTCTCATCTCTGAATCCACAAGAGAATCTAAAAATTGTTCCCTTGCTAAAGTTTCTCTAACCTCGCTTGGTGCGTTAGGATAAGCCTTGTTTACCAATCTTCTTATGGCCTGACCAAGCTCCGGCAAACTTTCACTAGCTTTTTGTCTTCTTTCTTTCAATTGTACTCGGTACAACTCAGTCTGGTTTGGAGGCGAAAATCTTTCTTGCAATGCTTTTATTAAGGTAGTATAATCCATTCTTTTCTCAGAAGGTAGATCACTAAACACTCCCTGTGCTTGTCCTCTTAAAGCTGTTGCAAGGTACAGACCCTTCTCTTGGTCATCCCAGTTGTTGATCACCGCACAGGCATCAAAATGTGACTTAAAATCGCTCCATTCACTCGTTCCATCATAGTTGGCAAGCTTAATTTCACGCCGTGTCTTCCCGTGGCTAGGTTTGTCAGCGGAATTAGTGTTGCGGACTGGCTTGTGTTGGCGTAATTCTTCTCTCAGTATCGCTGATACATCTGGCATCGGCATTGCTTCGGTTCCTGCTTCTTTCTTTGTGGTGTGTGTTTTCTGCGTTGTCTGTTCTTTTGGCCGCGCTCCTTTGTCGTCCGTCTTTATAGTGGTAAATGGCCCATATAAACGCGGCACTTCGGGTGTTGGAACATTCCGATCTGTACCGATACTGGCACCATGCGTATCTTGCATGAAATCGCCGTGACGCGTTTGAATTATACCAGAGTCACTTAAATCTTTTACTGGGATTTTTGGGGTAGAATATAAATTTGCACTTGGTCCCTGGCTCATTAAAGTCTGCATTCTATCGCTTAATTCTTCTTCTAACAAACTTATTTGTTGCCCTAACTCATTATACTTGTCCATTTTTAATATTTGATTTAAAATATATCCAGAGCCTTGCTGTATCCCACCGCTGCCACCAAAAATATGTCACGTACCGGGGGTACGCAACTGCGTAACTCTGGGTTTCGTACCAGAGTCGTTTCTCTGGATACAGTCAAGGCTCAAGAATTGGTAGCGTTATTTTATCAACTGAATATTCGGATTCCCTTAATTGGTGTTGGGCGTCAAAATTAAGTAGGCTTTGGGTATCAGACGATAAATGCCAAGGATGATTTAATATATTGATATACTTTTGCTTAGCCAGTGCTTTCTAACTTTCTAAAAGCAACGAATTATTAATATACTGAGCCAGTGCTTTACTTGTAGCCACTGCTTTATATCTACTTTATTTGGGCCAGTGCGTGTGTTGGACTGTTTGGTCACTTCTTTGCTCTTATTCAATGCTTCTCTCTGCAGTCACTGCTTCTTCAGCAGCTATACTTATTTAATCACTTGGCTCCTTACTCAGGACCACTGGAAATGCTTTATTTTGTATACCGCTAATGCTTCTTTCTGAAGCCACTGCTTCTTCAGCAGCAATACTGAATTAATCAATTGGCTCCTTATTCAGGACCACTACTTATAATTCTTATTCAGAACTATAGATTAATCTCACCTTTCTTCTTCTCTTGTATCCAACTGCTCGGCTTGAATTCTAAACCCAGAACAATGTGAACTGTGAAAACCTTGGTATATATAGTAAATTGTAGACTCATCCATACAATAGACTATTCCTAAAACGACTTTATCACTAAAACGTTTTACAACACCTAAGCATATATGATATAACAAAGCATTATGGTGACGGTTATATACTTTGTAACAACTGATCATGATGGTGGGAATTCCGGATTTACAGGTCAATTCCTGACCCCAAAACAATTACTACTCACCCAGTAAAATGTAAACAAATCGAAAGTGAAAGTAAAACAATGTGTAAATAAATGAAGGGAATGAATGATATTTCTTTCTGTTGGACTTTACAATCGGATTATAAAATAAGCAAGAACCAGGTAAGTTTGCAAATTCATCACACTTATAAGGAATAATTTTGACAATGCAAGTCTTCTCATTTTAACATAAGTTTCTGCAAAAACAAAATAAACTTGACCCGGATTTTTGTATTTATCATTCTAATACTTAATTATGGCATACAATCTGCATACTCCGCTTATGTGTCCATGTGTCTCACTTTGTTGTCAATTCAATATTAGAATACATATTCAATTTTGAGTTAAGATCGTGTTTTGATTTACCCAACACTTACTGCGCATTTTTGGATTTATTTCTGTCCTTTGTTACTGTGTTGTTTTGTCTTTTGTGCTTGGTCAATTTTTTTTGTCTGTTCTAATATTAAACTGGTACCCGACAGTTCTAGATTAGAGTTGTTCCAGGAAGAAGCCTTTGGCAAAGTGGCTGTCGTACCTTTTGTTTTTCATGTTGGTTTTTTTTTTCGATCCTACAATGCTTAAAGCTTAAACATGTCATGATCATCTCATTTTAAATGTTTCACATTGCATTATATAGTGACCAACCGTGTATACAAAAAGAGAGGTAAAAGATACCAAAGAGATAGTCAAACTCACAAGTCAATGCCATGGCAAAAAATAATACTGACCAAAAGACAAGTTAAATTTACACAGGCAGAAAAGAATACTAAAGACTGAGCAACATCAACCAAACCAAAAACTGGGGGAGATCATATATACATAACTATTGTCGAAGGCAGTACGACGACCCGTAGTTTATAGCCTTGTCTCGATGAATTTGGTGGCTATAAATGACTCACTTGTAATCATACGTATAGCTATCATGGCTTATTATAACGAACTCCTTCAAAAATAACACTGGTGCCAAAAGATATTCTGAATTGTTAAAAAAAAACCAGCTAAAGAATAAAAAAAATATATAAACACGGTTGGCAGTGCATGATTCTATATAATATATAAATTACCTACAAGCTAATACTAGTACTGACAATTCAAACCCAACTCACGCGATTGATATAGGAACTTGTTTATATACAGAAGATAGCAAGTAGATCAGTTACTTAAGAAAGTATAAACAAGACTGCAATCTAGCTACTTCGTATGATTAAATATGAAAAGATTAAGATATAATCAAATAGAGCTATGGAAAAGAGATAAAAATATAAAAACATATAATGAGGCAACTCTTGTAATTCCAGTGCTTTTAAATGTTTCCGTTTGGTTTAAAAATCAAATTTTCAATTTTGAAAATAAAGGGTCGTCTAAATTTGTGTATTATTCACACAAGTGCAATCTTCAATCATACTATAGATTGGATATCAATGACTACATTTTAACCCGGGCCATTTATCTCTGTCAATCAACAGCGTTGTTTTCCACTCATGTCTGAGAGTTGTTTTATTGTCCCAGTCCAGTCGTTGTTTTCCACTCATGTTTGAGAGTTGTTTTATTGTCCCAGTCCAGTCGTTGTTTTCCACTCATGTTTGAGAGTTGTTTTATTGTCCCAGTCCAGTCGTTGTTTTCCACTCATGTTTGAGAGTTGTTTTATTGTCCCAGTCCAGTCGTTGTTTTCCACTCATGTTTGAGAGTTGTTTTATTGTCCCAGTCCAGTCGTTGTTTTCCACTCATGTCTGAGAGTTGTTTTATTGTACCAGTCTAGTCGTTGTTTTCCACTCATGTCTGAGAGTTGTTTTATTGTCCCAGTCCAGTCGTTGTTTTCCACTCATGTTTGAGAGTTGTTTTATTGTCCCAGTCCAGTCGTTGTTTTCCACTCATGTTTGAGAGTTGTTTTATTGTCCCAGTCCAGTCGTTGTTTTCCACTCATGTTTGAGAGTTGTTTTATTGTCCCAGTCCAGTCGTTGTTTTCCACTCATGTCTGAGAGTTGTTTTATTGTCCCAGTCCAGTCGTTGTTTTCCACTCATGTCTGAGAGTTGTTTTATTGTCCCAGTCCAGTCGTTGTTTTCCACTCATGTTTGAGGGTTGTTTTATTGTCCCAGTCCAGTCGTTGTTTTCCACTCATGTTTGAGAGTTGTTTTATTGTCCCAGTCCAGTCGTTGTTTTCCACTCATGTTTGAGGGTTGTTTTATTGTCCCAGTCCAGTCGTGACCAGTCGTTGTTTTCGATAGTATTTGAGAGGGTTTTTTTTATTGACTGTTTGTCTAAAGTGTTCCTGATGGAGGTTAAACTTTTTGTTTAAAGTGTTCCTGATTGAGGTTAAACTTTGTGTCTAAAGTGTTCCTGATTGAAGTTAAACCTTTTGTCAAAAGTGTTCCTGATTGAGGTTTAACTTTTTGTCTAAAGTAATCCTGATGAAGGTTAAACTTTTTGTCTAAAGTGTTTCTTCTAATGAAGGTTATACTTTGTGTTTAAGTGTTCCTGATTGAGGTTTAAACTTTTTGTCTAAAGTGTTCCTGATGAAGGTTAAACGTTTTGTTTTAAGTGTTCCTGATGAAGGTTAAACTTTTCTCTAAAGTGTTTCTATTGGAGGTTAAACTTTTTGTCTAAAGTGTTCCTGATGAAGGTTAAACTTTTTGTCTAAAGTGTTCCTGATGGAGGTTAAACTTTTTGTCTAAAGTGTTCCTGATGGAGGTTAAACTTTTTGTCTAAAGTGTTCCTGATGAAGGTTAAACTTTTTGTCTAAAGTGTTCCTGATGAAGGTTAAACTTTGTGTTTAAAGTGTTCCTGATGAAGGTAAAACTTTTTGTCTAAAGTGTTTCTTCTAAGGAAAGTTATACTTTGTGTCTAAGTATTCCTGATTGAGGTTTAAACTTTTTGTCTAAAGTGTTCCTGATGAAGGTTAAACTTTTTGTTTTAAGTGTTCCTGATGAAGGTTAAACTTTTTGTCTAAAGTGTTTCTTCTAATGAAGGTTATACTTTGTGTCTAAGTGTTCTTAATAGAGGTTTAAACTTTTGTCTATAGTGTTCCTGATGGAGATTAAACTGTTTGTCTAAAGTGTTCCTGATGGAGGTTAAACTTTTTGTCTAAAGTGTTCCTGATGAAGGTTAAACTTTTTGTCTAAAGTGTTCCTGATGAAGGTTAAACTTTGTGTTTAAAGTGTTCCTGATGAAGGTAAAACTTTTTGTCTAAAGTGTTTCTTCTAAGGAAAGTTATACTTTGTGTCTAAGTGTTCCTGATTGAGGTCAAACCTTTTGTCTAAAGTGTTCCTGATGAAGGTAAAACTGTTTGTCTAAAGTGTTCCTGATTGAGGTTAAACCTTTTGTCAAAAGTGTTCCTGATTAAGGTTAAACCTTTTGTCAAAAGTGTTCCTGATTGAGGTTAAACCTTTTGTCAAAAGTGTTCCTGATTGAGGTTAAACCTTTTGTCAAAAGTGTTCCTGATTGAGGTTAAACCTTTTGTCAAAAGTGTTCCTGATTGAGGTTAAACCTTTTGTCAAAAGTGTTCCTGATTGAGGTTAAACCTTTTGTCAGAAGTGTTCCTGATTGAGGTTAAACCTTTTGTCAGAAGTGTTCCTGATTGAGGTTAAACCTTTTGTCAGAAGTGTTCCTGATTGAGGTTAAACCTTTTGTCAAAAGTGTTCCTGATTGAGGTTAAACCTTTTGTCAAAAGTGTTCCTGATTGAGGTTTAACCTTTTGTCAAAAGTGTTCCTGATTGAGGTTAAACCTTTTGTCAAAAGTGTTCCTGATTGAGGTTAAACTTTTTGTCAAAAGTGTTCCTGATTGAGGTTAAATCTTTTGTCAAAAGTGTTCCTGATTGAGGTTAAACCTTTTGTCAAAAGTGTTCCTGATTGAGGTTAAACTTTTTGTCTAAAGTGATCCTGATGAAGGTTAAACTTTTTGTCAAAAGTGTTCCTGATTGAGGTTTAACTTTTTGTCTAAAGTGATCCTGATGAAGGTTAAACTTTTTGTCAAAAGTGTTCCTGATTGAGGTTAAACTTTTGTCTAAAGTGATCCTGATGAAGGTTAAACTTTTTGTCAAAAGTGTTCCTGATTGAGGTTAAACTTTTTGTCTAAAGTATTCCTGATTGAGGTTAAACCTTTTGTCAAAAGTGTTCCTGATTGAGGTTTAACTTTTTGTCTAAAGTGATCCTGATGAAGGTTAAACTTTTTGTCAAAAGTGTTCCTGATTGAGGTTAAACTTTTTGTCTAAAGTATTCCTGATTGAGGTTAAACCTTTTGTCAAAAGTGTTCCTGATTGAGGTTTAACTTTTTGTCTAAAGTGATCCTGATGAAGGTTAAATTTTTTGTCAAAAGTGTTCCTGATTGAGGTTAAACTTTTTGTCTAAAGTATTCCTGATTGAGGTTAAACCTTTTGTCAAAAGTGTTCCTGATTGAGGTTTAACTTTTTGTCTAAAGTGATCCTGATGAAGGTTACACTTTTTGTCTAAAGTGTTTCTTCTAATGAAGGTTATACTTTGTGTCTAAGTGTTCCTGATTGAGGTTTAAACTTTTGTCTAAAGTGTTCCTGATGGAGGTTAAACTTTTTGTCTAAAGTGTTCCTGATGAAGGTAAAACTGTTTGTCTAAAGTGTTCCTGATGAAGGTTAACATTTTTGTTTTAAGTGTTCCTGATGAATGTTAAACATTTTTTTCTAAAGTGTTCCTGATTGAGGTTAAGCTTTTTGTCTAATGTGTCCCTGATTGAGGTTAAACTTTTTGACTAAAGTGTTTCTTCTAATAAAGGTTATACTTTGTGTCTAAGTGTTCCTGATTGAGGTTAAACCTTTTGTCTAAAGTGTTCCTGATGAAGGTATAACTGTTTGTCTAAAGTGTTCCTGATGAAGGTTAAACTTTTTGTTTTAAATGTTCCTGATGAAGGTTAAACTTTTTCTCTAAAGTGTTTCTATTGGAGGTTAAACTTTTTGTCTAAAGTGTTCCTGATTGAGGTTAAACTTTTTGTCTAAAGTGTCCTGATTGAGGTAAACTTTTTGTCTAAAGTGTTTCTTCTAATGAAGGTTATACTTTGTGTCTAAGTGTTCCTAATAGAGGTTTAAACTTTTGTCTAAAGTGTTCCTGATGAAGGTAAAACTGTTTGTCTAAAATGTTCCTGATGAAGGTTAAACTTTTTATCTAAAGTATTCCTGATGAGGGTTAAACTTTGTGTCTAAAGTGTTCCTGATGGAGGTTAAACTGTTTGTCTAAAGTGTTCCTGATGGAGGTTAAATTTTTTGTCTAAAGTGTTCCTGATGAAGGTTAAACTTTTTGTCTAAAGTGTTCCTGATGGAGGTTAAACTTTGTGTCTTAAGTGTTCCTGATGAAGGTAAAACTGTTTGTCTAAAGTATTCCTGATGGAGGTTAAACTTTTTGTCTAAAGTGTTCCTGATGAAGGTTAAACTTTTTGTCTAAAGTGTTCCTGATGAAGGTTAAACTTTTTGTCTAAAGTGTTCCTGATGGAGGTTAAACTTTTTGTCTAAAGTGTTCCTAAAGAAGGTTAAACTTTGTGTTTAAAGTGTTCCTGATGAAGGTAAAACTTTTTGTCTAAAGTGTTTCTTCTAAGGAAAGTTATACTTTGTGTCTAAGTGTTCCTGATTGAGGTCAAACCTTTTGTCTAAAGTGTTCCTGATGAAGGTAAAACTGTTTGTCTAAAGTGTTCCTAATTGAGGTTAAACTTTTTTGTCTAAAGTGTTTCTTCTAATGAAAGTTATACTTTGTGTCTAAGTGTTCCTGATGAAGGTTAAACTTGTTGTTTTAAGTGTTCCTGATGAAGGTTAAACTTTTTGTCTAAAGTGTTCCTGATTGAGGTTAAACTTTTTGTCTAAAGTGTTCCTGATTGAGGTTAAATTTTTTTTCTAAAGTGTTCCTGATTGAGGTCAAACTTTTTGTTTTAAGTGTTCCTGATGAAGGTAAAACTGTTTGTCTAAAGTGTTCCTGATGAAGACTAAACGTTTTGTCTAAAGTGTTCCTGATGAAGGTGAAACTTTTTGTTTTAAGTGTTCCTGATGAAGGTTAAACTTTTTGTCTAAAGTGTTCCTGATTGAGGTTAAACTTTTTGTCTAAAGTGTTCCTGATTGAGGTTAAACGTTTTGTCTAAAGTGTTTCTTCTAATGAAGGTTATACTTTCTGTCTACGTGTTCCTGATTGAGGTTTAACTTTTTGTCTAAAGTGATCCTGATGAAGGTTAAACTTTTTGTCTAAAGTGTTTCTTCTAATGAAGGTTATACTTTGTGTCTAAGTGTTCCTGATTGAGGTTTAAACTTTTTGTCTAAAGTGTTCCTGATGAAGGTTAAACTTTTTGTTTTAAGTGTTCCTGATGAAGGTTAAACTTTTTCTCTAAAGTGTTTCTATTGGAGGTTAAACTTTTTGTCTAAAGTGTTCCTGATTGAGGTTAAACTTTTTGTCTAAAGTGTTCCTGATTGAGGTAAACTTTTTGTCTAAAGTGTTTCTTCTAATGAAGGTTATACTTTGTGTCTAAGTGTTCGTAATAGAGGTTTAAACTTTTGTCTAAAGTGTTCCTGATGAAGGTAAAACTGTTTGTCTAAAATGTTCCTGATGAAGGTTAAACTTTTTATCTAAAGTATTCCTGATGAGGGTTAAACTTTGTGTCTAAAGTGTTCCAGATGAAGGTAAAACTGTTTGTCTAAAGTGTTCCTGATGAAGGTGAAACGTTTTGTTTTAAGTGTTCCTGATTGAGGTTAAACTTTTTGTCTAAAGTGTTCCTGATGAAGGTAAAACTTTTTGTCTAAAGTGTTCCTGATTTAGGTTAAACGTTTTGTCTAAAGTGTTTCTATTGGAGGTTAAACTTTGTGTTTAAAGTGTTCCTGATGAAGGTAAAACTTTTTGTC
Organism: Mytilus trossulus; assembly: GCF_036588685.1. Lineage (NCBI taxonomy): Eukaryota > Metazoa > Mollusca > Bivalvia > Mytilida > Mytilidae > Mytilus > Mytilus trossulus. The sequence goes on along the minus strand of NW_026963346.1, from coordinate 156,680 downwards.
TAAAGTGTTCCTGATTGAGGTTAAACATTTTGTCTAAAGTGTTCCTGATTTAGGTTAAACGTTTTGTCTAAAGTGTTTCTATTGGAGGTTAAACTTTGTGTCTACAGTGTTCCTGATGAAGGTAAAACTTTTTGTCTAAAGTGTTCCTGATTTAGGTTAAACGTTTTGTCTAAAGTGTTTCTATTGGAGGTTAAACTTTGTGTCTAAAGTGTTCCTGATGGAGGTTAAACTTTTTGTCTAAAGTGTTCCTGATGAAGGTTAAACGTTTTGTCTAAAGTGTTCCTGATGAAGGTTAAACGTTTTGTCTAAAGTGTTCCTGATGAAGGTTACACTTTTTGTCTAAAGTGTTCCTGATGAAAGTAAAACTTTTTTGTCTAAAGTGTTCCTGATGAAGGTTAAACGTTTTGTCTAAAGTGTTCCTGATGAAGGTTAAACTTTTTGTCTAAAGTGTTCCTGATGGAGGTTAAACTTTTTGTCTAAAGTGTTCCTGATGAAGGTTAAACTTTTTGTCTAAAGTGTTCCTGATGGAGGTTAAACCTTTTGTCTAAAGTGTTCCTGATTGAGGTTAAACGTTTTGTCTAAAGTGTTCCTGATGAAGGTTAAACTTTTTGTCTAAAGTGTTCCTGATGAAGGTTAAACGTTTTGTCTAAAGTGTTCCTGATGAAGGTTAAACTTTTTGTTTTAAGTGTTCCTGATGAAGGTTAAACTTTTTCTCTAAAGTGTTTCTATTGGAGGTTAAACTTTTTGTCTAAAGTGTTCCTGATTGAGGTTAAACTTTTTGTCTAAAGTGTTCCTGATTGAGGTAAACTTTTTGTCTAAAGTGTTTCTTCTAATGAAGGTTATACTTTGTGTCTAAGTGTTCGTAATAGAGGTTTAAACTTTTGTCTAAAGTGTTCCTGATGAAGGTAAAACTGTTTGTCTAAAATGTTCCTGATGAAGGTTAAACTTTTTATCTAAAGTGTTTCTATTGGAGGTTAAACTTTTTGTCTAAAGTGTTCCTGATGAAGGTTAAACTTTTTGTCTAAAGTGTTTCTATTGGAGGTTAAACTTTTTGTCTAAAGTGTTCCTGATGAAGGTTAAACTTTTTGTCTAAAGTGTTCCTGATGGAGGTTAAACTTTTTGTCTAAAGTGTTCCTGATGAAGGTTAAACTTTTTGTCTAAAGTGTTCTTGATGGAGGTTAAACCTTTTGTCTAAAGTGTTCCTGATTGAGGTTAAACGTTTTGTCTAAAGTGTTCCTGATGAAGGTTAAACTTTTTGTCTAAAGTGTTCCTGATGAAGGTTAAACGTTTTGTCTAAAGTGTTCCTGATGAAGGTTAAACTTTTTGTTTTAAGTGTTCCTGATGAAGGTTAAACTTTTTCTCTAAAGTGTTTCTATTGGAGGTTAAACTTTTTGTCTAAAGTGTTCCTGATTGAGGTTAAACTTTTTGTCTAAAGTGTTCCTGATTGAGGTAAACTTTTTGTCTAAAGTGTTTCTTCTAATGAAGGTTATACTTTGTGTCTAAGTGTTCGTAATAGAGGTTTAAACTTTTGTCTAAAGTGTTCCTGATGAAGGTAAAACTGTTTGTCTAAAATGTTCCTGATGAAGGTTAAACTTTTTATCTAAAGTATTCCTGATGAGGGTTAAACTTTGTGTCTAAAGTGTTCCAGATGAAGGTAAAACTGTTTGTCTAAAGTGTTCCTGATGAAGGTGAAACGTTTTGTTTTAAGTGTTCCTGATTGAGGTTAAACTTTTTGTCTAAAGTGTTCCTGATGAAGGTAAAACTTTTTGTCTAAAGTGTTCCTGATTTAGGTTAAACGTTTTGTCTAAAGTGTTTCTATTGGAGGTTAAACTTTGTGTTTAAAGTGTTCCTGATGAAGGTAAAACTTTTTGTCTAAAGTGTTCCTGATTGAGGTTAAACATTTTGTCTAAAGTGTTCCTGATTTAGGTTAAACGTTTTGTCTAAAGTGTTTCTATTGGAGGTTAAACTTTGTGTCTACAGTGTTCCTGATGAAGGTAAAACTTTTTGTCTAAAGTGTTCCTGATGAAGGTAAAACTTTTTGTCTAAAGTGTTCCTGATGAAGGTTAAACGTTTTGTCTAAAGTGTTCCTGATGAAGGTTAAACGTTTTGTCTAAAGTGTTCCTGATGAAGGTTAAACTTTTTGTCTAAAGTGTTCCTGATGAAGGTTAAACGTTTTGTCTAAAGTGTTCCTGATGAAGGTTAAACTTTTTGTCTAAAGTGTTCCTGATGGAGGTTAAACTTTTTGTCTAAAGTGTTCCTGATGAAGGTTAAACTTTTTGTCTAAAGTGTTCCTGATGGAGGTTAAACTTTTTGTCTAAAGTGTTCCTGATGAAGGTTAAACTTTTTGTCTAAAGTGTTCCTGATGAAGGTTAAACTTTTTGTCTAAAGTGTTCCTGATGAAGGTTAAACGTTTTGTCTAAAGTGTTCCTGATGAAGGTTAAACTTTTTGTCTAAAGTGTTCCTGATGGAGGTTAAACTTTTTGTCTAAAGTGTTCCTGATGAAGGTTAAACTTTTTGTCTAAAGTGTTCCTGATGGAGGTTAAACTTTTTGTCTAAAGTGTTCCTGATGAAGGTTAAACTTTTTGTCTAAAGTGTTCCTGATGGAGGTTAAACTTTTTGTCTAAAGTGTTCCTGATGAAAGTAAAACTTTTTGTCTAAAGTGTTCCTGATGAAGGTTAAACTTTTTGTCTAAAGTGTTCCTGATGAAGGTAAAACTTTTTGTCTAAAGTGTTCCTGATGGAGGTTAAACCTTTTGTCTAAAGTGTTCCTGATTGAGGTTAAACGTTTTGTCTAAAGTGTTCCTGATGAAGGTTAAACTTTTTGTCTAAAGTGTTCCTGATGAAGGTTAAACTTTTTGTCTAAAGTGTTCCTGATGGAGGTTAAACTTTTTGTCTAAAGTGTTCCTGATGAAGGTTAAACTTTTTGTCTAAAGTGTTCCTGATGAAGGTTAAACTTTGTGTCTAAAGTGTTCCTGATGAAGGTTAAACTTTTTGTCTAAAGTGTTCCTGATGGAGGTTAAACCTTTTGTCTAAAGTGTTCCTGATTGAGGTTAAACGTTTTGTCTAAAGTGTTTCTATTGGAGGTTAAACTTTTTGTCTAAAGTGTTCCTGATTTAGGTTAAACGTTTTGTCTAAAGTGTTTCTAACGGAGGTTATTTTTTTTAAGTGTGCTATGATATTGTACTCAGCACTTTCATCAGGAAACAATTAGAAAAGGAAGATGAAAGTAAATTAAAACAAATGGAAAATCACTTTGAAAACTAAGTTAAAATAAAACAATTGGAAAAAGAAAAAGAAGAAACACAGGCAGAACTTGAAATGAAGGAAAGGTTAGAGATGGAAAATATGAAAGGAAAAGAAGATGAATTCAAATCAAAACAGGCAGAACTTGAAACGAGGGAAAGGTTAGAGATGGGAAAATAAAAATTGAAATGGTCAAAGAAGTTGAAAACAACACTAATATAGAGTCAGAACATTTTTTTTTGATGCAGCAAAAAATATACGTTTGGTTCCCAAATTTTGTGAAAAAAACAGTTGATAAATTTTTTACACAGTTTGAGAAAATTGCTCAAAATTTGAATTGGCTGAAGCTTATTGGACAACAATGCTGCAAAGTGTTTTTGAGGGCAAGGCGCGCTGAAATTTACTCACAAACCTGTGTTGAATTTGCTAACAACTCTATTTGATAAATGGCTTACGTAAAAGAAAATAGATTAAAATTTTGATAATTAAAGACAAGTGATGTTATTAGAAGAGTTCAAGCAGTGAGTACATTTAGACTTAAAAACACATTAAGATGAAAAATCTGTTGAGACATTACATGATGCAGCTGTTACTTCCGACAAATATACCCTTTCACATAATAGAAGTTTCAAAGGTCAAAATTTTAATACTTCGAGTGGAAATTACAAGTACTGATAGTAAGCCTGTTGCACAGAACAAGAGTCAGTATAGTTATATTATGTCTAGCCCAAAATTTGGTACTTTTGAGAAATCACCTGATGGCTGACTGTTTTAGACACCAGAAGAACAGTGGCGGATCCAGGAATTTTCATAAGTGGGGGCCCATTGACTGACCTAAGAGGGGGTCCACTCGCGTCACGCTTCAGTGATTCCCTATATAAGCAACCATTTTTTTCCCAAAAAGGGGGGGCCCGGGCCCCCTGGACCCCCCCCCCCCCCCTAAATCCGCCTCTGATGAGAAGAATGAAAGAGATAATAAGCCCAAGACCAGTGCGTGTACGACACCTTATATTACCAGTACGTTGGAATGTCCTGCGAGTCAGGCTTTAAAGTCCAGTTTTGTGATTACATGGAGCATTATAAACCCGTTATGTCTGATGGGTTTGTTTCTATTGTTGATACTCCTCAGCCTATTAAGATTTTAAGGGACACTGGAAATTCTCAGACTTTATTGTGAGGTGCCTTTGTCTGAGAAGATAACACAGAGCTGCCAATCAGAAGATGCCAGTTTGATACTTGGAGCAGGATCTGCTTAACCTTCCGAAGCATTTCTTTCAATAAGAAGACTATGATTGAGACATCTAAAATAACACAGAACTGTCAATCAGTAGATGCCAATTTGACACTTGGAGCAGGATCTGCTTATCTTTCCGGAGCACCCCTTTCAATAAGAAGCCTATGATTGAAACATCTAAAATAGCACAGAACTGTCAATCAGTAGATGCCAATTTGATACTTGGAGCAGGATCTGCTTATCTTTCCGGAGCACCCCTTTTAATAAGAAACCACTAAAATATCATAACATCCTTGTCGGTTTGTCCATTGTTTTGTCTAATGGGAAGACTATGATTGAGACATCTAAAATAACACAGAACTGTCAATCAGTAGATGCCAATTTGATACTTTGAGCAGGATCTGCTTATCTTTCCGGAGCACCCCTTTCAATAAGAAGCCTAAGATTGAGACATCTAAAATAACACAGAACTGTCAATCAGTAGATGCCAATTTGATACTTTGAGCAGAATATGCTTATCTTTCCGGAGCACCCCTTTCAATAAGAAGCCTAAGATTGAGACATCTAAAATAGCACAGAACTGTCAATCAATAGATGTCAATTTGATACTTGGAGCAGGATCTGCTTATCTTTCCGGAGAACCCCTTTCAATAAGAAGCCTATGATTGAGACATCTAAAATAACACAGAACTGTCAATCAGTGGATGCCAATTTAATACTTTGAGCAGAATATACTTATCTTTCCGGAGCATCCCTTTCAATAAGAAGCCTATGATTGAGACATCAAAAATAACTCAGAACTGTCAATCAGTAGATGCCAATTTGATACTTGGAGCAGGATCTGCTTACCTTTCCGGAGCACCCCTTTCAATCTAACTCGACTCGCAGTTATTGAGTGGCTCCTTTATATCTTCTCCCTCTTCTAAAGTATCATGTGTCGGTGTGTCCATGGTTTTGTTTAACTCGACTCGCGGTTATTGAGTGGCTCCTTTATATCTTCTCCCTCTTATAAAGTATCATGTGTCGGTGTGTCCATGGTTTAGTCTAACTCGCCTCGAGGTTATTGAGGGGCTCCTTAATATCTTCTCTCTCTTCTTAAGAATCATTTGTCGGTGTGTCCATGGTTTTGTCTAACTTGACTCGCGGTTATTGAGTGGCTCCTTTATATCTTCTCTCTCTTCTTAAGAATCATTTGTCGGTTGTCCATGGTTTTGTCTAACTCGACTCGCGGTTATTGAGTGGCTCCTTTATATCTTCTCTCTCTTCTTAAAAATCATTTGTCGGTTTGTCCATGGTTTTGTCTAACTCGACTCGCGGTTATTGAGTGGCTCCTTTATTAATTCTCCCTCTTCTAAAGTATCATTTTTTTTTCACTGAATGTAATACTAAATTGTTCTTGTACTGAATATGCATTACATAATTGCCACTTGATTGATAGTTGTTTAAAGCCACTTTCAGCACTATTGTCTCTTGGTCAATTTTGTGGCGGTGCATTTTTTTCTTGGTTTGGGTGGGAGGAGGTAACAGGAATGCTCGGAGAGTAGCAACGACCTGAGGCAGTTAAAGTGACAATCATTGTCAATTATGATTTGAGTCCAGTGTATCAGTCATGAGTGGGGTTTGAACTGACAACCTCAGTATTGACATGCTAGTGATACACTAGTTAGACTAATTAGACCGATCGGACTACAAGGCCCCTCTGTTTTCCAATGAACTGACAACCTCAGTATTGACATGCTAGTGATACACTAGTTAGACTTATTATACCGATAGGACTACGAGGCCCCTCTGTTTTCCAATGAACTGACAACCTCAGTATTGACATGCTAGTGATACACTAGTTATACTAATTATACCGATCGGACTACTAGGCCCCTCTGTTTTCTGTGATACACTGACCGATCGGACTACGAGGCCCCTCTGTTTTCTGTGATACACTGACCGATCGGACTACTAGGCCCCTCTGTTTTCTGTGATACACTGACCGATCAGACTACGAGGCCCCTCTGTTTTCTGTGATACACTGACCGATCGGACTACGAGGCCCCTCTGTTTTCTGTGATACACTAAACGATCGGACTAAGAGGCCCCTCTGTTTTCTGTGATACACTGACCGATCGGACTACGAGGCCCTCTGTTTTCTGTGATACACTGACCGATCGGACTACGAGGCCCCTCTGTTTTCTGTGATACACTGACTGATCAGACTACGAGGCCCCTCTGTTTTCTGTGATACACTGACCGATCGGACTACGAGGCCCCTCTGTTTTCTATGATACACTGACCGATCAGACTACGAGGCCCCTCTGTTTTCTGTGATACACTGACCGATCAGACTACGAGGCCCCTCTGTTTTCTGTGATACACTGACCGATCAGACTACGAGGCCCCTCTGTTTTCTGTGATACACTGACCGATCAGACTACGAGGCCCCTCTGTTTTCTGTGATACACTGACCGATCAGACTACGAGGCCCCTCTGTTTTCTATGATACACTGACCGATCAGACTACGAGGCCCCTCTGTTTTCTGTGATACACTGACCGATCAGACTACGAGGCCCCTCTGTTTTCTGTGATACACTGACCGATCAGACTACGAGGCCCCTCTGTTTTCTGTGATACACTGACCGATCGGACTACGAGGCCCCTCTGTTTTCTGTGATACACTGACCGATCGGACTACGAGGCCCCTCTGTTTTCTGTGATACACTGACCGATCAGACTACGAGGCCCCTCTGTTTTCTGTGATACACTGACCGATCAGACTACGAGGCCCCTCTGTTTTCCAATGAACGTTAAGCAAATAACAACTATAATCAATAAAGATATATGGAAACTTTCTCCTACATCTTTTCATCTATTCAACAAATGAATCATTTCTAAAAAGGTTCTGAACTAGTCTAAAGTCTACAGTATCACAGTGTCATGTGTCTAACTTGCTAATCAGCTTGATTCTATTAGATGCGTGTTTCAAGAAATGCTTAAAAATCTTAAATGATTATGCCTAAAGAGACATAGAAACTGAAACAGTTAAATTTAACTGCAGATATTGTTTGTTTTTTTTGAAAATTGTTTGGAAAGGCATTATAAATAACAACCAGAATGTATGAGAGATTAACCTATGTAATGATTTTAAAATCTTAGTCACATGTTAATTGATTTTCTTTAACCATGAGTTTCGACGTGAATTTTAAAATGTCGTATTGTGTATTAAACAGTCGTCTATAACAATGTTACCCACTGACAAACAGCCCAATGCTATATTTATATACGTACAATTAAACCTAAATCAAAACGATTAAAAGTATTCACAAGGAATCAACTAATTGTTTTGCTATGTTGACTTGATTGTTGATGATGTCTTGCTCATCGTTTTGATGAGAAACAATGGCGGATGACGGACGACAGGCGGCAGTTGCTGAGAATAGCTCACAAGGATAAGAACAAGTAAACAAATAGCAAACCTGGATGAAGGGCAACAAATTGGACCTCCACTGGAAAAAAATGGTATGTTGGACAGTCAGTCGCTTTTCCCTTTCAACAGGCCAAGTACGGTATCTACTGTCTCTATTATAAATGCGTATTTAAACATCACACACAGCTATATGACCTAATATGGCAAGGGTTTTATTGCTTATCAGAAAATAACATATTTCGATACCTCAATTACCTCTGATGTTGACAAAATTGATTTGGGCCATTTATACAAAATGCTGTAAACATATTTAATGACGACAAAAATTTGAACATCTACATTCGATTTACTAAAGGACAAACACATTAAAATAATGTATATATCTTTCCCATGAAAAAGGTACAACCATTGGTGGACTTTGGCTGTTTTCTGCTCTTTGTTCGGGTTGTTGTCTCCTTGACACATTCTCCATTTACAATCTCAATTGAACCGGATGTTTTCCTTACTGTCTTCTTGTCATTCGTCTTTACTTTACACATTTACATGTAACTGGAAATTTCGTATTATTGATAATACGCAAACAACATATTAACAAACACTTTTTACGCTTAAAACATACTAATAAACACATTTTTAAAATAGTTCTGTACATAACGAGTGTAGTGTTAGAAATTTTTACATTAGCGGTTTGCTGCAAGTACTGCAAAACTATAAATAATACTGAGACAGTCCAATATTGGTTCACATTTTAAGTTGTGTCCAATATTTCGATTATGGTACACTATTACATCTAGACCATTACTTTCTGTAACTTTACAAATAGACAATTTGATCCAATATTTAATCTTGACCATTACTCTATTTAACTCAACGAATAGCGTTTGATTCACTATTTCATCATATCCATTAAACATTCCATAACTCTATGAATATACAGTTTTGATCTCTGTGCCATCTTGGCAATCACATTTCATAACTCTATTAATAGACAGTTTTGTTCTCTATTCTCTTTTGGCAATCACATTACATAACTCTATGAATAGACAGATTTGTTCTCTATTCCATGTTGGCAATCACATTCCATAACTCTATGAATAGACAGTTTTGTTCTCTATTCCATGTTGGCAATCACATTTCATAACTCTATGAATAGACAGTTTTGTTCTCTATTCCATTTTGGCAATCACATTCCATAACTCTATGAATAGACAGTTTTCTTCTCTATTCCATTTTGGCAATCACATTCCATAACTCTATGAATAGACAGCTTTGTTCTCTATTCCATTTTTGCAATCACATTCCATAACTCTATGAATAGACAGTTTTCTTCTCTATTCCATCTTGGCAATCACATTCCATAACTCTATGAATAGACAGTTTTCTTCTCTATTCCATTTTGGCAATCACATTCCATAACTCTATGAATAGACAGTTTTCTTCTCTATTCCATTTTTGCAATCACATTCCATAACTCTATGAATAGACAGTTTTCTTCTCTATTCCATTTTGGCAATCACATTCCATAACTCTATGAATAGACAGTTTTGTTCTCTATTCCATTTTGGCAATCACATTCCATAACTCTATGAATAGACAGTTTTCTTCTCTATTCCATTTTGGCAATCACATTCCATAACTCTATGAATAGACAGTTTTGTTCTCTATTCCATTTTGGCAATCACATTCCATAACTCTATGAATAGACAGTTTTCTTCTCTATTCCATTTTGGCAATCACATTCCATAACTCTATGAATAGACAGTTTTCTTCTCTATTCCATCTTGGCAATCACATTCCATAACTCTATGAATAGACAGTTTTCTTCTCTATTCCATTTTGGCAATCACATTCCATAACTCTATGAATAGACAGTTTTCTTCTCTATTCCATTTTGGCAATCACATTCCATAACTCTATGAATAGACAGTTTTCTTCTCTATTCCATTTTGGCAATCACATTCCATAACTCTATGAATAGACAGTTTTCTTCTCTATTCCATTTTGGCAATCACATTCCATAACTCTATGAATAGACAGTTTTCTTCTCTATTCCATCTTGGCAATCACATTCCATAACTCTATGAATAGACAGTTTTCTTCTCTATTCCATTTTGGCAATCACATTCCATAACTCTATGAATAGACAGTTTTCTTCTCTATTCCATTTTGGCAATCACATTCCATAACTCTATGAATAGACAGTTTTGTTCTCTATTCCATTTTGGCAATCACATTCCATAACTCTATGAATAGACAGTTTTGTTCTCTATTCCATTTTGGCAATCACATTCCATAACTCTATGAATAGACAGTTTTGTTCTCTATTCCATCTTGGCAATCACATTCCATAACTCTATGAATAGACAGTTTTCTTCTCTATTCCATTTTGGCAATCACATTCCATAACTCTATGAATAGACAGTTTTGTTCTCTATTCCATCTTGGCAATCACATTCCATAACTCTATGAATAGACAGTTTTCTTCTCTATTCCATTTTGGCAATCACATTCCATAACTCTATGAATAGACAGTTTTGTTCTCTATTCCATGTTGGCAATCACATTCCATAACTCTATGAATAGACAGCTTTGTTCTCTATTCCATCTTGGCAATCACATTCCATAACTCTATGAATAGACAGTTTTGTTCTCTATTCCATTTTGGCAATCACATTCCATAACTCTATGAATAGACAGTTTTCTTCTCTATTCCATTTTGGCAATCACATTCCATAACTCTATGAATAGACAGTTTTGTTCTCTATTCCATCTTGGAAATCACATTCCATAACTCTATGAATATACAGTTTTGTTCTATATTCCATGTTGGCAATCACATTCCATAACTCTATGAAACAGTTTTGTTCTCTATTTCATTTTGGCAATCACATTCCATAACTCTATGAATAAACAGTTTGGTTGACTTTTTCATCTGGTTCATTTATTTGTATAACTCTATGTAGAGACAGTTTAAGACAGACTTTAATTGGTAGCATTTTTTCTCAATACACGGATATAGTCAAAACTGATCAGTCTAATGCCAAGAAGTTTGTATAGTAGGTAGTAGGTAAATTTCTTAAAAAGTTTTGAAATTACAAATTGCAATTAAAAACAGCATGAACTTATTTCTCTATTGTGTTGGAATAATTTCAACTTCAATGTCCATTTCTGAAATGAAAACAAAATAAATCACAACTGCAAAGATAATTTTAGTTTCCGTTTTAAGTTCTACTTCAACAGTTTTATAGAGATATCCATTTTTTATTTTGGACCAGTAGAAAAAGAAAATGATAGTGAATATCATGCAATGAAACATCTTTCTGGAAACACGCTGTTCTCTAAAAACTAATGTTTTATGTTTGCATACGTTCATACTGTTGTAATAAATTGCTTCGCTGAGCGCAGAAGTCCAACCCTTGCACTTGATACAAGTCTGAATTTGGATTGTAATAAAATATTTAATGCATAATAGGTTTTCGGACACAGAATAACTGTAGTCAAAGAATTTGTCATATGATTTGAATTTATATTATTTTTTTGCTTTTGCACTATGCTGTTGTATTATTGACACCCCCACCCCCCTTTTTGTTTGCAAATAAAAAAAAAAAAATTTGAATAATTTTTCTTTTTAATTTCTGAAATCATTTTGAAATCAGTAAAAAAATGTCTTTCCCCCACAATTTCTTATTCCCCCCCATTTTTTTCACCTCCCCCTTTCCCTTTTCCCTTTTTCCAAAAACAATTCTCTCCTTCAAGATCATATAGGCATAATCTCAATTCAAATTTCTAATGGAGTTTGCAACCAAAATTACCCATTTAGTTCCTTCTTATAAGTCTTAAAATTGAAAATGACTAAAATCATTATTAATTAATAGTAACTTCTAAAAATAAATTGACAGCTAATCACCTCAAGAAAATACAACATTTATTCAGACATAATTGACAAACAGTGTAAGGGAGGTAATCAAAGATACATAACATTGCTCGTAATATGTGATTGGGTTACCTCCCTTACACTCTTTTTAAACTGTCTTTATTGTCCACTAACCAGGAAACCCTTGTTTTCCCCTTGTTTTAACCCTAATTCCTAAAAGTTTTGAGCCATTTGTCAGGAAAATACAAAAATTCCTTTTTGAGCTCCTAATTCCTAAACTGTGAAGACCACAATCCCCAAAATCAATCCCGACCTCCCTTTTGTGGTTATAAACCTTGTGTGTAAATTTCATAGATTTCTATTTACGTATACTAAAGTTATTGTCTTCGGACGACGACGACGACGTGATACCAATATACTACCGCAAAATGTTTTTGCGGTCGTATAATAAAATGGATAAAATCATAACGAACTTTGTGCACACATTTTGGTTTTAAAAAGGCTAAGAACTTCAACTTACCTAATGTTTCATTTTCATTGATTGAACTTCCTCAGCAGACATAGTTTTAGACAAAATTTTATTTAGTTGATCTGTATAAAGCCTTGCTGGTTTGTTAAGTTGATCAAAACGTTTTAAAAGATCACTTAATATGTTACACAACTCAATGAAACGTGTATCTCCAATTTCAGCTGCCGTTGAGTGTTGTAGTTCATTCCGTGTAAGTCTTATGCGCTCAATATCATCTCCAACAGCTATGTCTGTACCCTGAATGGTTTGCCAATTCCCTCCCCATCCATTAGTTGGAATATGTTTTTTAAGTTTGAAATGCTCCTGGTACAAGTGTGTTATATCACAATCGCTTCTCGGACGTAGATTTGGTTTATCTGGTTTTAGAAGGTCATATGAAACATCAGCGAGAACATTCAACACGATCATTCCCATTTTTGTATAATTGATTTCCTCTTTGGTGAACTGAAAAGAAGATAAACGTAAACGTAAGGAATCGTAATGTAAAAGATGAAAAAGATATTATACAATTTGGTTTAACATAAGTTTTTTCTTGAAATCAATTAACTTGGTCAAGTACTCATGGAAATTCCTACAAGAAAAAAACTTAAAAAGTAAAATCAATGACCTGGTACCTAGCATCTAAAAATAACTCTTGCTCCATGTTTTGGAACAAATAAATCTGGGAATGCTGTTTAAAATTATTATAAAAAACATCTTACTCAGAAATATTTCAGCAATATTTTGTCTTGGTACATGTTTGTTTCAAATAACTAATGCATAGCAGTATGATGACTATGAAAGGAGTAAGGTCTGTAATAACCTCATTTGACCCTGAACATTGGGTCCATTGTTTCAAGATCAACATATTTCACCATGTTCATGTTCATGATGTTGATTAAAATACATGTACGAAAGAGATATTCTTGTCAGCATTTTCTTGTCAAGCATTATCATTTACCGTGTTTACATTCCCTAATTTGCCTTAGATACTGTTGAATTTGACAAAATTGTTTTGATTTTTATAAAATTGAATTCTATGGAACATACAGCGCAGGCTTTGACAAACTAAATATCCGAGGTGAATATGTTTATTGTTATAACAAATAATCATTATGTTCACAGACGTTTTTTGTTGACCAATGCGCTCTACGTTTCCGTTCCTAAAAAACAATGTAATGAAAATATGCTTGTGAACATTGAATTTTGTGGAACATGTGGATTTGTACTATTTGTGACACCAAGAAATAATCTAAATGACATGTTTCATATCAAGTCACTGTTTTAGCTATGATTCATTGTGATATTGGTTAATACATCCTTATTTGAAATTTGAAGCCATCTAGAACAGTTTCTTTTGAAACAAACTGATTGCATTTAATTAAAAAGTTGGGGTTTTTTTTATTCTAAAATGCATAATATACAATATATAAATTTCACATAGCTGAGAGGGTGATAGAGCAGACTTTTACTCAGAGAAAACATTGTCAACCGATGCAAGGTCAAGGTTAATAATGTTATTTTTAGCGTGCCAATCTGCTCTTTCCCCCTCTCAGGTATGTGTTATTTAATTTATTATACTGAATATTCTATGTGTTTGTATTATCCCGTCAATGTGTTTGTATTATATATAAACTCATCATAGATACCAGGACTAAATTTTGTATATACGCCAGATGCGCGTTTCGTCTACAAAAGACTCATCAAATCATCGAATCCAAAAAAAGTTAAAAAGGCCAAATAAAGTATGAAGTCTTTCATTTTTGCTGGTGTGTTTTTTGTACATGTGACTTTTGAGGATCCCGTCATAACATGTATGTTATAGTTCTATTTATAATGCCCATAATGTTATTGTCCTATAATATCTTTGAAAATACTTTGAACGACAAAATTATTTTACTTGCGTAGTGGTATTAACCATATGTGGATTCTTAAAAATTCTAAAGAACTTCTGGATACTTTTAAATCTCGGTCTTTTTCTGAACTAAGTTCTTGCAATACTTTTGATTTTTTAACCCTGTATACCTCCATTACCCATGTGAAACTATAATTGTTTTGAAAATACTTTGAACGACAACATTATTTTATATTTTTCATGTGTGACGTTTACATTTTCTGACGTCAAACACGCAAAGCAATTCATGTGGTTGTAATATTTGATAGATGTGTTTTGTGCTTTTTTTCTTAAATATTTGTTTGGTTTGAGATTGTGACACAGTGATGACTGCTGTACCCATATTTTGACCATTTTACCTATTATGTCTGTTTTGGTCACGCATCGTTGTAAATATAATGGAATTTGATGCGACTGTCATACATGTGAGAGGTTTGGCGCTATAAAACTAGATTCATGAATCCACCATTTTCTTCCTTTGAAAATGCCTGTACCAAGTCAGGAATATGACAGTTGTTGTCCATTCGTTTGATGTGTTTTATCATTTGATTTTGCCATTTTATTATGGACTTTCCGTTTTTAATTTTCCTCGGAGTTCAGTATTTTTGTGATTTTACTTTTTTCTATCATTTTTGCCTTTTAATTGAAAACACTTAACTTTGACGTCATGTACATGATGTTACAGTCATTATCAGCTATTAGTGTATGTTTATTGACCTGATGACAGTTATGTCCAATGTTTAACAAATACTACTAACTTCACATGCATTATAGTAAATTGCAGCTGTTAATGTATGTTTATTGACCTGATGAAAGTTTACGTCCAAAGCTGACCTTAATCCTACTCACTCAACATAATAATAATAGTTCATTTAAGTGTCTGTGTATGTTTTTATCAACCATATGACAGTTGCTGTGTACACGGTACTCACTTCACATATTTGACAGTGAGAAAATGTTTACAATTGAGAATTGAGTCTACAACGGAGACATTTGAAGAGATCATCTCAAAAGTATGAATTTTGTGACTGATTTTACTAGGTACAGCTTTTATTACTTTGCTAACATTTAATATATAATTATTGTTGTAGTTAATATTTGTTTTAGAAAAAAACAATTGTAAATAAAAGTCATTCCTATATATATTAATGATATTTTTAAATTATTAGTTGATTTCTTGCTTGCTTGGTTGATATCAACATGATCAATGCATAAGTTCTTCTTAATGATCATGTGGTTGGTTGTTGGATGTAAACGTTGATTGGTTCCTTAGTTTATTTATTTATGAATTGATTTATTGACAGTTTGCTTAATGTAAAGAAAAGTATTGTCCAATTCATTGATTGTTTAAGTAACAAATATTTAACGAATATTCTTCACTCAGAGAAACAGGTTAAATATCCCACTTTAAAAAAAAAAGAACAAAACGGATACGTAGTCTACTTCCATGACTTTAAATTCAGTAAGGCAACTCGAGAATCCTGGAACATGCGAAAAGGAAAATACGATGGAATTTTAAGATTTAAATAGACACGAAAAAAAATCTAATTAATAAAACATAAATTTAGAGTACTGCTAGAGAAAGGGAAATTGATAAGGGATGATTTTGAGGAAGATGTCAATTATTGAAAGTTCCAATTGGAATTTATAAAATTCAAGAATATTTAAGAAGGGAACCAGATGCTCCGCAGGGCGCAGCTTTATACGACCGCAGAGGTTGAACCCTGAACGGTTAGGGCAAGTATGGACACAACATTCAAGATGGATTCAGCTATAAATTTGGATTGTGATTAAATAGTTGACACAGCATAGGTTTCTGACACAGAATGAATGTGGTCTAATAAACTTAAAAATTTTTTTTTGCCTTTGAGCAATTCACTATGCTGTTGAATATTAATCCTCTCAAAAAAATGTTTGAAGAAATTTTCTTTTTATTTATGAAATCTGAAATGAAAAAAATTGACCCCCCAATTTTTTTTTCACATCCCCCTTTCCCTTATTTCAAAACTGATCTCAATTCAAATTTCTAATGAAGTTTGCAACAATAACTACTCATTTAAATACATCATAAAATATTAAAATGTAACCAGATGCTCCGCAGGGCGTAGCTTTATACGACCACAGAGGTTGAACCCTGAACGGTTGGGGCAAGTATGGACACAACATTCAAGCTGGATTCAGCTCTAAATTTGGATTGTGATTAAATAGTTGACACAGCATAGGTTTCTGACACAGAATGAATGTGTTCTAATGAACTTAAAATTTTTGTTTTCTCTTAGAGCAATTCACTATGCTGTTGAATATTAATCCTCTCAAAAAAATGTTTGAAGAAATTTTCTTTTTATCTATGAAATTTCAAATGGGAAAATTGAACCCAATTTTTTAATCACATCCCCCTTTCCCTTATTCCAAAACTAATCTCAATTAAAATATTCTAATGGAGTTTGCAACAATAACTACTCATTTAAATACATCATAAAATATTAAGATGTAAAAAAACTGCTTGTTATCACAAATGGTAAAGATCATTTAAATTTATCAGTTGGTAGTAAAAAGTGAATATACATTGTATATTGTATATAACAAAGATTTAAGTTGATTCTAGACAAAGAAAGATAACTCTAATTAAAAAAAATTCTTGCAATAAGATATTTCTTGCTTACTATTCTGGACAAAGAAAGATAACTCTAATTAAAAAAAAAAAATTTGCTATTTCACAATATTGTGAAATTAGATATTTCTTGCCATTGCACAATACTGTGCAATTGAAAAGACTTGCTATTGCACAATACTTAATATAATAATTTTAGATCCTGATTTGGACCAACTTGAAAACTGGGCCCATAATCAAAAATCTAAGTACATGTTTAGATTCAGCATATCAAAGAGGCCCAATAATTTAATTTTTGTTAAAATCAAACTTAGTTTAATTATGGACCCTTTGGACCTTAATGTAGGCCAATTTGAAAACGGGACCAAAAATGAAGAATCTACATACACAGTTAGATTTGGCATATCAACGAACCCCATTTATTCAATTTTTGATGAAATCAAATAAAGTTTAATTTTGGACCCAGATTTGGACCAACTTGAAAACTGGGCCAATAATCAAGAATCTAAGTACATTTTAGATTCAACATATCAAAGAACCCAACCGATTCATTTTTGTCAAAATCAAACTAAGTTTAATTTTGGACCCTTTGGACCTTAATGAAGACCAATTTGAAAACATGACTAAAAGTTAAGAATCTACATACACAGTTAGATTCCGCATATCAAAGAACCCCAATTATTCAATTTTGATGAAATCAAACAAAGTTTAATTTTGGACCCTTTGGGCCCCTTTTTCCTAAACTGTTGAGACCAAAACTCCCAAAATCAATACCAACCTTCCTTTTATGGTCATAAACCTTGTGTTTAAATTTCATCGATTTCTATTTACTTATACTAACGTTATGGTGCGAAAACCAAGAAAAATGCTTATTTGGGTCCCTTTTTGGCCCCTAATTCCTAAACTGTTGGGACCTAAACTCCCAAAATCAATACCAACCTTCCTTTTGTGGTCATAAACATTGTGTTTAAATTTCATTGATTTCTATTTACTTAAACTTAAGTTATAGTGCGAAAACCAAGTAAATGCTTATTTTGGCCCTTTTTGGCTTCTAATTCCTAAAATGATGGGACCAAAATTCCCAAAATCAATCCCAACCTTCCTTTTGTGGTCATAAACATTGTGTTAAAATTTCATAGATTTCTATTCACTTTTACTAAAGTTAGAGTGCGAAAACTAAAAGTATTCAGACGACGACGACGAAGCAGACGACGACGCCAACGTGATAGCAATATACGACGAAAATATTTTTTGAAAAAGTACAATGATTTAGGTACAAATGTTGTGCTGACCTGAAAACCTTCAATTCAATGGGAGCCAGTCCCTACCTTTTTTGTGTGTTCTTTGGACCCAAACCCTGTTTATTTATTTTTTTAAATTAAGAATTGGTTCTTTATTTGGAGGATTATTTTATCAATCTGTGGGTCAAGAATAAAAGTGAAGTATTTGTTACTCGACATCATAGAAACAATCAATCAATCAACCAATATACAATATGCCCTTCTGTACGCTATGAAAAAATGTCGACCAATTAATATAAGCAAACAAACTAACCCCAATCGACTAATGAATGCAATTTCTGTCAAATATCACATGAAGCAAAATGTCAATCAATGAAAATGGCTATCTCACAACAATCCACACCCAACCAATCTAAATGATGAAGTAACTGATGTTCTGCAAATATTTTTTTCAATCAACCAATCAACCAACTTAGTGATAGACGAGGCGGAAAGACTTCACTCGAAAGTTTTACTAACATCTATTGGAAGTTATGTTAAAAAACTATTGTTCTGCAGAGTAAATCAATAAATAAATTAACACTTTTGAGATGATTCCTTACTTAAATATCTCTGATGTAGACTCTTGACTATCAGTTGTCTATTGTAAACCTTTTTTCTAACATGTCTATTACTATTCGAAGCTATTCATTTTGCTATTTGTGTATGTTTATCAACCTGACAAAAGATTAAGTCCAATTCTGCACACACACTACTCATTTCAGGTAAATACTTGACGTTTGTGTATGTTTATCCATCCAACTGATGAAAGTTTACATAATACTTATTAAACATATTACATATATTAATACACAATTTCGTTCAGTAAACAGGTAAAGTTGTTTGTTTTTGTTTTCTTTGTATTAACTAAAATAAAAGTATATATTTTTAGATTTAAAGAAAGCTTTTGATCTGGTTACTCATATAATTTTATGAAAAAACTTGAATATCATAATGTTTCAGATTATACACTAGACTGGTTTAAGTCATACTTGTTTGAACGAAGCAAACAAGTTAACGTCAATAACGGCATGTCTGATACTAAGTGCATAAAAAACTGATGTATCAGAAGGCTCTATCCTAGGGCCTCTATTATTTTTTTTTATATATCAATGATTTACCACTTAACATATAACATTCATTAATAGATTCATGTGCAAAAGATTCTACATTACATAGTAAAGGTAATGATGTACTTCAGTTAACTTTTAACCTTCAAAATGATATTCATGTAATTGAAAACTGGTGTTCGCAAAATTGTATGCCAAAAAGTGTAAATCAATGATTATTGGTTCAAAACAAAGGATTTGTTCAACTGGAAACAGTTTAGATATCAATATTTCAAATGAACAAATAGAGAATGTGGATTGACAAAAACCTAAATTGGAATGAGCAAATTGATAAAATGATACAATATCAAATAGAATCAATTTATTACAAAAGAAAGAAAATATTTACCTATGCATATACGTATTATCTATTTTAATGCTTATATTCTGCCATTATTTGATTACTGTTGCAATATATGGGGAAGTTGTTATGAAAGTGGAATAAATAAACTTAATAAGTTATTAAAGAAATCTGTTAGGGTTATAGTAGAAGCTGACATAATGACATCATACAGTTAAAATGGTTAATTGTTTAAAATTTAACACTGGTTAAATGTGGAAAAATGCATTCAATACCAAAAGTCAATACTTGTATTTAAATCACTCAATGATATGGTGCCTAACTATTTACAAGTAAAATTTACATTTTACTGATAATCAAAATTATTACTAACGTTCAGCTGATGAAAAACTTTTAAATATTCCAAAACCAAAAACAACTTTTTTAAAGAAAACATTTACATATTCAGGTTCTCAAATATGGAACAGTTTACCAAATAAAATAAAAATGAGTAATATACCTGTATTTTTTAAAACAAAATGTTACAAATTTTTCATCAATTGTGCAAATTAGTATGCTTTTTCATTATTATTTAGATACAATTGTATATTGTGTATAATATATCATTATAAAACTGTATGTACTTATAAATATGTTATTATTTTTTTGAGGATTCTCAGGAAGATTTGTTTTAACTAATGGGATCATCTTCTTGAAATAAAGATAATTTATTTTATTTATTTTTTTATTAATTTTACTTTATTTATCAAAAATACCAAACTCCAAGGTAAATTTAAAAGTAGAGGCTCCAAGGAGCCTATGTCGCTCACCTGATATGTTTATTTACAATTGATGCAAAAATTAATGCAACCGTTATACTTTTGCTTTAGATTAAGATATATAAGCTAAAAACTGCATTTTCCCCCTATGTTCTATTTTTAGCCACGTTGGAGGCAAGCAGGGTCATCGGGCACAGTTTTTAAACTTGATACCTTAATGATGATTTTGGCCATGTTTGGCTAAATTTGTGTCAGTTGTTTCAAAGTGTAAGACTTTTGAAAAAAATTACAAAAATTAACAAAAATTGTTAAAAATTACTTTAAAGGGCAACAACTCCTTACGGGATCAATTGACCATTTTGCTTATGTTAACTTATTTGTCCATTTTGCTTAATAAATGTTAACTTATTTGTAGATCTTACTTTGCTGAACATTATTGCTGTTTACAGTTTATCTCTATCTATAGTAATATTCAAGGTAATAACCAAAAACTGCAAAACTTCCTTAAAATTACCAATTCAGGGGCAGCAACCCACATACAAGTTGTCTGATTTGTCTGAAAATTGTAGGACAGATAGATCTTACTTTTATACAGATTGTCAAATTTGCTTTAAATGCTTTAGTTTCAGATATATAAGCCAAAAACTGCATTTGACCCGTTTGTTCTACTTTCAGCCATGTCGGTCATGTTGGTTGGCAGAAGGGATCATTGGACACATTTTTAAAAACTAGATACCCTAATGCTGATTGTGACCAAGTTTGGTTAAATTTGTCTCAGTAATTTCAGAAGAGAAGATTTTTGTAAGATTACAAAAATTTACCAAAATTTGTTAAAAATTTACTATAAAGGACAATAACTCCTTGAGGGGTCAATTGACCATTTTGGTCATGTTTGACTTATTTGTAGATCTTACTTTGCTGAACATTATTGCTGTTTACAGTTTATCTCTATCTATAATAATATTCAAGATAACAACCAAAAACTGCAAAATGTCCTTTAAATAACCAGTTCAGGGTCAGCAACCCAACAACAGGTTGTCCGATTTGTCTGATAAAACATTTTCGATAACGCAATGAATCACTAAGTTTTCTTTATATAAATAATCAGTGTAATCAATAAATCGAAATCAAATTTGCAGATTTTGGCAAAGAACTAGACCGATTATGTACTGTGATTGTACAATTCAAGATGGCGGTATACCCCTGAATTACCTTAAGGTCAAGTTACAGTAAATGGGCTATGTCACAGATTTCAGTAAAATTTGGCATACAACTCTGGCTCGATGAACTTCAAATAAAAATCGAAAAAAATAATGCATTTATCTCAATTATCATTTGAAATATTACTGATTGAATTCTTACTAAATGGGTGAACATTTGTATAGAAAGCACATAAAATCGGCGAAAACCCTTCTAAAATTTGTCTTAAAATCGCCAAATCTCTAATTCTACTCCATAGATTTTTCTTAAAAAACTATATGTTGTTGATACATAAATTTCCGTTATAATGATGCAAAATAAAGATAGGGTCACCGACTTCGTTTTTACGGTATACATCATTCAAAGTTGCGTTATTTGGGAAAAAAACCAACAAAACGTCGAAATAATTGTAACGTCTTTTTGTGTCAACAATATATAGTTTTTTAAGAAAAATCTATGGAGTAGAATTAGAGATTTGGCGATTTTAAGACAAATTTTAGAAGGTTTGTCGCCGATTTTATGTGCTTTCTATACAAATATTCACCCATATCAAAAGAAATCAATCTGCAATTTTTCAGATAATAAAAGAGATAAATGTATTATTTTTTCGATTTTCAGTTGTAGTTCAACGAGCCAAGGTCGTATACAAATTTTTAGCAAAATCTGTGACATAGCCCATTTACTGTTCCTTGACCTTAATACAAATTTTCTATGTAAAACTCATCAAACATAAATAAATCTTTTACTTACATCAACTGTTCCATGTTGTAGATCTGACCATTCACCAGTGAACTCGTGTGTAATTTTACATGTCTCACAATAATATTTTGTATCCTGATCTTCACAAAAGTCATTTGATCCTGTTACAGACTCTGGTTTTGTTTGGCCACATTCCCACTTTTTCTCAAATTTTACATTGGGCATCTTAAATCTTGTGCTTATTATCTTGATTATTTCCTCTGTCATAAAGTCAGCAATGTATTTGTACAAACCTCTTTCAATTTGTTCCCCAAATTGCAAAACTTGAATTTGAATAGCATTTGGACATTTTATAACGAGTAATTTTCTTAATTTTGTTATCATCTGTAACTCAAATACAGCAGTTCCACTGAAAAGGGCAATTTGCTTTTTATCCTGTTTAGTAGCAGCAACTTCTGCAACTCTATACTTCCTGCTCAGTGCAGCAATTAAATGATTAATTAGATGTGGTGGAAGAAACCTAAACTTGAAACATAACCAGGTGGATTTCTTACAAGTATCTTTGGTAACATTAAACATTTCATATATGTCATATTCTGGTTTTGATTTGACCATGCAAGGTACATAGTAGCAAGGTTTTTCATCAGCATCGTCAATGGTTACACATATGATAATATCAAACTTCTCCATAATATTCAGGATAGCATCTTTATGTCTATCATGTTTGCTCAAAATGTTTTTTTCATTGTTAAAAATATCTTCTAAAACTTCACTATGCAATATTCCTCTAAGATTTAAATCTTCCAATTTGTCCTTCATTCTATGTCTGCTGATATCTGATTGAAATTTCTTTGCTGTTACTATGCATTTAAAGGCATCAGATAACCACTGGGTATCTAAAACAATAAATTCGGGAAGATCCTCAAAATAAACTAAAGCTCTGATTTCATGGTGCAATTTCAAAAACAACATTAGTTCTTCCGTATTCATTGGCATGAGTGTTTTAAGAGATATTTGCTCAAGTTCCTTTAAGGTTATAATTGGAATTGATAACCCTTTCTTCCTCTCTTGAAGACATTTTTCCAGTTGAATAAATTTCAATGGATATTCTTTATTCCACGATTTCATTCCTCTGGCTAAGTTTAAGATGTCCTGTTTTATTTTCTGGAATACAACATCATCATCTTTTGTATTTGAAATGAAGTATTCAGATCGTATATGTCCACAGGCATCATCTGAAACATCTTTCACATAGCTTTGAATCTGCTTCTTGCATTCGATCTCTATCTGTAATAAAAAAAAAATCTTTAATAGGTCTGACACAGGAAACTGTAAAAACATGTCAATACTAATTTATCATTGTTAAATTCATTTGAAACAAGTTACTGCTGTTAATGTTAATCCAATTCTTAAACCAAGGCATTATATATAATAAGTCTTCTGTGCACGATTTTTTAAATTTTTTACGCATCCATATCGTATAATCGTCAAAAAAAATATTTCACTCGGTCAGTGTTGTTGTGAAAATATCGCATCTAATTAATGGTCGTGTTTTGAAGCCAAAGTTTACTGATTGTCACCTTTGTAAACAATTAACAAAGAAGCATGGATATTGAGGTAAGCACGTGTATAACATGTACAATAGGATATAGTTTATTTCGATGATTGAGCGATGTTTACGTTTGTTGACACTCTCTGCCAATTTGGTTTTCCCCTTCGCACTTGTGTATTGCAATCACCAGATTTTTACGAGAAAGGTCACGCTGAGGTAACTGCATATGGAAAACATGTTGGCCAATTATTGTCTTGGAAGCCAATAATTAAAAAAAGTATCTTTCTTCTAAATTTGGAATTTTCTTCAGAAAAAAGTATATATATATATGTACATAAGTTGACATGGCAAACATTGACATGATAGATACAATGTGTCTTGTTTTAGGAAGGGATATTTTCCCCTTTGTAAAAAAATCAATGATTCAAACAAAAAATTCACTGAAACTGACATTAAGATGCTTGATTTCTAAATTGACAACATATTTGTTACGTTTGATGGACATGTTTTTCAACATATAATTGGCATTCCCATGGGAACCAACTGACCTCATTTTCTCGCCAACTTGTTCCTTAATTCATATGAGGCTGAATTCATACCTGAGCTTCTCAGAAAGAATGAAAAGAAGCCAGAAATATTCTTTAACTTCACTTTCCACTATATAGATTGGTTATGTCCTCTCAACGGAAGTTTAATGATAAGGGTCTCTCATGAATTTCTCTATATACAATTTCTCTTTATCAGTTATTTTTTCCCAAAAATACACAACAAGAGCGCACACGCTGAAATGTCTCGCCTTCTTTACTTATCATTGATATTATGTTGATAGTCCTAAATCTAAAGCTTTATTACAACTGTCAAATAAACTTAACAGTAACCAAGAATTGACCAATGAACCATGAAAATGAGGTCAAGGTCAGATGAACCATGCCAGGCAGACAAGTACAGCTAAAAAAATGTCCATACAACAAATACAGTCAACCTATTGCTTAAAACTTAAGAATAAAATGCTCTGCAGGGCGCAGCTTGATATGACCGCAGAGGTCGAAACCTGAACAGTTGGGGCAAGCATGGACACAACATTCAAGCTTGATAAAGCTCTGAACTTGGGTTGTGATTAAATAGTTGACACAGAATTAATGTCGTCTAAGAACTTAAACTATTTAAATTGGACATTTACCTTTTATGGTCTAATATCCAAAATCTAAATACATGGTTAGATTCATCATATCAAAGAACACCAAGAATTCATTTTTTTATGAAATCAGATAAAGTTCAATTTTGGACCCTTGAGACCTCAATGTGGATGAATTGGATAACAGGACTCAAATATCAAAAATCTAAATACATGGTTAGATTCAGCATATCAGAGTCCCAATAACACATGAATAATTCAATTTTTGTTGAAATCAAACAAAGTTTAATTTTGGATCCCGATTTGGACCAACTTGAAAACTGGGACAATAATCAAAAATCTAAGTACGTGTTTAGATTCAGCATATCAAAGAACCCCAATAATTCAATGTTTGTTAAAATCAAATTTAGTTTAATTTTGGACCCTTTGGACCTTAATGTAGACCAATTTGAAAACAGGACCCAAAATTAAGAATCTGAATACACAGTTAGAATTGGCATATCAAAAAACCCCAATAATTTATTTTTTGATGAAATCAAACAAAGTTTAATTTTGGACCCTTTTGGACACTAATTCGTTGGGACCAAAACTTTCAAAATCAATCCAAACCTCCCTTTTGTGGTCATAAACCTTGTGTTAAAATTTCATAGATTTCTACAAACTAATACTAAAGTTATTGTGCAAAAATTAAGGAAAATGCTTATTTGGGACCTGTTTTGTGCCCCTAATTCCTAAACTGTTGGGACTTAAACTCCCAAAATCAATCCAACCTTCCATTTGTGGTCATAGACCTTATGTTAAAATTTCATAGATTTCTGTTTACTTATACTAAAGTTATTGTGCGAAAACCAAGAAAAATGATTATTTCGGCCCTTTTTGGCCCCTAATTCCTAAACTGTTGGGACCAAAAAACCCAAAATCAATCCAAACCTTCCTTTTATGGTCATAAACCTTGTGTTTAAATTTCATAGATTTCTATTTACTTTTACTTTTAAGAAAAAGGTTGTTGTACATCAAATGAAAGGTCATAATGTATACATTGTATGCTTGTCGTATATCAAATAAAGGTTGTACAAATTACATTACGAAAACATTTCAAACAAACAATTGAGATACTAGTTTATATATTTATTTGTATAATCAAAGTTATTCTTGTATGGAAACAAAATGGAGCCATAAATAAACAAAATTCCTAAGTAAGAAAAGAGTGAATTTTATTTGATATCTTCTTTAGGCTTTATCAAGTATGAATCGAAAAATGATTTTAATATATATTTCTAATTCCTGAAATAAACCCAAAAGTTATAATATTAAGACCATATATATAAGCACTTTTCAGGCTTCAAGCATCATTATTATTGTTTGTTATGGATATTTATTAACCAACTAAGTACATTATTGCCAAAAATTACTATTTATTAAAAATTACATATTTTCTGTAATGGCCCTGTTTTTTTCTATAATGGCCCTATTTTTCTGTAATGGCCCTGTTTTTTCTGTAATGGCCCTGTTTTTCTGTAATGGCCCTGTATTTATGCCCAGTTTGTCTGTATTAAGCCCAGTTAGGGACTGGGTTTTTAAAAAAGTTAATAAAATTGAGTTGTAAAGAGTATAATACCTTTTTGTATTTTGTGTAATTTAGTAACCAGCAACAAACATTAAAGAGTTATAAAGAACCATATAAAGGGATCACTGTTCGTCCTGTTTTTCAACACATAACTTCTTTCAACTTTATATCTTGGATATTTGGTATATTTAAAGCTTTATCATGGTGAAGTACAAATTATCATTTTAAAACTAAACTGTCATTAAAAGAGTAAGAGGATACATCAAGTTGGTAGCAACACATATACTTTTGTTCAGTTGGTAAATAAATTTATTAAGAAATGGCTCAATATCTTTAATTGTTTTTCCATAGGCGATAATGGTAACGTTTTTTCCTGTAGCTCAGTCCATATCGCAAACTTGGATATGTATGATAGCTCGTTTCGAAGCTGTGACATTTTCACATATGTGGTTAAATTTTCGGGGTACGAAGTGAGATTACTTTTTCCGTAAATTAGCAAACCCCGAACATCCTTTTGTGATGCGGCTCCTTGTGGTAAAATATCCCCTTTTTAACACAATAAGTTCTTTGAAAATTTAATACTTTGAACACATTCAATAGCTCCATAGTTTTTACACATTTATTCTATGTGCCTCTTCTTTCTTAATCACCACAAATAATTAAGTTCAGTCATTTTTTAAAAATAGAAACATGTCCAATATCACTACACAGAGATTTTTTCTTTACACGTGACTTTTGAGTTCCTCATTTCAAGGCGCATTAGGGATGTTGTCCCATATTGCAATCCATAGTTCTGATTCTTCCAAATATTTTTATGTGATCTTCATCGGTATGACATTCTGAATAAATCTGTGTATTTTTGTCCATTTCTGAAAAAAAATAAAGTTGTTTCAGCACTATTATAAGGCAATGACACTTTTATCACTATATTTATTTATTTTGAATACAATGTGTATGCATAATTAATTTCTTACAGTATACCTTCACTAGTCAAAAGAAGGACAAAACATCTGAATGTAACCTTAAATTACAACACACAGACCCTGTTAAAGCATTCAATAAAATTTTCTGGTGCCTAAAAGTGCATTTTGACAGAGAAATTATGCAAAAATGAAGATTTCATAAAAAAAAAAACCAAAATACTTAATTATTCTAGCCAGTGGAAACCTGGTATTTTATACTGTAGAAACCACTATAAACTACTGTAAAAGTCATTTGAATCATATAATTAGAGTGCAATGAAGTGCAAATTTTCAAAACTTGTTCTTTCACATAATTGTATTTGAGAAAAAATGTTTTTTACATGTATTTCAGTGAAAATCTTTTATCAGTGAGATATCGGCATGAGGTTTTAAAGGAAACGTTGTGACATCACACGTAGTATGGCGTCATTAAATAACGACATATCAAAATAATGCTAATTATAGTTTGCAGTGTTACATGAGGAACAGTTGCCGCAAGGTTTAACTTAAAATATGGAGTCGAAAAGATCAGTAACCAAGCATTTTCATTTAATGCCAAGACCATAGCAACAGTTTTCATATCAGTATATTTTTAACATACCGACTGTAATTTGAATTGCATAAATACCATAAATAAACAATTTAGAGCTTGCCAAATAAAACAAAATGCTTACCAGTTATTCAGGACCTTTTAAAACCTCTAGTTTGTCATCTCAGGTTAAAAAGTAATGATATGTCTGGAACTGAAATAAGACAAAAAAAATACTCAGGCTGTGTTATTCATGTTATTATTTGGTTTAAATACATAAATATTATTGAGAGAGCAAAAATCAAATTCTTGAACGTTTTATCGCAAAGAAAGAAAAATGCTTCTCCCTTGTGGCTTATCAACCTTCATTTAAATCTTTTATATTAGAAGCAACGAGTGGTAGCTAACTAGCTTAATAGTTGAAAAGGTGCAGCAATATTGTTTTCGAAAGGTTTGTTGACCCTCCCCCTTTTTCACTGAGAAAAGACAATAGCTTGTGATTTGCTAGTGTGCATTACAAATAATAATTCATGATTTCTTTAATACATGTACATGTTTGTCTGTTTATTAACTGCATATGATATCTACTGACTAACCATGGGTCACATTATTGGATAAAAGCACATGATGATGATGTATTTCACTTTACTCGTATGGAGTGTGTTATCTCCCTTGATTATCAGTTATTCCTGTAAACCGGAGTGATAATTACATAACAAAGACTGTATTGTGTCATGTTTACTTACAGATAAAACTATTATGTTAGTTCATGCCTTTTTCAATTCATAAACAAATTCCTTTCGGATCTCTCGGGGGTGTAAACAAAGTTAGAATTGTGCCTAAAAAAAGTGTT
Source organism: Mytilus trossulus (assembly GCF_036588685.1). Classification (NCBI taxonomy): domain Eukaryota; kingdom Metazoa; phylum Mollusca; class Bivalvia; order Mytilida; family Mytilidae; genus Mytilus; species Mytilus trossulus. The sequence continues at coordinate 127,956 of NW_026963346.1, read as the reverse complement.
CAGCCCCGTGCCTGCAATGCTTTCTAAAAGCGAAAAATTCATTGAGTATCTGCTGGTATTTATCTATAATGGTTATCTGAAATCATCTGGGATATCTAGGTATAAATAAAAAAATACTTACCATCATTTTCACAATTTTCCCGGGTGTACAAGGTGAAATCATCCATAGATCACTCTGGAAACTTCTGATTTATCTTTTTGTAAATTGCAATCCATAGTTCTGATTCTTCCAAATATTTTTATGTGATCTTCATCGGTATGACATTCTGAATAAATCTGTGTATTTTTGTCCATTTCTGAAAAAAAATAAAGTTGTTTCAGCACTATAAGGCAATGACACTTTTATCACTATATTTATTTATTTTGAATACAATGTGTATGCATAATTAATTTCTTACAGTATACCTTCACTAGTCAAAAGAAGGACAAAACATCTGAATGTAACCTTAAATTACAACACACAGACCCTGTTAAAGCATTCAATAAAATTTTCTGGTGCCTAAAAGTGCATTTTGACAGAGAAATTATGCAAAAATGAAGATTTCATAAAAAAAAACACCAAAATACTTAATTATTCTAGCCAGTGGAAACCTGGTATTTTATACTGTAGAAACCACTATAAACTACTGTAAAAGTCATTTGAATCATATAATTAGAGTGCAATGAAGTGCAAATTTTCAAAACTTGTTCTTTCACATAATTGTATTTGAGAAAAAATGTTTTTTACATGTATTTCAGTGAAAATCTTTTATCAGTGAGATATCGGCATGAGGTTTTAAAGGAAACGTTGTGACATCACACGTAGTATGGCGTCATTAAATAACGACATATCAAAATAATGCTAATTATAGTTTGCAGTGTTACATGAGGAACAGTTGCCGCAAGGTTTAACTTAAAATATGGAGTCGAAAAGATCAGTAACCAAGCATTTTCATTTAATGCCAAGACCATAGCAACAGTTTTCATATCAGTATATTTTTAACATACCGACTGTAATTTGAATTGCATAAATACCATAAATAAACAATTTAGAGCTTGCCAAATAAAACAAAATGCTTACCAGTTATTCAGGACCTTTTAAAACCTCTAGTTTGTCATCTCAGGTTAAAAAGTAATGATATGTCTGGAACTGAAATAAGACAAAAAAAAATACTCAGGCTGTGTTATTCATGTTATTATTTGGTTTAAATACATAAATATTATTGAGAGAGCAAAAATCAAATTCTTGAACGTTTTATCGCAAAGAAAGAAAAATGCTTCTCCCTTGTGGCTTATCAACCTTCATTTAAATCTTTTATATTAGAAGCAACGAGTGGTAGCTAACTAGCTTAATAGTTGAAAAGGTGCAGCAATATTGTTTTCGAAAGGTTTGTTGACCCTCCCCCTTTTTCACTGAGAAAAGACAATAGCTTGTGATTTGCTAGTGTGCATTACAAATAATAATTCATGATTTCTTTAATACATGTACATGTTTGTCTGTTTATTAACTGCATATGATATCTACTGACTAACCATGGGTCACATTATTGGATAAAAGCACATGATGATGATGTATTTCACTTTACTCGTATGGAGTGTGTTATCTCCCTTGATTATCAGTTATTCCTGTAAACCGGAGTGATAATTACATAACAAAGACTGTATTGTGTCATGTTTACTTACAGATAAAACTATTATGTTAGTTCATGCCTTTTTCAATTCATAAACAAATTCCTTTCGGATCTCTCGGGGGTGTAAACAAAGTTAGAATTGTGCCTAAAAAAAGTGTTCAGCCCCGTGCCTGCAATGCTTTCTAAAAGCGAAAAATTCATTGAGTATCTGCTGGTATTTATCTATAATGGTTATCTGAAATCATCTGGGATATCTAGGTATAAATAAAAAAATACTTACCATCATTTTCACAATTTTCCCGGGTGTACAAGGTGAAATCATCCATAGATCACTCTGGAAACTTCTGATTTATCTTTTTGTAAATAGGCTCAATATCTTTAATTGTTTTTCCATAGGCGATAATGGTAACGTTTTTTCCTGTAGCTCAGTCCATATCGCAAACTTGGATATGTATGATAGCTCGTTTCGAAGCTGTGACATTTTCACATATGTGGTTAAATTTTCGGGGTACGAAGTGAGATTACTTTTTCCGTAAATTAGCAAACCCCGAACATCCTTTTGTGATGCGGCTCCTTGTGGTAAAATATCCCCTTTTTAACACAATAAGTTCTTTGAAAATTTAATACTTTGAACACATTCAATAGCTCCATAGTTTTTACACATTTATTCTATGTTCCTCTACTTTCTTAATCACCACAAATAATTAAGTTCAGTCATTTTTTAAAAATAGAAACATGTCCAATATCACTACACAGAGATTTTTTCTTTACATGTGACTTTTGAGTTCCTCATTTCAAGGCGCATTAGGGATGTTGTCCCAAATGGGTGTTTTTATAATGGCCCTGTTATATGTCCTCGGTCAGTAATAATGGCCTCGGATGTCTGTAATGGCCATCGGCGTTGCCTCGGGCCATTACAGACTTCCTCAACCTTTATTACAGACCTTGGACATATAACAGGGCCATTATAAAAACACCCATTCATTAATACTATAATAATCAGGACTTGTGTTCGATGGGTGCAGTTTTTAATTATTTTGTTTATATGTCTACCGTTAGTAACAAGAGTGCAGATCATGAGATTTCATGCTTATCTTACTGACGATTAAAGATAGGTTGAAAGCATTTAAGATCAAGGTTTCATTACAAATATTATGCAACCCTTACAAAAGTAGATCCAGTAAAATATAGACAGCCGATTCCATTATGCATGTTTTATTGGATATTAATTGAATTACAATTTCAATGAATTTACCCCTCCTACTGATGGGGTCATATTCAGTTCAAAGTTCTGCCACCATGGTAATCTAAATCTTGTTCAATCCTGTATACTTAACTCTGTTTTTACAGTAATAACGATTTCTTTCTGCCTTCGCTTGATATGGGTAAATTTTTTTACATAAGGAAATGCCTGTACCAATTCAGAATTAAGACAGTTGTTTTCCATTCGTTTAATGTGTTTTAGCTTTTGATTTTGACATTTGATAAAGGACTTTCAAATTTGAATTTGAGCTCTGTATTTTTGTTATTTTACTTTTTATATTGTATATATTTTGAACAGTGTCTTTACACACCTTTTCTCCCTTTGAAAGCCTGACTTTGTCTTTATGTGAACCAACAAGAATCACTGGTGGATCGAGAATATTTGTTTCCTGTGTCTCAGTACTTTCATCTATTTTAGCAGTAAAACTTCCAGGTTTATTTTGCTGATCATCAAGTCTACAGTAGCAATGTATTGAATTCATCCACAACTGAAACATTTCTACAAAATAATGATTGCAGCATGTATATCAATGTTAATGTTTCAATCTATCTAAAATGCATCCTGTATTGGCCCCTGCATCAATTTCAATTGTTCTAAAATAAGATTAACACTTTCAAATGTGAGCTACTGCTTACTAATGATATCCTGCTATAATATAAATAAGAAGATGTGGTATGAGTACCAATGAGACAACTCTCCATCCAATTCACAATGTGTACAAGTTAAAACTAAATAGGTCAAATTTTGGCCTTCAAGATGGAGCGGAGCCTTGGCTCACACCGAACAACAAGCTATAAAGGGCCCCAAAATGACTATATAAAAATATAGTGTAAACAATTCAAACAGGAAAACCAACCTTCTAATCTATAAAAAAAAAAAAAAGGAAAAACAAGTGAAATTGTGAGCTATTGTTCACTGATGAAACCCCGCCCAAATATTTCGGTAAACAGGAAGTTGTAGAGTAATAAATCTGAAAACGCATCACACTGTAAAGCTGACTTATATAAGCCCTGAAAACAAATTTCAGAAATCCTTGTATTGTAGTTCCTGAGAAAAATGTGACGAAAATATTCAACTTGGCTTTCATGTGTAAAATGATACAAGTGTTCAGTTAACAGGAAGTTGTGGAGTGATCTATCTGAAAACGCATCACACGGAATAGCTGACTTATATAAACCCTGAAACCAAATTTCAGAAATCCTTGTAATGTAGTTCGTGAGAAAGATGCGGCGAAAATATTCATGGGACGGACGGACTGATGGACAGACAGAGGTAAAACAGTATACCTCCCCTTTTTTTTAAATGGGGGTATAACGAGAAACACTTATAAACCACACCAACAAATGACAACCGCTGAACAACTAACTTAGGACAGGTGCATAACTAGAGGCTCTAAAGAGCCTGTGTCGCTCACCTTGGTCTATGTGAATATTAAACAAAGGAAGCAGATTGAAAATTGACTACAAAGGTCAATAACTCCTACAGGGGTCAATTGACCATTTCGTTCATGTTGACTTATTTGTAGATCTTACTTTGCTGAACATTATTGCTGTTTACAGTTTACCTATATCTATAATAATATTCAATATAAAACAGCAAAATTTCCTTAAAATTACCAATTCAGGGGCCGCAACCTAAAAACAGGTTGTCCAATTCATCTGAAAATTTCAGGGCAGATAGATCTTTACCTGATTAACAATTTTACTTCATGTCAGATTTTCTCTAAATTATTTGGTTTTTGAGTTATAAGCCAAAAACTGCATTTTACCCCTATGTTCTATTTTTAGCCGTGGCGGCCATCTTGGTTTGATGGCCAGGTCACCGGACACATTTTTTAAACAAGAAACCCCAAAGATGATTGTGGCCAAGTTTGGATCAATTTGGCCCAGCAGTTTCAGAGGAGAAGATTTTTCTAAAAGATTACTAAGATTTACGAAAAATGGTTAAAAATTGACTATAAAGGGCAATAACTCCTAAAGTGGTCAACTGATCATTTTGGTAATGTTGACTTATTTGTAGATCTTACTTTGCTGAACATTATTGCTTTTTACAGTTTATCTCTATCTGAAATAATATTCAAGATAATAACCAAAAACAACAAAATTTCCTTAAAATTACCAATTCAGGGGCAGCAACCTAACAACGGAATGTCAGATTTATCTGAAAATTTCAGGGCAGATAGATCTTAACCTGATTAACAAAATTACCCCATGTCAGATTTGCCCTAAATGCTTTGGTTTTTGAGTTATAAGCCAAAAACTGCATTTTACCCCTATGTTCTATTTATAGCCATGGCGGCCATCTTGGTTAGTTGGCGGGGTCACCGGACACAATTTTTTAAACTAGATACCCCAATGATGATTGTGGCCAAGTTTGGTTAAATTTGGCCCAGTAGTTTCAGAGGAGAAGATTTTTGTAAAAGTTAACGCAGGACGACGACGGACGACGACGACGGACGACAGATGCCGGACGCCAAGTGATGAGAAAAGCTCACTTGGCCCTTCGGGCCAGGTGAGCTAAAAATGTATAAGCCACTTTTATAGTCTATCATGTGTAAATTTAAAAAGCAATAAATATGAAAAGACCTCACATATTTTAGCATGCTCATGTAAATGTTGATTGAAATTTTCACAGGGCTATCAATTGTATTTTCTGATAAATGAGACAAACCTTTCTTGCATGATCATTATATATAATTATGTGTAAGAAAACCTGTATTAAGGTATGTGTTAATTATACAGGAAGTTTAAAATCAACAAATTGGGAAATACCTCACACAAAATACCGTATAGCGGTTTATTTTTCGCAGGTGTAAAATTTTGCGATTTAGAGGCAACAAAGTATACGAAAAAAATTGGAGGCTTTTATTTTTGTGGATTCTAAAATCCCAATTAAATATTTTGGGGGATACTGAAATTGTTGCAGATAAAAAGCTGTAAAAATTGAGAAGCAAGTGTCTATATTTTATGGTTAATTTTTTTACCAGAATGACATCTTATTTATTGATTATATTCTGATACAGTTAATCAATAGAATACAGGTAACTTAGATATTTGTCACAGGTATACATACTTCTTTAAATTTTAAGGTTGATTAGTTACGAAATTGACCGGACCTTTGTACTTACTAATTAGGTTATAAAATTATCAAGAGTGACTTACAACTCTTATGTAATTTGACACTAATTAATAAGGGTAATTACCTGATAGAGTACCTTACACTCTTAATCTATTTGACACTAATTGATAAGGGTTTAGGTGTAATACCACCAAATCATGGTACGTCACGTCACATCCAGTTGCATACGAAAGTAGGTCTAAAAAAATATTCCCTTGAATTTGACCGTTGTAGGTAATTAATCCTACATTTTATTGCAGTAAAACTATTTCTGTGTCATAAACATATGTCTTGGGTATTTCAAAACACCATTATTTTTTATTTGTGATTTCTATAGAAAATTTTGTAATCTTGAGGTTACATGGTGACTAAACCTTGTACACAAATAGAATAAGGGGAGAAATTTGATTGGTTAACTTCCAATGATGGTTATTTTCTTATATGCAATGAAATGTTATGTGAAACTTTTTCTATAGAACTGGACAGGATAAAACTTTACATGCTTTACTCATGCCAAGTATTTATTTAAAACAAAGATAAATTCTGCAAAATTTTTTGAAAAGAGCAAATTTAACAAAGACTAATAGGGGAAAATCAATGGTGGTATTACACCTATACACACTTGACAGTCATTTTATAAAATACATGTATGTGCAATGTCCTTTGGCATTTATGTTGTTAAAACTAACCTATACCGCATATATTTTTGTGGAATTTATTTTCGATATTTTCATTTATCCGCAAAAATAAACACCCCTGCGAAAATAACCGGCTATATGATAGTAATTTGCCATGAAGCCTGATTACAATACCAGGAAGCTCTGACCCCCGCTCTGACTTGTATTTCCCACAAAAAAACAAACAAATGAAAATTTCATTACACATGAACAGTATGTGTAAAAATATATGACAATTCTGTTAAAGGATGTTGAAGAGCAAAGAATGTGTAATATATTACGCAAGTCTGATACAAAATGACGGGAACCTTATAAAAATTTCAAGGGACGACTAATAGAGTAACAGGGAATACACTGTATATATTCACTCTTTCTGAGTAGGGGTAAAAAGATAGATCAAGGTTCTCTTGTAGAATGCATCAGTTTCTAATTACGCCCAATAATAAAAAAAAAAATCTTTTTAATTTCTGAACAAATTGTCCCTCCAATTTTTTTTCACCGCCCCCCCCCCCCCCTTTTCTAATAAAAAAATTCTTTCCTTCAAAGTAGTGGTCATAATCACAATTCAAATTTCAAATGGAGTTTGCAACCATAAAAATCCGTTTAAATACATCATAATTCTTATAATAGAAAATGACATACATAATCATGCCTAAAATTAAATTACATGCATCAGCATATTTAAAATAGTAACTTCTAAAAATAAATTGACAGCTAATCACCTCAAACCAATACAACATTTCTTTATACATAATTTAAAAGCAGTGTAAGAGACGTAATTCAAAATGTTGTGTTTGAAAGACCTCCCTTACACTGCTTTTAAATTATGTATTGTACTTCCTAAACAGTTTGAGCCATAACCCCCCCCCCCCCCCCCCCCCCCCCCCCCCCACCAAACCCAATGCTTATTTGGGCCCTTTTTGGCCCCTAATTCCTAAACTGTTGGGACCATAACCCCCTCAAATGAAAATTTCATGGGACGACTAACAGAGCGACAGGAAATACTCCGTTTACATTCACTCTTTCTGAGTAGGGGTACAAAGATAGATCAAGGTTCTCTGGTAGAATGCAAAAGTTTCAAATTACGTCCAATAATACCTAAATGCAAAGTATCTCCAAGCATTGTTTATATTTAAAAAAAAAATTGAAATCGGTCAAGATCTTTGAAGACAGCTCAAGCAGGAAATTTTTTTCTTCATGTTTATACTTAATTTACACACGATAAGAGGCAAAATCTTAGAATATAATTGAACATAAAAGATATTTGGTGTACATGTATTAATCCATAAAGCAAATGTACAAGATAAATGAAACAACACTTTATAAATTTCTTGCATCAGAAGCACTTTTCAGGATTTATCTCCATCAGGAACACTCCAACCTAAATCAGGATCACTCCAACCTAATCAGGAACACTCCAACCTAATCAGGAACACCCCAACCTCAGGAACACTCCAACCTAATCAGGAAAACTTCAACCAGGAACACTCCAACCTAATCAGGAACACTCCAACCAGGAACACCCCAACCTAATCAGAAACACTCCAACCTAATCATTTGAGACTAAGGGATATATCTTCATCAGGAACACTCCAACCTAATCATTTGAAACTAAGGGATATATCTTCATCAGGAACACTCCAACCTAATCATTTGAAACTAAGTGATATATCTTCATCAGGAAAACTCCAACCTAATCATTTGAAACTAAGTGATATATCTTCATCAGGAACACTCCAACCTAATCATTTGAAACTAAGTGATATATCTTCATCAGGAACACTCCAACCTAATCATTTGAAACTAAGGGATATATCTTCATCAGGAACACTCCAACCTAATCATTTGAAACTAAGTGATATATCTTCATCAGGAACACTCCAACCTAATCATTTGAAACTAAGTGATATATCTTCATCAGGAACACTCCAACCTAATCATTTGAAACTAAGTGATATATCTTCATCAGGAACACTCTAACCTAATCATTTGAAACTAAGGGATATATCTTCATCAGGAACACTCCAACCTAATCATTTGAAACTAAGTGATATATCTTCATCAGGAACACTCCAACCTAATCATTTGAAACTAAGTGATATATCTTCATCAGGAACACTCCAACCTAATCATTTGAAACTAAGGGATATATCTTCATCAGGAACACTCCAACCTAATCATTTGAGACTAAGTGATATATCTTCATCAGGAACACTCCAACCTAATCATTTGAAACTAAGGGATATATCTTCATCAGGAACACTCCAACCTAATCATTTGAAACTAAGTGATATATCTTCATCAGGAACACTCCAACCTAATCATTTGAAACTAAGGGATATATCTTCATCAGGAACACTCCAACCTAATCATTTGAAACTAAGGGATATATCTTCATCAGGAACACTCCAACCTAATCATTTGAAACTAAGGGATATATCTTCATCAGGAACACTCCAACCTAATCATTTGAAACTAAGGGATATATCTTCATCAGGAACACTCCAACCTAATCATTTGAAATTTAGGGATATATCTTCATCAGGAACACTCAAACCTAATCATTTGAGACTAAGTGATATATCTTCATCAGGAACACTCCAACCTAATCATTTGAAACTAAGGGATATATCTTCATCAGGAACACTCCAACCTAATCATTTGAAACTAAGTGATATATCTTCATCAGGAACACTCCAACCTAATCATTTATCTTCATCAGGAACACTCCAACCTAATCATTTATCTTCATCAGCCTGATCAGGAACAATCCAACCTAATCATTTATCTTCATCAGGAACACTCAAACCTAATCATTTGAAACTAAGGGATATACATGAATATGTAGAAAAGGAAAATTCATCAAGAACACTCCAATCTAATCATTTGAAACTAAGGGATATACATAAATATGTAGAAAAGTTAAGAGTTGTATGACCAAAGGAATGTTACAAGAATATCAAAAATTGTGAGGCCTGTGAGCCCTTAGCAGGTCAATGGCAGAAAACAAGGATCAAATTTAAGCCCCTGGAAGCTCAGGAATTATCTAGAAAGTGCATTTCTGTCATTAAATACCCATCATTAGCGAAATATTTTGTTAATAAACACATTGAATAATTAGTTTTCATAAATGGCTAGGTGTAATATAAAAATTCGTAAAGGGTTCCTTGGAACCATGTGTCTCACCTAGGATTGCTGATGTCAGTGTAGAAGTGTAATAATGACTCTGAAGATTTAATCCATTTATCAGTCAAATACAGGATTTAAAAAAAATCTAACTTTGTTTTAAATGCTTTTTCTTGATCATAAAGATTTACTTATTTCCAAGTTTCATAACAATCTATTAAAGTTGACATATTTATCACGTAAAAAGAAATTAATCCCAAGCCGTCTGTTAATTGCCAAAAAAATAAATGGGGAATGTGTCCATGAAGAACAGTAAAAGTGACGCAACTCAAATTTGTACTTGATCTGAGTTTTGTGGTAATTAGTATTGTGCATAAGTTTCATATCATTTGGTTGAGGTTAACTCAAGTTACAGAACGGAAACGAAAAATTCAGCAATTTTTCCATTTGTAAAGGGACATAACTCTAGAACAGTAAGAGTGACCCCACTAAAAGTCACACTTGATCTGTATTTTGTGGTAATAAGCATTGTGTACCAGTTTCATAACATTTAGTTGAGGCAACTAAAGTAAGAGAACATAAACGAAAAAATATAGCAATTTTTCCATTTGTTAAGGGGCATTACTCTAGAAAGGTTATAGTGACGCTGCCAAAATTCAAACTTGACCTGTGTTTTGTGGTAATAAGCATTGTGTATAACATTTGGTTGAGGAAAACTTACTGGAAATACATGTTCACCTAACAATCATTCCATACACCAAATATAGTTGAACTATTGCTTATAGTTTCTTAGAAACGAACTTAACCAGGAAACCTTAACATTGACCAATGAAACATGAAAAAAAGGTCAAGGTCAGATCAACCATGTCAGACAGACAATTTTTTGTACACCTTACAATAAATCTGTCCATTATATATAGTTGACTTATTGCTCATTGTATCTAAGAAACAAACTTAACCATGAAAACTTAACATTGACCAATAAACCATGAAAATGAGGTCAAGGTCAGATGATACCTGCCAGACAGACATATACACCTTACAATCAGTCCATACACCAAATACAGTTGACCTATTGCTTATAGTTTAAGAAAAACAGACCAAAATATAAAATCTAACACTGAGCAATGAACCGTGAAACTGAGGTCAAGTTAAAAAAAAAAACCTGCCAGACTGACATGTAGGTCGTAAAATATTTCCACACAACAAATATAGTTGACCTATTGCATATATTATTATCTTCTGCAATGGTTTATATTTCAAGTTTTTTGTCAAACAATAAGAAATAAAAGAAACAGTACAGAAGTTTGTATCAAATACACAACAGTACACAGCTAGGTTAATACACTGAACTAAAATAAGTGTAGTATTATATAAGGATATTACGCCTGGTTTATTTATTGACCAGGCGTACTCATTTGCATATTACGCCTATTTTTTGTGAACCAGGCGTACTCATTCAAATATTACGCCTAATTCTACGCCTGTTTTACGCCTCAGTTACACTTGGTTTACGTCTGGTTTACGCCTGATTGACGCCTGGACATGCATTTTGTAAACATTGCAATGCCGCCAGGATAAAGTATGATTTTTACGCCGTAGCGTTTTGATGTAAATGTAGCTACGCACCTGCAATATATTGTATGTTTGATTTAAATGTATATGAAAGTATAAATGTTCTGTTATACAGGCTGAATCTTGAATCTTGATAGCTTAATACTGCATATCTAGCATATTTATTGATTTGACCTTGGCTGCAACACTTGTTGCTAAGTAGCCATTTTTTTAAGGATTATTGTATAGAGAAATAAAATTACAAATTAAAACAAATTTGGTGGTTTGACAAAAAAATGACCATATTGCACGTTATCCATTCAGAAGGTTTTGTCAAGTTGAACTTTAACTATCATTTGAAAACAAAAAAGAGGCAAATGGACTGGTGACAGAAGGACATATATACTAGTATTCCTCCTTCCAGTCCAAACAATTTACATCCTAAAACCTTCGACTGAATACAAAATACAATAAGGGGGGAAATGTTTGATAATCTTTAATTTACATCATTGAACATGATTTAAATAAACTGTTCACACAGATATATATATCAACTCTTTGTATTTTGAAAGTAAAATGCAAATGTGGAAATGAAAAAAGCAATAATTTTACATGTAAAATATGCAAAATATGACCTATGAATGAAGTTACAGAGCCAAATGATTTTTCCTTTAAACTTTGACATAAGATATGACAATGCTAATACAACTGTGCAACATATATATGAATAACTTATCATGAGTCATTTCCCTTAAAGAGACTTAATTACAAACTTCAATATGTCAACTGCATACCAAATATCATAGATTTAGCATAAGTGGCTCCTCTAAAACTGACATAATCAGTAAACTTTACAAAAGTTTCAATATTTCAAAGTCAATTGACAATGACTGAGGGGGTAAGGCTAATAATCTCCATGGAAATGAGATGTGCCAATGCTTATTAAAGATATACAACTACATATCAAATAGCATTGATTTATCTTTAGTGGTTCCCAATAACCTGGCCTAATCACAATCTTTAACATATTGTTAATGCTGCCGCCACCTTTGGAAACAGAATACCTTAATCTCGACTTTTGACTCTGTCAAGTCGAGACCATATACATGATATAATCATGAAAATATTCCCTCGTGAGTGTAACATTTGTAAATTTGATCTTTAACATCACGAACATATGTATATTCTTCGATAATAAAAGTTAAAATACTTTAAAATGGATTATTTATAAAACTGTATTTAACAGAAATGTGTTTATCTCTGAACATGCTCAAGTTTAGAAAAATAATAAAATGCGTCGCTGAGCGCAGCCTGATATGACCGCAGAGGTCGAACTCTGAACAGTTGGGGCAAATTTGGACACAATTATATTCAAGCTTGATACTGTCTGAATTTGGATTGTGATCAATTTTTTTACATAATATAGGTTTCTGACAAAAAATAAATAAGGTCAAAGATCTTAAAAATCTATTGAAACTTGAAAAAATTTGAAATAAAATAAAATATGAACCACTTAAAAATAGGAAAAAAATCCCCCCCCCCAAACTTTCTGACCCCCACTTTGGAGCAATTACCCCCAAACTCAATCACAGCCTTCCCTTTGTAGTATGGTTGGAGACCACAATTGTCGTCCCTTGATTTTCGTTGTTCATAAATATAGTCCCTAGTGTTGACAGTGGGTTACTTGCCATTAATTTTTATACCTCTTCCAAATTTATTTCTCGATGTTTAATGCCTCGTATTGAAAGAAGGGGGTGAAATTACACTGTAAAAAAATTTGGGTTCAGAATGTTAAAGGAAAGTAGTGATTTGGTCCAGCTGAAAAAGGGTGAAAATTAGCACTTCGGAAGCTGTCAAAAGTTTTCAAGACGCCCTAAACATAAAATTGTCCATATTTTGAGTTAGAGCTGATGCAGTTTTCTATAATTTTGATATAATTTGTCCCAAAAGTAGTACAATTTCATTGAGAAAGCGCAGGTGGGATTTTTTTAATTTTCATTTATCTTCTAAAAGAAATGCACTACGAAATAATTGTGGTCTCGGACCGTATGGAACCTTGTAGTACAATTTTAGAGAGATCCATACACTTAAACACAATTTATTGTCTGGAAACTAGAAAAATGCTCGTTTTTGGCACCTATTTTGCCCGATTCCTGCATGTTTGGGGCAATTACCCCCAAACTCAATCCCAGCCTTCCCTTTTTGATATGGAACCTTGTGGTACAATGTCAGAGAGATTCATATACTTACACACATGTTATTGTCTGGAAACTACAAAAAGGCTTGTTTTTTAACCCTTTTTGGCCCCTAATTCCTAAACTGTTTGTACCATTACCTCCAAAATCAACCCCATCCTTCCGTTTGTGGTATTGAATCTTCTTGCAAAATTCATTCATTCAGAATCCATTCACTTAAACTAAAGTTATTGTACAGAAACCAAAGGTGTCTTTGGACAATGACAACGCAGACGACGACATCATAGCATGATACGAACCCAAAAAAAATTTGCAGTCGTATAAAAATGTATCAAACATCATATCAATACTTACCTTGTGCATTTTTGTCATCAGCCTCATTAAGTTTTGTTACAACAAGATAAATTGCATCTTGGGACAGAAATGTTTGGTGTGTGTGGTAAAACTCTTCATCTCCAGCAAAATCCCATAATAACAACTTGGCATACTCCTCTTTGTCATGTAAATCAACTTCCGATTTTTCCATCATGGAATTGATATCTTTATGAGCTTTTTCTATTGATAGGTTTTGCTGTTGTTCATGATAAATATTGGCTACTTGAGATGCTTGTGGTTCAACTGGAGTGACTACTGGAGGTTTTATTTTTTCAGGCTGCTGAGATAAAGTCTTTGATTCCGTTGATTCATCAACACGTCTGTACAAAATAGTTATGAGGGTGTTGTCTTTGACAGTTTCATGATCTCCCATTGCATAGTTAAATTTAGTGTCTTCTGAGGTTTTTTCTTTATGTTCAGTGGCTACTGGGTGTATAATTTGAATGTCTACTGGAGGTTGGGTTTTATATTCAGTGGCTACTGGAGGTTTAAGTATTTTAGGCTGAAATACTGTTCTTGGTTCCTTTGATTCATCAAAACTTGTTGTTGAAGTGGTGTCCGTAAACTTCTTGTGGGCTGCTTCTTCAATGATGGCTGAGCTGTCCTCACTGGCTATTTTTTCTTCGTATGGTTTTAATAATCTTGCATGAAGTTCAGTTTCTTCATGGTTGCCTACAATTTAAAAAAAATGAAACTACATGTACTATGTTTTTCATTTAAAATGTGTTACAGTGACTTGACTGTTAGTGTTGCTATCCACCGATTGCAACTCATTCAAAATTTTGACCAAATTGCAATTTGTTTTATAAAATCAAATTGTTCAACTGGTCAGAATATTGAACAAATTGTTCTGTCAAAATGTGAAAGTGCAAGGTGATAAAATAAAATATACTTACAATCCTATAAGACTTTAACTCCACTTTAATGATGTTATTACTAAATTTGTCTATCAATCTGTATAGTTATATTATAGCCATAATGAAAAGGTTGAGATGACTCCTGGGCACTTATCCTATCTATCTTCTAATGCTTCTTGATGTGTCAAACAGGAAAATATATGGTTCAGGGGAAGGAATTTTTGAACCTTTTAAACAGCAAGGGTTGGATATAACCCTTGGGGACTCCTTCTATATTTCATTTGATCTGTCTCGTCGTGTCTAGCATGTTCTATCTGTTTTTGTGATATTTGAAAAAAAGGATCAAAGTCGAAGGTCAAGGTCATATTAACCATTGACCTTTTAGTCATTAAGTAAGTCATTTAATTCTTTGATCATATCTAATGACTTCATATCACTCACGGTTCTCAAGTAACCACCATTTAAAGATGAAAATAAAAGTTTCTTAATAAGGAGCTACTGTGAACCCTAATCTTCATTTCTGCCTCTCAAAGAATCTCTAAATAGCTATATAGATCCCCATGCATAAAACAAAGCACCAAATTCACCACCAGACAAAGTGATACCCTCGCACTTCACTCCGAAGTAACTTTATTATAAGAAAGTCAATGTAGGACTTTCTTTAAGATATTATTGTTTCTGGGAGACACAATTGATACCCCCACAGATGCAAAGTATTATTTTAAAATAACTATAACATTTAATCGCTTATACCCAAAAAATGACAAAGTTCAACTATCTCCATAAAGAGCAAATATTATGCACACCTTCAATATATGTACAAACAGCCAGTATTTTGAGGGTTATTAACTTTGTAATACTTGTGGAAGAAAATAACGTCTTGCTAGTTGAGATGCTTTATGATCGTAAGATAAATAGATACGTAACAAAAGCGTTACGTTACATTTCAAAAGTGTGCGCAAAAGTACAGGAAACAATTACATAACATAACGTTCTTAAGTCTCTTGGCCTATATTCACGACATTCTGGGGGCCTCAAAATACATAAGAAATAAAATTATTTTAAAATGATGAATAATCAAAACTATTAAAGTTCTATAAATAGATCAAATTGAAAGTTTTTTGTAATTTCACTTTACGTTAACTGTCCATCACAAAATCCTTAAACAAGTACTATAGTTCTAATGAATATAATTTCACAATTGGTCGTGTGGTAACTTGTCCTCTAGAAGTACGTACTTTTGCTGCAGCCAGCCAGCAAAGTGAAAACTTCCTCACGTTCAAACTGTAGGTGGAATAACTATATACCCATAATAGGATGGACGGACGGACAGGGGTAAAACAATTTCCCCCCCCCCCCCCAACTTTCAGTATGTGTCATATGTGAACAAATAATGGTCTATTTGTCTATGATATTGACCTAAAATCAATAGGGATGATCTGATCATTATTGTTGTCAAGTAAGGCTGCAACCCAATATAAAGTATTTGAGTTGGAATTTCAAAACTAATCTGACTGAAAGATATACAAGTTATTTGCTAGAATGGGATATGATCAGTCTCCAAATTTCATGTTTGTGCATGTTGTGAGACTCAATCATTTATAATTAAAGATCAATTACTTCTACAAGGAGTGATCTAAAACATGTGGTTGGTTGTAGGTGTATCTCTTTGTATTGTGCACATATTTTTATTTCAAATATTTTCAAATATTTTTCCTATTTATAAAAACATATAGCATTTCTTGACTTATGAAGTTTCAAAGTCTTTAAAATTTGGTTGTTTGTAGATATATCTCTTTGTATTGTGAGCATATTTTTATTTCAAATATTTTCAAATATTTTCCCTGATAATATAACTATTACTTGTATATAGCATTGCTTGACTTATGATACTCCATTGCCCCCTTGGTAACATCGCTTTTGCTTTTTAATTGTTATATTCTTAGTGACCGATGCCATGTGGGTTGGAGGGAGGGGAAGTCATTCTTAAAATTAAAATGTACAAAAACAGCTTTTTCTCTCTTCCTCTTGAATCTCGAACAAGATTGTACAGTGAATAGAGTTAACACCCTTAGATAAATAACAAGGAATATTTTAAAATTTGAAAAAAAGAAAACATTTCTATATGCTGTTTACATAGTCAAACTATTTGAGGCAAGAGGCTCCCAAGAAACTAAAACCAAGAGCCCGGTAATCACTTGGTCAAACAAGAGCTTCCACATAGTGGGACTAATACCCCCTTTACATGTTTTTTAGTTGCTACTGTGAAATTCAGTATTGATCCGATTTATTTAGTCTATAGCTTCTATATTAAACAGACAAAAACACAAACAAATGTGTAAGGGTTCCACGGAACCCAGTGTCTTGCCTACTTTTGCTGTTAGTTGCAGGCTCAACAAAATTTATTAAAAACTTTAACTGCAAACTGTATGTAATGTTAACTGGAAGAAAAACTAAGTCCATTTATAAACTAGAAAAAATGCGGAAAAACAGGAAATATTTTTTTTTACAAAATTTACTTCTAGATTCTAGCTTTTGATAATAAACAAGCTTCTGTCCAAGTTTGGACAAATCCAGGATAGTTTATGAAAGTTATTAAAATTTTTAAAATACCCTAACACATTTGTTTGTGTTTTTGTTTAACGTCCTGTTCTCATTACTGAAAACTGTGTGTATAAAAAATATCAAAGGTGAGGTCTGATTGACCTGACTTTAGTAAATGTAAATGACCCGCCCCCTCCAAGTAGATGATGTTACTCAAGATCTATACCAATATTGGTATAAATAAACGTTTGGAAAAACAGTCTTGGACTTTATACTTCTTGAAAGATATATCTTTTTTAAAATGGGCCATAGATGAAGATTTGTTTTAGGCCCAGAAATAAAAAAAAGTTCTAGTTTAGAAAAAATATCGTAAACATTGAAATGTCAAAGTCGGACCACAGGCACTTGTGTCTGTTAAGTTCCGTTTATTAGCATGTTCCGTAGTTTGGTTTTTAGTCAGACCCGCAAGTGGCGGGAATTATAATTCTTGATTTGCATGGAGTTCGAGCAGAGCGCCCTACAGATGAAGACAACTTGGTGAGACAACTTGGTGAGTAATCCTAACTTTTCATGATAGCAGAGCATAGAGATCATAATGGCAACAAGTTTTAAGAATCCACCTACGTTTGACCTCAATGACTAACGAAACATGGAAGAATGAAATTTCCATCTGGCAATTAGTTACTGATTTGAAAGTTGACAAACAAGCACTTGCTGTTTCACTTACACTTACGGGAAATACACGGGAAGTGGCTATGGATGTCCCGGCTGCCGATCTGGCTAAGGAAGACGGCATGGCAAAACTGATAACACAATTAGACAAGGCGTTCTTACGAGATGATAAGGACAAAGCTTACGAAGCTTACAAAAATTTTGATACGTTTGTAAAAACTGAAAATTTATGAATGTCAGACTACATTATTGAATTCGACAAAAGATATAGCAAATCTAAAAAATATGATATGACACTCCCAGAAGCTGTTCTTGCTTTTAAACTAGTAGATAATGTCTTCCACAGACAAACAACTAGCCTTAACAGCATCTAGTGATGTAAAATATACCTCTATGAAGTCAGCATTGCAACGTATATTTGGTGAACGAATGTCTGGACCTTCAGAAAATACTAGTATTGTTCCAAGTAATACAATTAAACAAGAACCAGTATATTATACACAACAAAATAAAGGGAGTAAATCAAAAGAAAAAGGCACTTATACTTTAAACAAGTTTGAAAAAAGAACAAAATGTGCTATCTGCCAGAGTGTTTTTCATTGGGCCAAGGACTGTCCTGTCAAAGTGAATTCTGTTAATTTTAATTTGTTGAGTCTGAAAGTGAAATTGTAGAGAATTGCAATATAACGCTTTTCACAAAAGAGCAGCCACCCGTCAATGAAATATTTGTACTTGAATCAGCATGTTCAGCAATCATAGAAACTGCATGTACTCGTACTGTGTGTGGAGAAAATTGGTTTAAACAGCTTTTAGAGAGAACTGGGGACAATACTACAGTGACAAGTAGTAGAGCGTTTAAGTTTGGTGATGGAAAAGTAGTTAACTCTTTTATGCATGCCACTATACCTGCTCAGATAGGAAGTATCAATTGCAAAATTGAAACTGAAATTGTAAAAGCTGATATATATCCCTTTGTTACTCAGTAAGGCATCATTGAAGAAGGCTGGTACTGTACTGGCTTTATGAGTGAAATTGTTGGAAAACATATTGAGACCTTGCACTCAGCTAGAACAGCTTTCACCAGAAGTGAATGTTCTGAAAGAATTCGCAGAGCATTGAGAAAACAAACTCGTTCAAGTGGTATTTCCTACCAGACAGGTGATAAAGTTTACTATAAAAGACCAGATAACAAAGAGTGGAAAGGGCCTGGCGTTGTGATTGGACAGGATGGAGCTGTTGTTTTTGTAAGACATGGTTGGATGCTTGTAAGAGTGCATCAGTGCAGATTAACTAAGGTATAAACAATACCTGAAACAGAACAAAACAAAAATACTAATAATTCTGAAAAAGAAAAAGAAGCAAAGAGGATTATATCTAAGGCAATGCCTATTCATGAAAACAGATCTGTAAGTTATTGTGACAGTGACACTGATAATGAAAACCGTTTAACGATAGTGATAGTAATGTTGAAACAGTTGAAATTGATAATAATGAAGGACAAGCCGAAAATGCAAATATTGAAGAACAAGTAAAAATGCAAATAATGAAGAACAAATCGAAAATGCAAATAATGAAGAACAAGTTGAAAATGCAATAGCAGAAACAGAACGACCTAAACTTGCAGACATGAAAATAGGACAAACGGTGAAATAAAGAAATGCTGAAAGTGGTGAACAGTGTGTTGCAAAGGTCACTGGACGTGCGGGAAAGGTGACGGGTAGTAATAAGAACTGGTTTAACTTGCAATACTTGGAACCTAACACACTGAAAGGAGCAGAAATTTCAGTTTATTTGAGTAAATTGGAGGAATTGGAAAATGTTGCTCCAGATCCTAGATCTGACGACGATAGTGTTATGATTTTTGAAGATGTATCTTTCAGGGAAGCTAAACAAAAAGAAACTAAATTCATGGAAAAACAACAGTGTTTATGAAGAATGCACAGATACTGGTCAAAAGTGTATTTCTACGAGATGGATATGTAGTTTGAAGGACACCTCAGAAGGAAAAATACATAAGGCAAGATTAGTTGCCAGAGGATTTGAAGAATTCAAGAGAGATGATATACCGAAAGATTCACCCACTTGTGGAACAGATTCCCTAAGATTAGTTCTAGCTATTCTAGCTCAAAGAAGTTGGGAAACACGAACAATGGACATTAAAACTGCTTTTTTATAAGGAGCTGAAATAGAAAGAAAGATTTATGTCAAACCACCAATAGAAGCTCAGTTCACAGATATTATCTGGAGACTTCACAAATGTGTCTATGGTCTGTCGGATGCCTCTCTTAGTTGGTATAATAGAGTAAAAGAAGTTCTTGAACAATGTAAAGTAAGTGTATCCAAGGTTGCCCCAGATGTATTTTACTGGAAAAATAATAAAGGCAGCCTAGAAGGTGTACTTACTTGTCATGTTGATGACTTTTTATGGGGCGGATCAAAATAATTTGAAGAGAAAGTTATAAATAGTATAAGATCAACATTTCGTGTTGGAAAGGAAGAATAAGAGGAAAATGGGTCATTCCCATATGTTGGAATAGAACTATCAAAACATGAAAATGACTTGCATTTAAGACAAAACACTTATCAGAATAGTCTCAAGTTTATTCCTATTGAAAAAAGTCGTATGGGAGTCAAAGAAGAACTTCTTACCAAAGAAGAACGAGAACTTTTACAATCTAAAATTGGACAAATACTTTGGATTGCAAGACAAAGTCGACCAGATGTGATATTTGATGCAAACATACAAACTTTAAATGAAGCAAACAAAATAATCAAGAATCTTAAATCTGAAACTGTCACTTTGAAATTCAAAAAACTTGGAAATGATAATGCAATTAAACTTGTAGTATTTAGTGATTCTTCCCTTGGTAATTTATCTGACGGAGGCACACAAGGAGGACATTTCATTGTGCTTGTTGGTGAAAATGGACTTTTCTCGCCTATAACTTGGCAATCAAAAAGAATAAGAAGAGTGGCAAGTAGCACACTAGCAGCATAAACCCTGGCTATGGCTGATGCTATTGACAGTGGTATTTTTATAGCTTCACTGTATACAGAGCTTATGTATGGTAAAGCTAATCCAACTCAATTGCCAATAACTTGCTTAACGGACTGTCATTCATTGTGGGATGCCATTAAATCAACAAAACAAGTTTCCGAAAAAAAGACTTAGGCTTGAAATTAGCAGCATTCGAGAATTAATTAAATGCACTAAATAGAATCGATCAAATGGATTGAAACAAAACATCGACTTGCTGATTGCTTGACTAAACTAGAGGCTCTAAAGAGCCTGTGTTGCTCACCTTGGTATATGTGAATATTAAACAAAAGAAGCAGATGGATTCATGACAAAATTGTGTTTTGGTGATGGCGATGTGTTAGTACATCTTACTTTACTGAACATTCTTGCTGCTTACAATTAAATGCTTTGGTTTTTGAGTTATAAGCCAAAAACTGCATTTTACCCCTATGTTCTATTTTTAGCCGTGGCGGCTATCTTTGTTGGTTGAACGGATCACGCCACACATTTTTAAAACTAGATACCCCAATGATGATTGTGGCCAAGTTTGGTTCAATTTGGCCAAGTAGTTTCAGAGGAGAAGATTTTTGTAAAAGCTAACGTCGGACGACGACGACGGACAGCGGACGCAAAGTGATGAGAAAAGCTCACTTGGCCCTTTGGGCCAGGTGAGATAAAAAGGAGCTTCATGCCATAACCTGCTCAGGGCACTCAAGATGGTGTCTTAGGGAACAGCTAGGTGTTTGGATGAGTAACTTTCTAAAGCCAGATTTGTAAATAGTGTACATAGACTATGTGGATTATATTAATGAGTTCAAAGGAATTGAACATCTACCAATTAATGACAACATTATTGAACAGTTAGTTCCTTCAAAAGAAAGAAGGGGAGTTTGTTAAGTTCCGTTTATTAGCATGTTCCGTAGTTTGGTTTTCAGTCGGACCCGCAAGTGGCGGGAATTATTATTCTTGATTTGCATGGAGTTCGAGCAGGGCGCCCTACAGACGAAGACAACTTCGTGAGACAACTTGGTGAGTAATCCTAACTTTTCAGTGTCTATGCATGGAAGACACACTATCAACGTATATTTTGAGCTCCTAACTCTTCCCATGGATATAAACAAGGGCCTGAGAGTAGGACACTGGCTTCATGTCATGATCAAGGTGGTGTTGACCGAATTCTTTTATCCGCATGTATTTCCCAATTCAAATTTGCTCTTTTTTGATTTTCTTTAATTTATACATTTTTCAGACATCCATACCTGTATACAGTGATATATGAATGGGTTTTCTACATTTTCATGTGACTTTCTATTATCACACGATCTTTCTGAGTCTAAAATCCATATATATCACATACTACTGTCATTCTCGGTAAATTTGACATATTTACAAGGTCTCACTAATTACGGACAAGAAGCGTCAAGAAACGTTAAACGTTAGGGCTACTAAATGTAACATAATTTTAAACTTCACAAAACAGAAAATAATCAACTGTAATTAATCCCTTTTCTATAAATTTATTATTCTAATAGTGTATAAACTTTCTTGTCTCTAAATTTATCTTTTTGTCTCAAATTCGTTGTTACTGTCGCTAAGTGTCCTAAGTTTTTTTCTACTTGTCGCTTATTGTCTCTACAATCTTCTTGTCGATAATTACTGAGACCTTCTAGATTTCTGGTTTTATTCTATTGTAAACACGTACCATCCATATGTTGGTGCATTACTTGACAAGGTCATTTATATGTGAAAAACGAAGTAATATAAAAGAATGAAATTCAAATGTGAATACACAATTTATTAACACTCATCTCAAATAAAAAGAGTATCATGATTAACAATAATTACCTTTCTATCATCAGAATTCTCCAATTTTAAAAGGTATGTAAATTTCGTCTTCGAATTTGAAATTGCCGCCAACTTATATTATTATTAATAGACTACTGACGTATTTAGTACGTATTGACAACAAACAATATTACTACGACTTTTGCCATTTTGGGAAATATAAACGACTTGTCTTTAGAGATTTTCGGCGATTTAATATTTCATACAATTGTTCTTTGACATCTTAGCCAAAGGCACAGGGGAAAATAAACTACATAAGGATATCTATTGAGCACTACTTCCTATGTGCAACTTCAAAACTTTTGGGTGGTTCGCCAATCATTTAAGGTTTTTCTGGTCATATTTTTTGTAATCCAGAATTAAAAGTATGAAAAAAGTGTCCAATTAGTTATAAATAACGTAATAGCCAGCTAGATAATAACAATGGCACGTATTTCAGCATTTATTGGGTAGAACACAAATCTAGGGTGCTCGTATAAGGCAGCTTAACTGCCTAAAAATGATGTAATGGTTAATTCATAGACTTAAACTACCTGTTTGTTGTAGAGAAAGGAAAACAGTAAAGTTAAACTGTTTAGAACACCATACATACCTTCTAATCCATTCCAAATGCTATCACCAGATTTTGTTTTGCATTTTATCCTATGAATTTCTATTCCATTTGTGCTTGTAACATCTGCACTACTTCCTCCAAACCATCTTTTAAAAAATGATGTTAGTCCAGAACCTTTCTTTCCTTCGTTGAATAATCTTTTAACCAATGAGGTCTTACCCGCACCTTTCTTCCCAACTATTACTAAACGTATGTCTCTCTTTTTCTCAGAGCCTGACTCAAGTAATTTGAGGTACAAAGGTACAGATCTTTTGTCAGCCATTAATTTGATTTCAGTTGGAACTTTATTATCTACAAAGATATTTGAAAGACCTATTTTCTTTATTCTTTTGTTTATCTGACATAATCTGTTATCACTGTATGGAAATATGAAATATATGTCAAAGGAACAAACATAAAGCCGCCTACGATATCTTATTCACAGGTAATTGTGTGCAGTGATTCACTGTCAATTTATCCATCATATATATCTTGACATACCATGGATTCATTATCATTCCTTGGATACCATTTTTTTGTGGAATTCATGGGTACAGGGAAACCACGAATTTAAATGTTCAACGAATTACAAATTTGCTGTTTAATTATATGCAGATTTTTGAAAAACCATGGAATAAATTATCTAAGAAAATACAAGTTTTCCTCAATCCACGAAAATTGGTACCCACGAAAATAAATGAATCCACAGTATATGCTTTACTTAAGGATGTAGTCAGGTCAGGTTTATGATTTTGTGTCAGATGTTCTGACTCCTTGGGTTTTTTCATATGAACCACTTTAAAATATTTTGGCCCATATCACTCACTTTTCTATTCATAGAAGACTTCAAAAGCTCATAAAAAGGTCATTACCAAAATGTAAGAAGATTCTAGACTTTTTTCTTACAATTTGAGACCCAAATAATGCCAATGCTAAATATAAGGTAAAAGTTTAAGTCAGCATTTATCTCCCATTTAAAAAAAAATCAAATATCCCAAAAAAGGAGCTCCATAACTTACCAATATTTTTAGCTTCTTTTGTTTCTTAACTAATGCTTTTCTGAGTCTGATTTAATGTCTTCAATATTCTGTTAAATTTTTTCACCAATTTCAATATGATTACAAAGGACAAATACTTCTGGTAAGGCTTTATTATGATAATTTCTTATAGATAATATATGGGGTATCAATTCAAGACGCAAAATCATAGCACACTTGAAAATTTAAAAGCAAAGAAGAATAGTTGTTATGCAACTGCTGTAGCGGAGGGGGCATTAGGTTAAATCTTGTACGTATGTCTGTCTGTCCGTGCGTACATACGTCCCGACATTGGTTTCGTTCTTTTACTTTAGCTAGGATTAGTTTCGGCTGTTGATGGGATTAATTGAAGTACATGTGAAGTAAACTCCCTCTTAATTTGGAAAATTGTTATGTATGATTTTTTTTCTTTAGAGTGATGTGCTTAACTGTTAAATTTAAGGCAATATTTCACATGTCATGCATTATCTTAACTAACCTTGGATCAATATAAAGATAAGAACATGTGGTATGATTGCAAATTTCAATCAAAGATCAAATGACATTGAAGTCAATGTACATTAATTTTATAAATACTGTCCCATCAGGAAAATTCAAAACGGAAAGTCCTTAATCAAATGGCAAAATCAAAAGTTCAAACAAATCAAATGAATGGATAACAATAAGTTTTGATATCCTTTGTATATCATAAGGCCGTTACACACATAAACATAATTGATTTAAAGACGCAGTATCTACGATTTTCACAAAATATTAAGATAACAATTTTTTCAAGAACATATATATATGTAGTACATTTTGTACATAAAAGACGAATGACATATATTTTGATGCTAATCTTAGCCATTTGTTAACATTCATGTAACAACGTATTAGATTTTAGAGAGAGAAATTTATGTATTACTGAAAAATTATTACACCAGGGTTTTCGATATCATAAACTGGTCAAAACATTTACTAAATTTTATCACCGGTATAAGGAAATAATTCGTAAATATAACTCAACATGCAGACATCTTATACGTTCAGGTATTTCACATCCAATCTTTTATGGTAATATTCTTTACAAAGCACAAAAATGTCAGTATTTACCTCAAAAGCTTACAACACCTTTAAACAAACCTATTAAGAAGGGATATAGTTACAATACTGTTGTCAGATCATTAAAGATTGCATATTTTGGCTTTAATATTGATTCACTTAGAGGTATAGGGGGAGGGTTGAGATCTCATAAACATGTTTAACCCCGCCACAATTTTGCGCCTGTCCCAAGTCAGGAGCCTCTGGCCTTTGTTAGTCTTGTATGATTTTCAATTTTAGTTTCTTGTGTATAATTCGGAGTTTAGTATGACGTCCATTATCACTGTACTAGTTTACATATTTTTAGGGGCCAGCTGAAGGACACCTACGGGTGCAGGAATTCTGGCTACATTGAAGACCCATTGGTGGCCTTCGACTGTTGTCTGCTCTATGGTCGGGTTGTTGTTGCTTTGACACATTCCCCATTTCCTTTCTCAATTTTATTATTAAGATATTATTATTTTTATATAGAAATTGAATTTTTATTGGTCAGACAAAAACATCTTTTAAGACTTGCCCATATTCATATAATCCAAAGAAAGCGCATGAGTATGCACTATCTATTTAATGATACCAACACATTTACCAAAACATCACTGAATAGTGATAAACCGACAACTTTCTTGAATTGGGCTCAAAAAAGAAATAGAATAATATAGAAGTTTTAGCAAGATGAGCCAGAAACCACGATTGATAAAGGGAAACAGTGGTATAAGTAAATAAGTCTTAATGCTTGACTAAGGTTTTATTGAGAACAAAGTTGCGAAAGCCCAACAAGCACGGGGGAAATCAGAATTTACCTATAAACAGCCTAGAGGCACAAAAAAGGGTACACAACTGAATAAAAACCACAGCAAAAACAAACATAAACAACAACAACAAAAAAACTGCCACAACAGACAGAAAAATAAATTAGAAACAAAAATTGAAATAAGAAAAATTCAAATGTTAGCAGAAAATCGTCATTAAGGGTAATTACTCCTATAAGTTGTCAACCAATTGGTTTATATATTTGTTGAACCATGAAAATGTTGTCAATGCCAGAGGAATCCTGCCAGACAGACTTGTACCCCTTACAATCATCCCAAACACAAAGTATAGTTGACCTATTGCTTACAAGTTCCCAGAAACGAATTAAACACAAGAACTCAACATTGACCAATAAGCCATTAAACCGAAGAGAAGGTCAGCTGCAAACTGCCAGACAGACATGTTCACCGTACAATCATTCTATACAACAAATATAGTCGACCTACTGTTTATAGTATCTGAGATATTGACATGACAAGGAAAACCTTGTTCACTGATCCCATGACTGGATTGTAATCCCTATGTCTCACATAAAAGAACTTTTGTTGCAAATGAGACAAAAATTAATGGTTTCTAACAGCTATTGTGTCGAAATGTCATCTATACAATGGCTACTTTTTTTCTTGGGGAAATATTTCTAGAATAGTAGAATATTGATTGCGGTTGCAGAGTATGGATAAACATGTACTACAGCATCCTACAGAAGACCATGATGATACTAGCTATGTCATGTTTTTCTTATATGTGAAAACTGATAATGATATAGCACACTATACTAGTTTGTTATTATTTATTATAGTGATTAATCTCATCAATACATTGAATTTAATTCCATGACTTCATACAGAAAATATCTTGTTATTCTACAATTCCTAGAGCGAAGATATTACATATAATGCCTTTAAACTAATAATGAAATAAAGTTATAGAAAATTACCTTCAATCTCGAGTCTAGCCATCACACCTGTCTACAAAAGGAGGAATATGCATTGTAAATATATCTTCATTCATGTCACTTGTAAAACTATTAAATTTCTAAAATATAAACTTCCAAAAAATAACATATAATACAAATGTTTCACATTATATAAAATATATTGAACAAATTCTCACAATTTTTTAGGAAAATATGTGGCCCAGAATAAACAGAGAGATATAGTTTAAAGTGTACAGGTTATTTTTGCATTTGTAAAATACCCTTGCAGGTATGTTTTGTCAAAAATATACAATGCAACAAGAATATAATATTTGTGTTTAGTGGAATCTGTGGTCCAAAACCTGTCCTGCTGATCATTTTGGCTTGACCAAGTTTTATAGTTTTAACAACTACAGGCAACCAAGAGCCTGTGTCGCTCACCTATATCTACAGTGGTTTTGGAAATCATGTAAAATAAGGTTTAAATCATAACAAATAGTATAAGTTACCCTAATAATGATTGATGCCAAATTTGGTTTAATTTGGCCCAGTAGTTAAATAAAAACAGGTCATCCCATTGTAGTCATACAATAGTTACTGAAGACCCCTTATCATTATTTCAATTAGTATTTAAGTAGTGACCATTTGAAATTCTTTTTTTACAATTTTCCTATAGACTGCATTTTACCCCTATGTACTATTTTTAGCCATGGTGTTGTCCGTTTATTTTCAATCTATGAGTTTGACTGTCCCTCTGTTATCTTTCGCCTCTCTTCTATAGTAAACTACTTTAGATGTTCTATTTTTAGCCATGGCAGCCATGTTGGTTGGATGGCAGGGTAATCCGATACATTTTTCAATCAAAATCGATACCATATTGAAAATTGTGGATAAGTTATATGCTATTTGGCCCAGTAGATTAAGTGGAGAAGATTTTTGTAAAAGATTACAAAATTTATTGAAAAATTGACTATATAGGGCAATAACTACTTAAGGGGTCAATTGACAATTTTGGTCATATTGTCTTATTTGTAGATCGTAATTTTCTAAACATTATTGTTGTTTACAGTTTATCTCTATCTATAATAATATTTAAGATAACAACCAAAAACTGCAAATGAAAATTTCCTAAAAATGGGGCAGCAACCCAACAACGGGTTGTCTGATTCGTCTGAAAATTTCAGGGCCGATAGATATTAACCGGATTAACATTTTTGCTTATTGTCAGATTTGCTCTTAATGCTTTAGTTTCAGTGATATAAGCAAAAAAATGCATTTTACCCCTATGTACTATTTTTAGCCATGTCGGCCATGTTGGTTGGAAAAAGGGGGGGGAGGGGGTGGGGGGTCAACGGACACATTTTTTATTTTTTTTAAAATTTGTCTTAGTACAGTCAGGGGCGTTACTTAAACAAGTAATTTTTTTTAATTACTTATACAAGTATTTTTTTATTTTAAAAATAGTAAAATTACTTAATAGAGTTATTTTAATTTTCAATAGAAACATAGACTTAATGTAGTTTTCATGATTTTAAACAACACTTTATATCATAAAATAAAGAATTTATCAGATTTGAGAGGAGTATAGAGATAAAGGGTTACTTTGAAAATAATGACAAAAATATTACTTGAATAAGTCATTTTAGACATTTTTGAAAAAAAATAGCAATTACACTTATCTAAGGCACATATGTAATTGATTTAGGTTACAAATTGTAAATAACTTCAGGTCTTAAATAATTCACAAGTATCTATCTATTTATATCAGTCTACCTTCAAGATTTTAGAGGAAAATGATAATTTAATAGTCCTAAGAGACCAATCTTTGACCCAGAAGCGTCCGTATGAAAGATAAGTGCGTCGGAAAGTTAATTAGTGTTTCTGAAGAATTAGTTTTTATATATCAACGGAAAAATAACCAGATAACTGTGAAAATTATTAAAAGCTAGTAAAATCTGTATTCTTGGACACCGATAAAAATAACATTCAGAAAAATAACTTATATAAGTTATATTTAAATAAGCCTCGTTTTCAACATTACTTGTATAGGTAATTTTAATTGTTACTTGTTTAAGTAATGCCCCTGAAATGTAGTAGTTCAAGTAGAAGATTTTTTTGTAAAAGATTGCAAAAATTTACAAAAAAATGTTAAAAAATTACTTTAAAGGGCAATAACTCCTTAAGGGGTCAATTGACAATTTTGGTCATGTCTGACTTATTTGTAGATCTTACTTTGCTGAACATTATTGCTATTCACAATTTATCTCTATCTATTATCCTTAAATATTATTGTCATATTTGCTCTAAATGCCTTAGTTTCAGAGATATAAGCCACAAACTGCATTTGACCCTCATGTTCTATTTTTAGCCATGTCAGGCATGTTGTTTGGCAAGCAGGGACGACGGATGCCAAGTGATGAGAAAAGCTCACTTGGGCCATTGGCCAGGTAAGCTAACATAAAGTGGAAACTTGTATCGTTTGCCTTGGCATTTTTACCAACACTTAATTTGTTATATCAGAAATTAATAAAAAAAACTAAAGGGAGGTTATCTTAATAGATATAAATCAGTCATCAAAGTTAAATAAAAACTGCTCTAAGCACTTTAAGGATATTGTCCAAAAACTTGAAAATCACCCTTTTTTATGAATAAAATCTTATAACTCGGAAATGTAAAATCTTAAATTTATAAAAATCAAATCGGAGTTTACAACAATAGATATAATCAATTTACCAAAGTTTCATAAAAAATGCTTTCAGCATTTTTGAGTTATTGCCCGAAAATCCCCCTTTTTGTAATGACTAAAACCCCATAAATCGGAAACCTATAGTCTAAAATTTATAAAAATCAAACGGGTGCTCATGTCCATAGAAACAAACAATTTACAAAAGTTTCTTGCAAATTGGTGTGTTTTTGAGTTATTGTCCAAAAACAGGAAAATCCCCACTGTTTTTATGAATAAAACCCCAAAACTCGGAAACGGTAAATCTGAAATTTATAAAAAAACAAGAGGAAGCTCAAGTCAATAGATATAAACAATTCATCAAAGTTTCATGCATAATGGTTCAAGCGTTTTTGAGTAAATGGTCGACATGTTGATGACGGACGGATGGACAGACGAATGGACAGACGGTTAACAGTTTACCATAATACGTCCCGTAAATGGGCGTATAAAAATGAAAATAAGCATTTTGAGAGTATTGCATAGCAAAACACAGTCCCCTACAGGTTAAAAATTCATTGCACTGGAACAAAATGTTAACTTGATCTATAACTATCATGTTGTAAACTTAATAATGTATCTAACAAATATCAAATCAACATCTTCAAACATGACAGAAAAAATGTGTAAAACTTATTATGCGTGAATGTTTCAAATCCAAGGAACATAACTCTTCAAAATAATCATCTGAACTGAACAAAAATGCAATCTTGATTTGCAACTTGTCATTGTAAAACTATATACCAAATATCAAATCAATATCTTGAAGCATAATAAAAAAAAAATCCTCGAAAATCTGATTATTTGAGTGAATTTTAAGGACCAAAACTTTGAACAAAATTATCAGCCCGGAACAAAATCTGAATTTGATCTGTAATTTTTCATGATAAACTATCTACCAAATATTAAATCAATACCTTCAAGCATGACGAAAAAAAATGTGACAAACTATAACTTGAGTGAATTTTGAGAAGTCCAAGGACCTGCCATATGAGGGACTCAAACTTACAACCTGAGTGTTAGAAGGCTTGTGATACAGAAATTAACTGGGTAAAACAGAAATAAACTAGGTAAAACAGAAATTAACTAGATAAAAGGATATTTGATAAAGTAGGACAAAGTTTCATGTAGGCCAAGCTAAAAATACAGTACAGTTATCTCCATTTTCATGCATTTTAATACAAAACTAGATACCATTGAGATGGGAGCCATCTCTGTGGGCCCCGCTGTCAATAACGGAGGTAAATAAGTTGTATGGATAATCTGATATGAAGCATTATTTGAAGTTATTACATAGTCTCATGTGTGATTTTATTCTAAGATTTTAAGTTAAAACTGATAAATATTCTCAACTTACTTTCATAGTATAATAGTGATATGACTGCATGATGTGAACTCATTGTTGACTACTGGATATATGGATTGATGTTTGAACAATATGTTTTAAGGTGCTGCCCAATTGATATTTGTCACATATTTTTAGAATTATGCCTTCAATATATTATGACCCACCAAGTATAAAGTATGAAATATTAACGGTTCTCGAGAGGTAGAGTGGACACAATTTGTTATGAACAAAGAACCGATGAACAGACCGACGGACTGACCTTTGACCTAAGATGCATACATTATGACACATTCTCTGGTGTTGGTTAATATAAATGTTAAGTTGAAAATGTTTGTCAGGTATAAAGTATGAAATAATAACAGCTGTCCTCTCAAAATATAGTGTGGATCAAATTTGTTAGCGATGGACAGACCTACAGACAGACAGACCTTTGACCTAGGAAGTTAAACATACATCATGACACACCCTCTGGTGTTGGTTAAAATGGATGTCAAGTATAATATTTGAAATCATAACGGTTCTCAAGATATAGAGCGGACACGATCTTCACCACAAGACACGGGGTTGTCAACTGAAACCAAAGTTTTTTTTACCTTGACCTTTGACCTACGAAGTTGTACATACATCATGACACGCCCTCTTGTGGTGGTTAAAATGGATGTCAAGTATAAACTTTGAAATCATAACGGTTATCTAGATATGGAGCGGACACGATCTTCACCACAGGACACGGGGTTGTCAACTGAAACCAAAGTTTTTGACCTTGACCTTTGACCTAGGAAGTTGTACAAACATCATGACACACCCTCTGGTGTTGGTTAAAATGGATGTCAAGTATAAACTTTGAAATCATAACGGTTCTCAAGATATAGAGCGGACACGATCTTCACCACAGGACACAGGGTTGTCAACTGAAACCAAAGTTTTTTTACCTTGACCTTTTACCTAGGAAGTTGTACATACATCATGACACGCCCTCTGGTGGTGGTTAATAAACATGTAAAGTATAAAGTATGAAATCATAATGGTTCTCCAGATATGGAGCGGACACAAAGTTAAAGTGTTACGGACGGACGGACGGACAGACTGATCACTATAGGGCGACTCGCCTAAAGGCGGGCCCTAATTATCAAAGCATTTAATTATCAAAATACTGTCAGTGTAAGAATCTCATCAATCGAAATTTAAAAATCTCGCTCTAGTCTCTTTCACTCTTGAATGAAATAGAAGACATCTGCTAATTTAGTTGTTTATTGAAGAAATCACATAACAATAAATTCCTGAACTCAAAAAATGACGGCTAAGCTTAGTTAAATGCCAGTAAAGCTTGGAATATAGCACCTCAAATATTTGATGTTTGTCTCTCCTGAAGTATCTTGGTTTTGCAGCATTTAATCTCTTAGAAACAAGATTGTTTCCATAGTACACAAATGCCCCACTCTCACTATCATTTTCTATGTTCAGTGGACTGTGAAATTAGGGTCAAAACTCTAATTTGTCATTAAAATTAGAAAGATCATATCATAGGAAACATGTGTACTAAGTTTCAAGTTGACTGGACTTCAACTTCATCAAAAACTACCTGACCTAAAACTTTAACCTGAAGTGGGACAGATGGACGGACGAACGGACGAAGGGATGGATGAACGGACGAACAGATGCACAGACCGAAAAACATAATGCACCTACGTGCATGGGGGCATAAAAAAGAAAACAACATGTTAAATATTTGCATGCACCTGAAGAGCTTTTCTGGATTTACCTTCATCAGGAATGTTCAAAGCCAAATATTTTGAAATCTGAGTTCAGAATGTACAAGAACCAAGACAGTTGGAGAGCAATATGACTAGAGGCTTTCAAGAGCCGGTGTCGCTCACCTGTATCTACTGTGGTTTTGGAAATCACCTTTTTAAATAAGGTTAAAATCATAATAAATAGTATTAGATATCCTAATAATATTTGAGGCACAAGTTTGGTTTAATTTGGCCTAGTAGTTAAATTAAAAGCAGAGGATTTTTAAAAAAAGTTTACAAAAAATTGCAGAAAATGACTTTATAGGACAATAACTCTAATAAGATGTCAATTGATGATTTTGACTTATTGGTAGATTTTACTTTGCTGAACATTATTGCTGTTTTCAGTTATTTCTATCTAAAATTATATATAATATTCAAAATAAAAAAAAAAACTGCAAACTTTCTTTCAAATTTTACTAATTCAGGACAACAACCCAACAACGGGTTGTCTGATTTGTCTGAAAATTTAATAGGAAGATAGATCTAAACCTGATGAACATGTTTACTCCCTGAGTCAGATTGTTCTATTTTTAGCCATGTTAGCCATGTTGGTTGGCAGGCGGTGCCATCGGACACATTTTTAAACTAGATACCCTAATGATAATTGTGGTCAAGTTTGGTAAAATTTGTCTCAGAAGTTTCAGAGTAGAAGATTTTCAAGACGGACGACGGACGCCAAGTGGTGATAAAAGCTCATTGAGCCTTGGGGCCAGGTGAGCTAAAAAGGACCTAAAAAGTAGTCAAATCCATCCAAGGTCAACTATGCCTAAGAGAGTTGAAACCTTAGTTTCTTTATAATTTCAAAATTTATAAACGGACAATTTTGGAAAGGTTTGTTATAAATCATGTTACTGTTACTACCGAAGTACTGACTAATGAGATGGTGATACGCTCAGGGACTGATAGTCTACCAGCAGAGGTATCGACCAAGTGATGTAAAAAATAAAAACAACAGGTAAAATAATTTCATGCGTTTGAAGCACTTTTCTAGATTAAACTTCATCAGGAATGCTCAAAGCAAAATATTTGAAATATTTCTTTAAATTTTGTAACTTATTTTCTACTTGAATCATTCTAAGGTGTAAACATGTGTAATTCAACACCATATCTATCACTATATGTACCTTTAAGTATTTTATCACATCTTTATACTGCCTCAGTTTCTCTCTTGCTGCTAGATCGTATGGAGTTTCACCCTGAAATACAGATACATATATATATATTGCCTTCATCTGACAGAGAAGGCTTCTGTAACGTATATCTTACAATAAGTGAGACCAGTAGCAGTGTTTTATTTTATTTTTACAGATGCTTACCGTTTTATTTTCATTCTTACCATTCAGATTATCTTTACTTTTCTTTATAAAGCATATGAATAAAAATTCCATCTGTCACCATTTGGTCTTCATAATTTTCTTTACAGTTTGAAGACTGGCAAATGCATCCTTTATAATGTCTACATGAGGGGTGTTGGATTCTGGGTGTCTTCATTTTTAATTATAAATCTGTATATCCAATCAACACCCACCTATATCTGTATACCCAATCCATACCCTCCTAAATCTGTATACCCCATTCACACTTTTCTATATCTGTATACCCTATTCACACTTTTCTATATCTGTATACCCCATTCAGAACCTCCTATATCTGTATACCTCATCCTCGAAAATTTAACCACAGATGTGAAAATGTCTCAGCTTCGAAACAAGCCATCATACATATACAAGTTTATTATATGGGCTGAGCTATAGAAGAAAACGTTACCAATACGGCCTATGGAGTAACAATTGCGCATATTTCCCCATTTGGAGAGATGGATCTGAGAAGTTGTCAGACTGATGTATCCATAATTTCATCTTGTACACCAGAGAAAATTGTGAAAATGGAAGGTAAATTGTCTTTTATAATCTGCAAATAATCACTGCTGCTTCTAGATTAAGATTATTTATAAAGATCTGCATCAATTTTTGCTTTTGAAATGTATTACTGGCATTTCTTTTAGGCAGTCTCACTAATTAGCGACAAAAAGAATTTTAGCGACATGAAGCGTCAAAAAGCGACAAGAAGCGATAAGAAACTTTAAAGCGACAAGAAAATATATTTTTTTTAATTAAAATTACTTATTCCAAATAAATATTAAAAGAATATGCAAAAGAAACCAATTTTAGCGACAAAAAAGTTAATATTGATAGAAAAATCTTTTAAGGTGGAATACCCAACGCTTTCACTAAAATTAATTTGGCTCGTTTAATTTTCACAAAATTTTGAAAAAGTATTTACTTTGATCCTGACAAAAATATAAAAATTTCTAAAATTTTGAACCAAGTATTTTATCAGAAAAATCACACTGGTTAAATAGCAGTTTGACAAACACTAATTTTGATCATTGAGAAGCTGAATATTCCCTTAACAAAGCAACATAATTAAAACGTTTAGCTGATTTTAAAGTTATCTCCCTGTAGTGACAGGTACCACCTTAAGAGCTGAAAATTTTGATAAAGTACAAATCGTGCAGATTAAAAAGAATGTTCTACATAAAGTCAGCATGAGGAGGGATTCTTATAAAATGTCCCAGGCTTAAAAATAAGAAGGGTTTCTTTGACAAACCATTTATATGTACTATACATGTATATACCAAAATGACATCAATTTAGGTGTTGCCCAACATCTTGACTAAAATTAATTTGGCTCGTTTAATTTTCATAAATTCTTTTACAAAATATTTATTTTGATCCTTTGAAAAAAGTATAAAAATTTAAAAAAACTTGAACTTTTCACTTTCCTGCGGAAAAAATGGTTAGATATATAGTAGTTTGACTAACACTAATTTTGATAATTAAAAAGCTTAATATTTCATTAACAATACAAGGTGATTTAAACGTTTAGGTGATTTCACAGAGTTAATCCCCTGAATTGTTAGGTACAACCTTAACTTCCAATAAAATATTTTTAAAAATTATGCTTAGACATCCTGCAAACAGATTTCTATCTTAAGAAAGAAAGGTTGAATTCATTAAAAAAAAAGCCTGACCCTGAGCACTTTATACACAATTATTGTGCACACAGAAATATAACATTAAAAAAGGGTAAAAGGAAGTTGTGCTATAGTCTGGAAACTGCACCCCTTTTCTTGTAACGAACAAGTGTGGACACAGATCAGCATAGATAGTATCCATCATTCTGAGAGTATTGCATGGCTATACAATGGAAATAGTCCCTTACCGGTAAAAATGCATTGTTCCCAAAAACAAAATTTGAACTTGATATGTAAATTGTCATATTAAAAAACCCTTTAGATACTAAATATCAAATCAACACAACGGATGTCAGACATCACTAAAAAAAAGTGCAGAAAATTTATTAATTAGGTGATTTTTCTAAGTCTAAGGATCATAAAACTCTGCAAAATATCATCAAATCAGAACAAAATTTAAACTTGATCTTAAACTTGTAATGGTAAAACTATAAACCAAATAACAAATCAAAATCCTTTAGTATGACAAAACAATAGTGGAACATTTATTTCTTGCGTGTAGTTACTTAATCCAAGGACCATAACTCTGCAAATCAAAGAACTGAAAGCTCTGAGGAAAAATGACGCCACTGCCTCTAATATTGGAATATTTTTTATACAAGTCTTGATTTTCACATACCGTAATAAGTTGAACATTGCAACATGTCTCGTAAGCATATAATTGATATTCGTATATGAGTGTGTGAAGTGAAGATGACAACTGACTGGTTTTTTTTAAATACAAATGAATAGGTTAAGAGTCAAGACTACCTGAATGATCTACAATATCCAATGACTACTGGCTGGTTTTATTTTTGTACAAATAAATAGGTCAAGACTACCTGAATGATCTACAGTATCCAATGACTACTGGCTGGTTTTTTTTGTGTACAAATAAATAGGTCAAGACTACCTGAATGATCTACAGCATCCAATGACTACTGGCTGTTTTTTTTTGTACAAATAAATAGGTCAAGACTACCTGAATGATCTACAGTATCCAATGACTACTGGCTGGTTTTCTTTTGTACAAATAAATAAGTCAAGACTATCTGAATGATCTACAGTATCCAATGACTACTGGCTGGTTTTTTTTGTACAAATAAATAGGTCAAGTCTACCTGAATGATCTACAGTATCCAATGACTACTGGCTGGTTTTTTTTGTAGAAATAAATAGGTCAAGACTACCTGAATGATCTACAGTATCCAATGACTACTGGCTGTTTTTCTTTTTTTGTATAAATAAATAGGTCAAGACTACCTGAATGATCTACAGTATCCAATGACCACTGGCTGGTTTTTTTTGTACAAATAAATAGGTCAAGACTACCTGAATGATCTACAGTATCCAATAACTACTGGCTGTTTTTTTTTGTACAAATAAATAGGTCAAGACTACCTGAATGATCTACAGTATCCAATGACTACTGGCTGGTTTTTTTTTGTACAAATAGATAGGTCAAGACTACCTGAATGATCTACAGTATCCAATGACTACTGGCTGGGTTTTTTTTGTACAAATAAATAGGTCAAGACTACCTGAATGATCTACAGTATCAAATGATTACTAGTTATTCTTTTGTACTAATAAATAGGTCAAGACTATTTATATCATGATCTACAATATCCAATGACTACTAGCTCTTCTTTTGTACATTCTAAATAAAGACTACCTGAATGATCTAAAGTATTCTAAGTAATGTGGTTTTTTTTTCTTGCAATTACATTTTTCTAAATTAAGAATACAGACTACTAGTATCCTTTCAAACCAAATGATTATGAAGAGCCTGTTGTAATAAGCTCTTATACCCCACTAGTCCTATAACATATGACTTCGCATTCTTATTAAATTTTTAACGTTTTTATACTAATATTTTCATTTTTTTAAATTTTTGAATGAAAAGTATGACACATTGATAGTAATTTTTTTTTTTATCAGAACAGTAAATAGAAATAGTAAATAATGCTCCTGAGGTAATATGTTATAGGACTAATTAATACCCACACACTCATTAAATAAGTTACTATTGACATACACAAATGTAGTTACTTCTGTTACTTGAAGCAAATTCTATTTCTGTAGATTTACACAATATTGTTATACTTGTTTTATTTCACATTGAAGATTAGACAAATAGGGATACTCCTTTGATTTTTCCGACGTAGACGGTATAGTTTCGGTTTGTGCACTTTGAACTTAAGGACGCTTCACTATGGCAACAGACTACGCATGCTCGAAAATTCTTTCTGTGATTGGACAAAATGCTGTTTTGGTGGGTGATTTGGTTGTGTTTGAAAAAAACGTCTCGAAAATTATATCGTGATGGAAAGCAAGTGAAAATCCATAAATATTTGAACTAGATCTTACAATAATTGTTTCTCCAATAGCCTTTTGCATCCATGACAGCTGTTTATTCGGGACAATTATATAATTTTTAATGTAAACTTTGTTGTACGAACGCACTTACGCATGTGAGATTTCCGCGGGGTTTTGGTGAATGTAAACAGAAATATACTACTTATACTACCAATAGTTTCTAGCTTTGTTAACCATGAATTAAGTTTAATGTAAACAGTAGTAAATGTATATTTGTTTCTTTTTATTTGCACTAGATTATTTGACAAATAAAAATTTTAGGTGTCATCACAATATTCTTATATATTATTGCCTTAATATAACCAGGCTTAGTCAAGAATTTCTTGTAGTTACATTTAGATGGAGAATTTATTAAAGAGGTCCTGCATCATTAAGCCATTGTGCTTCTGACGGTTATCGAAATGATAGTTTTAAACATATACTCAAATTTAAATACGTCGGATATCTTTTTTAAAGATAGTTCTTGTTTTATTTCATGTCACTCAGGTCCCTTTATATGAAACTTGAAACCACTTCTCTTTCATATTGATATTTTATAACAACTTTCCCCATGACCCATATAATTTGATATGAATTGTAAATCAATAAATGTCGTCTACGGATTAGAGTGCAACCTTTGTGGATTGGTATACGTCGGTGAAACGAAAGGAAGGCTAAACAAACGGATGTGCGGTCATAGATCAGACATTAACCTCAATGCTAACGACATTCTATACCAGCATTTCAATCAGCCCGATCATTCCATCGTTTCTATGACAGTTCGCATTATCGAAAAGATATACCATAGCTCTAACAATCCTAATCTTTCAACGACTCTCCGTAGACAAAAAGAAGACTACTGGATTAGACAATTGGGAACTGCAACACTGTATGGCTGCAATGACAAAATTGATGGTATAGGTATTCTATCTAGTCCTTCGTGTAACTCGGTGAATGTGATGAATATTTTCAACTCGACTCCTCGACGTAGACGCAGTCATGGTCATCGTCATTATACATCATCCTCTCTGCATGATGTCTCTATTAATGACTTGCTGCCATTCATACAAAAACCGTTAGGTATTCATCACATTCGCACGAAACTTTATTCATTACCCCTTTCAAAACTTCATTCTCTGTTCAATTTATGTTTGGAATCCACTGTTACAAACCCTCATTCAAACCAATACAAACTTCAAGCTATAATTTCGGATATTGCAAGTCATAGACTTTTCAAGCCAGTTCGCATTGGAAAAGATGAAAAAGAGAAAAGATCTTTTCTAAATCTTTCCTTTGCCAACAAGGGTCTCGATGGCGTCAACCTTTGCAATATCCTTCATCATAAATTAGTTCAATCGAAAATACCTCCTTATTTTAAAGACCAGTCTGTACCAATAATTTCTTATACCTATACCAAACCTATTGCAACTAAAATTTTCAATTACAAACGTGTTTTGCAGGATCTCGATATTGACGACTTCAAGTCTAAACCTCCTGATTGCACTTGTGCTAGTTCCCAATTCACATATAATCCTGCTGGCCACGTTATTACCGGTGACCTTAACATTGTTAATAACACTTCTCTACGAAACGTGTTATCGAAAGGTCCAAAATATCGTGACCCTAAATCCATCAATTGATTAAAATTAAAATTTTGATGAATTCAGTCAAGGATTATGCCAGGCAATGGGCTAAGAGCGAGAAAGAAGACGTAGACACTCTATCCGAATGGATAAAGGCAGTGAGGTCCCTAATACAAATCAGAATTAAGAAACTGAATGGGTCCATCAATGCCCATGCTATGACAATTTTTAAAGACCCAAAAGTTGCTAAACACCTATCCGACCTCCATGATAAATATGTTGTTGTCCCCGCAGACAAAGCCCCAAATAACATCGTTTTTGTCTGTAAAAGTCATTACATTAATTGCTTGATAAACGAATTAGGTATAGACAATTCACTTGGAAACTTAACATATACCCTCACGACACTTACCAAAGAGGAAATATTGGATAATCATAGGTCTGTTCTTTGTTCCTTTGGTATTTCAACCAAAGATGAAGAACTGGATCTTCCATCAATGTATTGGATACATAACTACATAAATGTCCTTACAAACAGCGGTTTATTGCTGGGTCTTCCAAGTGCTCCACAAAACCTCTTTCTAAATTATTAACATGCATTTTATCAGCAATCAAAGACGGGCTTCAAAGTTATTGTGAAACTGCCTATTCTAGAGGTGGCGTGAATCAGATGTGGATACTTAAAAATTCCAAAGATCTTTTAGAGTACATACAATCTAACTCTCTTTCATCTTGTAACAGTATTAAAACATTTGACTTCTCTACTCTTTACACAAGTATTCCACATTCCAAACTTAAAGACAAATTAAAAGAGTTGGTATTACTTTGCTTCATAAAAAAGAATGGCCAACGTAGATACAAGTATCTTGTCTTAGGGAGGGATAAATCCTACTTTGTAAAGAATCACTCTGATTCAAACAAAAAATTCTCTGAAACCGATATTATCAAGATGCTTGATTTCTTGATTGACAACATATTTGTTACGTTCGGAGGACGTGTTTTTCAACAGACTGTTGGCATCCCAATGGGAACAAACTGTGCCCCTCTACTTGCTGACTTGTTTCTTTATTATTATGAGGCTGACTTCATGCAGGAACTTCTTAGGAAGAAAGATAAGAAGTTAGCAATATCCTTTAACTCTACTTTCCGCTATATAGATGACGT
Organism: Mytilus trossulus; assembly: GCF_036588685.1. NCBI lineage: Eukaryota > Metazoa > Mollusca > Bivalvia > Mytilida > Mytilidae > Mytilus > Mytilus trossulus. The sequence goes on along the minus strand of NW_026963346.1, from coordinate 86,679 downwards.
TCTTTCACTAAACAATTCAAAATTTGGTGACTATGTGGAACGCATCTATCCCATCGAATTGGAGATAAAGGATACTACAGATACAGTTAAGTCAGCTTCATATCTTGACTTACATCTAGCAATTGACAATGAGGGTCGGTTGAAGACAAAACTTTACGACAAAAGAGATGATTTCAGCTTTCCAATTGTGAACTTTCCATTTCTAAGTAGCAACATTCCAGCAGCACCTGCATACGGGGTATATCTCTCTCAATTGATACAATATTCCCGTGCTTGCATTTCCTATCATGATTTTCTTGATAGAGGGTTACTGCTCACAAGGAAGCTATTAAATCAAGAGTTCCAAATGGTGAAGTTGAAATCATCCCTTCGTAAATTTTACGGACGCCATCACGAGTTGGTTGACCGTTATGGAATAACCATTTCACAAATGATATCGGATATGTTCCTCACGTCGTAACTACAACCCCCTTCCCTTTCATGAATTTGACCTACCGAATTAGACTATTTACCGGATTTGTAATCACATAAGCAACACGACGGGTGCCGCATGTGGAGCAGGATCTGCTTACCCTTCCGGAGCACCTGATATCACCCCTAGTTTTTGGTGGGGTTCGTGTTGTTTATTCTTTAGTTTTCTATGTTGTGTCATGTGTACTATTTTTTTTCTGTTTGTCTTTTTCATTTTTAGCCATGGCGTTGTCAGTTTGTTTTAGATTTATGAGTTTGACTGTCCCTTTGGTATCTTTCGTCCCTCCTTGATATTCATTCTTTAACCATATATCTTAGTAAGCTAGTTTTTTTATTTTACACTAATCCACAACCTTTCATGTTAAATTTTGTCTCCATCTAAGTTTATGCCATTGAACCATCATGGTATTAAACACAATTCCAAGTAATTATGCTGTTATAGAGGGTCACCATATATTCATCTTGGGTGGCATTCCAGTTATTGAAATTTGTGTCAGATTGGATAAGGAACTAGCTAGACCTTTAGGAATTGATCTCATAATTTAATATGGATCTATCGTATGCGACCCCTACTCGGTAACAAAAATAAACATGTCAAGCAGCAAAATTTATCACCAGAGATTACAAGTCAAAAGAGGATGGATAAGTCTCGAAAATGCTTGCCAAACTGGAACTACAACAAGATCACCAGACAAGGACGAACAAGGCTTTGAAGCCAATTGAAAGTTAGTATTTATGTACAAAGAAGTTGAGGGGCTGATTCACACTATTGAACCAGACGAATTCCTCTTAAAAGCATGTTCAAAGAGAACCATATCTGCCGAGAAACTCAAAGAATACCATGCAACAATTATTGTGGAAAAGCAAGTAAAGAATAACTCTAACTGTGAGTGTATTGACATTCCACCAAGTAAAACACCGTACAATATTCAAACTCACTGTAGGGCCTTAATAATAGGGTACAAGTCAAATCGGTACCTGGTCAAATCGGCACCAATAGAAAAAGTCAAATCGGCACCTGGTTAAATCGACATCTAGTCAAATCGTAAGACAGTGATCGCGCCAAATCAGCTAGACAACACTGTTGTGCACGCATCAAACGTAGAGAGTTTTAAATCTGTTCTCCCGCCCCGCCAATAAAACCGTTGTATTAAAGCCAGCATCGATATCGACAATTTATTCACATATCATACAGATACAGTCTGTTACAGACTCTACTGTTGTAACTTTGTAAACAAAGATTGAGTCGGGTTTCCGGTACTTCGATCTGTCTTATAACCAGTAGAAAGTGGACCAACACAGACACATTACATTTTCTTATAAAAAAGGCAGTTGTTTGTAAAAAGAAAAGACTATCAAGTTTTCCCTGATTAATTCTATATCTTTAATGTTTTAACAATGTTTTAATTTTACTTCACATAATCAATAAAGTTATAAAAATAGATTTATGAGTATCTTAACAACATTGGTTGGTACACTTCGATCTTTTTGGTAATAAGAAGCACCTGAGGTATGTAAACTGGTTCCCAGTTGATTATTACACAAAAATTATAATACAAGCAAATTCCAGTTTGTATGTGAAATAGTAAATACGAAAGCAAGCGTGGTAGACGGAGAAATGTAATGGAAAGTAAATACGAACCAAGTGCGGTATGCAGAGAAATGTAATGGAAGTTCAGTTCACTAATATGGGAAACATGCCGCTGAAAGCGTCAATTTTCCAAAAATCACCATAAGATTTACTAGGGTGAGATTTTTGGTTTTACACGTCAAATTTTCGAATGTCTTGCGTTTCCCCTTAGACACAGGGTTAAATATTTTGCCCCATCACACCCACTTTTCTTTTCACAGAAATATTTTAATGATCATTAACAAAATCTAAGCAACCTGAAGATTTCTATTTGTGACCCAAATAATATTCATGCCAAATATATAAGGTAAAAGTCAGAGAAATCCTTTCCCTGCCATTTTTTTAACATCAAATATCTTGATAAGGAGTTCCTTAACATATACAAATTTTCAGCTTATATTTTGTTCCTTAAGTAATGCTTTTCTTATTTATTTTCTGATTTATAAATTGTACATTTTTTTTTTCACCTAATACATTGTAAATAAATAAGAAGATGTGATATGCTGCCAATGGGACAACTATTCTTATAAATGATTTTTTGTTGTCAAACATGGACTGAATTAACCTGCAAGAAACTTCTTACACACTGAATCAAATTATAAATGTACATGAATAAAATAAAAGTCTGCAAATTTATTAAGAATGTTTTGCATTACAGCTTTGTCTAGATAAATTCTTTCAATATGGATGTCCTTTTTTGTATAGACTACAAAATCACAAAATTGAGAACCTGTTACAAGTAATTGACCTTCTGCCTGAATAAAATAATCATGATTGATTTTTAATCTAGGTCCATTTTCAGACAACTCTAAACAAAAGTCTGCACCATGCATTGCGTCAGTGATTAGGTTATCTCTTTGGCTAAATGGACATTTAATCTCCATAATTCCAGTTACACCATTCTCACATATTTTGGCATCTGGAGTGGCACCAATAAAAGGGTACCTCGGGTTAACTACAAACCCACAATCATGAACATGATGGCCAGCAGTTTGAACATATAAGTTTCTTGCTTTGATTTCATTGTTTTTTCCATACGATGTTGTTTTACTAGTGAAAGGCTTTGGCTTCATTATGGAAAGAATGAACTTGTCATTAATTGCAGCTTTTCTTTTGACAATTCTGTGAAAGTTTGATGCTGTTTTTCTCTTTTCTCTTTCCTTGAACCTCTTTTCACATTGAGATTGTTCTCTGGTCTGTTCGTCTTTATTCTTACTTCATCAAAAGGTGGTATTTTTCTGATAAAACAGATTGAACATTTTCTTTCAGAAAAACTTAATCTCCACAAACGGTTTCCACTGGAACTATCTCTCTCTGAATAAAAGTCTGCCTAAAAAGAAAGGGGATTGTTAAAATTTTACTAATTTTAATATTTAAGGAATAACTGCAATAATTTTTCTGTCTATGAAGAAATAACATAAAAAAAAATGGTGCACACTGAATTTTTTATTTTTAAGTCTGCACCACATTTTTTATGTTATTTTGAATAGACAGATAAAATATATCAGTTTTTTCTTATAATTTAATTCTAAATTCCAATTTAAACCGGAGTAAACCATGAAAAAAAGTTGATGACATCACGCTCACATGACCAAATTATGTCTATCATATGAGCTGATAGACAAAACACCGTCATCAAATCAGAAGACACGTTACATCCAAAATTAAATTATTTTCTGATCTGTGTGAAACTAAAAAAAAATCCAAGAAATTCATATTCCAACTTTTTTTTCAAATAAAAAAAATATATGCCCCACCACAAAATATGAATGGTTGGAGCCTTATCATGCGACAAACACAAATTTTGTTTTCCTTTAACAAACATATTTAAAACTAATAAGAATCTAATGATATTTTTTTATATTTCAGGGGCTGACCCAATTGATATTTTGTCTCTAACAGTGCAAAAGGAGATTTTGGAGAGAGACCTTGCAAGAAAAATATTAGATAATGAAAAGCTAACAATACATAATGCACCCAGGAAATCACATAACATTTATCAACATAGGGAAAGGTCAATCTTTTCAGCAGAAAACTTCACCAAAGATGATAAAATGCTGAGATATTACTGTGGCTTTAACAATTCTGAATTTAATGCAGTTTTTGCAATATGAAGATAAAGATTAAAATCAAGGACCAGCTTTTTTTTACATTATGTAAATTGAGAAATAATTTGGACTTTACAGATTTGGGATACAGATTTCAAATATCTACACAAGACGAGTACACTTTTTTGTGACTGGATAAATTTCATGTACTTAAGGTTTGGAGCAGTATGTATTTGGCCGCCATGTGACATAATTATTTAAAATATGCCTCAAAATTATAACTAGAGGCTCTAAAGAGCCTGTGTCGCTCACCTTGGTATATGTGAACAAAGGAAGCAGACAGTTCATGACAAAATTCTGTTTAGGTGATTGTAATGTGTTTGTACATCTTACTTTACTGAACATTCTTGCTGCTTACAATTATCTTTATCTATAATGAACTTGTCCGTGTAATTTCAGTGGAAAATTTTAGTAAAAATTTACAAATTTTATGAAAATTGTTAAAAATTGATTATCATGATTATAAAGGACAATAACTTCTTAGGGGTCAATTGACCATTTTGGTCATTTTGACTTATTTTTGAGTCTTAAATTGCTGTACATTATTGCTGTTTACAGTTTATCCCTATCTATAATAATATTCAAGATAATAACCCAAAACAGCAAAATTTCCTTAAAATTACCAATTTAGGGGCAGCAACCTAACAACGAGTTGTCCGATTCTGCTAAAAATTTCAGGGCAGATAGATCTTGACCAGATAAACAATTTTACCCCATGTCAGATTTGCTCTAAATGCTTTTGTTTTTGAGTTATGAGCCAAAAACTGCATTTTACCCCTATGTTCTATTTTTAGCCATAGCGGTCATCTTGGTTGGTTTGCCCGGTCACAAAACACCATTTTATAAACTAGATAGCCTAATAATTATTCTGGCTATGTTTGGTAAAATTTAGCCCAGTAGTTTCAGAAAAGAAGATTTTTGTAAAAGTTAACTAAGATTTACGAAAAATGGTTAAAAATTGACTATAAAGGGCAATAACTCCTTAAAGGGTCAACTGACCATTTTGGTCATGTTGACTTATTTGTAAATCTTACTTTGCTGAACATTATTGCTGTTTACAGTTTATCTCCATCTATAATAATATTCAAGATAATAACCAAAAACAGTAAAATTTCCTTAAAATTATCAATTTAGGGGCAGCAACCCAACAATGGGTTGTCTGATTCATCTGAAAATTTCAGGGCAGATAGATCTTGACCTGATAACCAATTTTACCCCACGACAGATTTGCTCTAAATGCTTTGGTTTTTGAGTTATAAGCCAAACACTGCATTTTACCCCTATGTTCTATTTTTAGCCATAGCGGCCATCTTGGTTGGTTTGCCCGGTCACAAAACACAAATTTTAAACTAGATAGCCTAATAATGATTCTGGCTATGTTGGGTAAAATTTGGCCAAGTAGTTTCAGAGGAGAAGATTTTTGTAAAAGTTAACTAAGATTTACGAAAAATGGTTAAAAATTGACTATAAAGGGCAATAACTCCTAAAGGGGTCAACTGACCATTTTGGTCATTTGACTTATTTGTAAATCTTACTTTGCTGAACATTATTGCTGTTTACAGTTTATCTCTATCTATAATAATACTCAAGATAATAAACAAAAACAGTAAAATTTCCTTAAAATTACCAATTTAGGGGCAGCAACCCATCAACAGGTTGTCCGATTCGTCTGAAAATTTCAGGGCAGATAGATCTTGACCTGATAAACAATTTTACCCCATGTCAGATTTGCTCTAAATGCTTTGGTTTTTGAGTTATAAGCCAAAAACTGCATTTTTTCCCCTATGTTCTATTTTTAGCCATGGCGGCCATCTTGGTTGGTTGGCCGGGTAAAAAACACAAATTTTAAACTAGATACATCAAGGATGATTGTGGCCAAGTTTGGTTTAATTTGGCCCAGTAGTTTCAGAGGAGAAGATTGTTAACGACAGACGACGGACGACGGACGACGGACGACGGACGCCAAGTGATGAGAAAAGGATTTTCCTAGTACTTTGGCAATTACTGATGGTACTGAAATCAAAATACAGAAGCCTTCTTCTCTGCATGCACAGTCACAGTCATATTCAAATTACAAGTCTACAAACACGTTAAAAGCTTTTGTTGCAGTAGATCCAAGAGGGTCACTTTTATTTACATCATGTTTATTTTCTGGTGCTATATCAGACAAAGATATATTTGAGCAATCGGGATTAAAGAAGATGTTACAAAACTTAGTACAGCATGGTCATATCAAGGAAGGTGATGGTATTATGGCAGACAAGGGTTTTAATATTCATAAAGAAGTTGAAGAATGCAAACTAAAGTTAAACATCCCACCTTTTGCTAATGCTGGATTACAAATGACTCAAGCAGATGCACTTTTAACCAAGAAGATTGCTGCACATCGAGTTCATGTTGAGCGTACTATAGGTTCTGTGAAGAAGTTTAAAATAGTTGGACAAAAAGTAACTTTATCCTTGTTTGGACATGTGAACCAGATTTGGAATGTTTGATGTTTTCTGACAACTTTTCAAAAACCAATTTTTAGCCGAAAATAATTACATGTATTTTAGTACAATGAACATGTGTCTGTTTCTGTTCATATTATCAATTAAATTAAAATTTAGCTAATTCATTTACTTTAAATTCAGGACCTAGGGATTTCATGTTTTTAATCCTGGGATTTTCAGGATTAGAACCCCTCCTATCCTCCCTCATTATCATATTGCATTAAACATTTAAGTATAGTATGCACTAGTTCAACCAATAACTTGAAACAAAAGACATGTACAGCTTACAAGTATTTAATTCACAGTTACAGTGGCAGATCCAGAGTGGGTTTCTGGGGGTCAGTTATATTCAGCATATCCAAGAACCCCAGAAATCAATTTTTGTTGAAGATTAGTTTTCGACCTTAATTTGGACCAACTTGAAAACTTGGTTCATAATTAAAAATCTTAATACATGTGTTCATGCAGCATATCAAATAACTCCCAAGAATTCTATTTTTGTTAAAATCAATCCAAGTTTAGTTTTGGACCCTTTGGACCTTAATGTAAACCAATATGAAAATTGGACCCAAAATTAGAAATCTAAATACACAATTAGATTCAGCTTATAAAAGAACCCCAAGAATTCAATTTTTTAAGAATTCAAACTAAGTTTATTTTGGACCCTTTGGACCTTAATTTATATGATGTAGACCAATTTATCAAAACAGTACTTAAATTTAACCTTTAGGTACACCGTTAGATTCAGCATATTAAAGAACCCAAATAATTCAATTTTAAATAAAACCGAACAAGGTATACAAATTATTAGAAAGTATTGTTTATAATTTAATTTAACTTACTTGAGTACTTAATGCATTTCCAAGTGGAAAGGGTCCATAACTTATGTCCTACATGACTGCTGTGTTGTGTGCTAGGTAGCTGATAGGATAACCTTTTAAGCTGTTCAGATATGAAATATCTTATTCTTTTACTTGGATCTTCCTGCAATCATAGACATTATTTTATAAATATTACTTATTGTACTTCGAACAAACAATTTAATACATTGTTAATTAAACTTACATGTACATTTAGGAGCACATCTATGGCATTTAGAGGAGCAGTATTAAACCTACTAAATAATAATATGATCAGACTCAAGAGAAGACAATCAAGTTACACTATATTGTGTTGTTGAAAATGGAACATATATATATAACCTCACAGAAAATGATATGACATACTGTAAAGTGCCATTACAGCTGTTCTATAAAAGCCTGCAAAGCAAACCTTTGATTAACTGGCTTGCTACGTTTGTTCGGATCTTGGTACACCAAAGTTATGTAGTCTGTTTCAGTCTGTAACTATATACCTGAATTTGATTGGACAATAAACATACACTTCATTTTAAGATTAAGTTCCACATTGCATGTCAATTTTAATTTAGCAGAGTTCGCAAAATCTTTTTTCCCTGGTGGTCCTTGAAGAAAATCTGCTGGTCCTCACTATTAACTCTATTGAAAAATACTGAAATTGTGTCAGTACTATGCAAAATTTTGGTGGTAAAATCCGGAGGACCACCACTTTTCGAAAACTCTGTAATTGTCCAATGAAATCCCAATAAATATAAAAAAACAGACTGAAACTACATCTACCTATTGTTTGCAAACAGCCAAGCAAACATAGCAAGCAAGTCAATCATAGTTTTGTTTAGCATGCTTTTATAGAAGAGCTGTATACAACAAATATAGTTGACCTATATGTATTGCTTATAAATGTAGTTTAAGAAAAATGGACCAAAGCACACAAACTTTACACTGAGTAATGAACCGTGTAAAGGGGTCTTGGTCAAATAGAACCTGCATGACTGACATAAAGATCATAAAATATTTCCATACACCAAATATAGTTGACCTATTGCATATGGAATTAGAAAAAAAAGGCCAAACTCAAAAACTTAACTTTGACCCCTGAATTATGAAAATGAGGTCATGGTCAGATAACACCTGCCAGCTAGACATGTACACCTTACAATCATTCCATACACCAAATATAATAGACCTATTGCATACAGTATAAGAAAAACAGACCAAAACACAAAAACTTAACTATAACCACTGAACCTTGTTCACTGATCCAGGAAATGAGGTCAAGGTCAAGTGAAAACTGTCTGACAGGCATGAGGACCTTGCAAGGTATGCACATACCAAATTATAGTTATCTTATTATTTATAATAAGAAAAGAATTTAATATTACAAAAAAATCTTGTTTAATCCTACAATTTGATTGTTTGCCTTGACAAGGGTATATATGGGTCCACATGCATGTACCCTCAACAGTCCCCCCCAAAAAAAAACAACAAAAAAACAAAAGGTTAAAAATTTGGAAATCTGGACACCAAACCAAATCTAATAAATTGTTATAAATCGTTTCGAAACCTGTCCAAAATGGATCATTAGATATATAACACTGACGGGAAGTATATTGAGCCTACATCATTATGATATATTGCATGTGAAGATATTGAATATAAAATATATACATATTATACAAATGTATGTTCCCATCTTACACCAGATTATGAACAAACATTAATATTGTAAATAAAAATAAACATAAATGCACAAGATGTCTCATAATATTAAACTTTTAGGCTTTTTGAACATGTTTTATCATTGATCAAAACTGAATTAATTTTTTCCTGAATCCCAACTCATGATTATATAACAGATTATGAAAATATAAAAAAAATACCCCAAAATAAATAATAATCATGGAGATAGGATGAAAATTGTAAACATTAGGTAGCACAGGAGTTGTGATAAAGCAAACAGCAGACTGGGCATGCCAAAAATGGTAAAAATTGTCTCTCCCATAGACATGATGGACTCCATGTAAAACCCTAAAAAATGGGGAGGGGGAAATCCCTCCCTGCCCTATAATTTTCGAAGAAGTAGGAAACAAGCATATAACTTGGTTTCGACCTCTGGATAAATTAATACAGAAAAGGGGAGCTCTAAAAGAATTGAAAAGCTTACCACACACCCAACCCCATCACCTAAAAAAAATCAAATGGTATTTCCTTTACAATAGACAAAATCAATGTCATGCATAGATAAGCATTTTTTTTTTTATATGGCACTGTTTCTTAATTATTATAATAATCACAAAGAAATAGGACAGTTCCCCTTAACCAAAAGGAACATACTTCTTTGTGAAAAAAAGAGACAGACCATTTTTATAATGTCAGATACTTGATAGTTTCAAAATATAATATACAACTGAACCACAGGTATTTGGGGCATGAACCCCCCTTTTTTGGACTTCACTAAAAAAAAATTGTTTTGTGTTTTTTATTTATTTACAATTTTTGACAATGTATAAACATATATCAAGTCTCAACAATCCATTGCTAGTCGATTACAATACCTTTTTAACTATCCATACGAGCCCCAAGTGAAAAAACACTTGCAGCTCGTATGGATAGTGAAAAAGGTATTGATATATATATACATGGTAGAAAATTGTAAATAAATAAAAAAACACCAAACAATTTTTTCTTAGTGAGGTCCAAAAAAGGGGGGATCCATGCCCCAAATACCTGTGAACTGAACAGAGTTACAGACAGAATTTTGATGTGGTTATGGCCTTGGAGTAAAAAAAAGGGGGCGTCACCTTTTAAGGTTGAGAGGAACATGATTACAGCTGAATTGACATGCAAATAAAAATCATGATTGAAATAAACCTACCCTGCAGTGCATGAACAGTTGGAAAGTTCTATCTGTCCTCCATTTATATCGATCTCAACACTGTGTGGGATCTCGTTCTTCCTCTGACTTCTGTGACATTTCGCGGAGATGTTAACTGTCTGCTCAGCGATGTGTTTTAACATTTTCACATTATGAATGTATCCCTCGCTGAAATATTTGAAACCAGTCTGCTTGCATTTCAAAGAAATTTCACAACTAAGATACCCCAACTGAAAATTGTTTGGCAGATCAGACAAACTTGACGCTCGATAAGGCTTGGCGGTCGCCATCTTTTTCGCTTTGTTTGTCTGAGTCTCCGTGGTAATAGCTAATTAGCATAAATGGGCGGAGCATAACCCAATATGGGCGATAGGCGAATTGTCAGCATTTCAGTCTTATTCTCGCAAAATGATGTGCCCTCTGCAGTTGCTAGAATCTGAAACGCATCTCAGTTTACCTTTGATTAATAAATCAGTATAGTTTGTACGTCTTTGGTACTGCATGGTATCAAACGAACCCTTTGGTACAGGGTTTCAATTTCTATGTACAAAATGTATAAATATTATGTTAGATATGAATGTACATATTACTATATAATTACTAAATTTTTTATTTTTAAACCAAAAAGAAAACCAAAATATGGACCCCAAGGTAGAACCACGTCCTCGTCAGATTTGCTCTAAATGCATTGGTTTTAGAGTTATAAGCAACAAATCTACATTTTACCCCTATGTTCTAATTTTAGCCTTGGCGGCCATCTTGGTTGGTTGGCAGGGTCACGCCACTAATTTTTCAACTAGATACCCCAATGATGATTGTGGCCAAGTAGTTTCAGAGGAGAAGATTTATGTAAAAGTTTATGGATGAAGAACGAAGGACGAAGGTCGCCGGACAACAGATGCAAAGTGATGAGAAAAGCTCACTTGACCTTTCAGGTCAGGTGAGCTAAAAAAAAACATTGAATACAAATTTCTTTATATCTATTAAAAAAAAAATGTTTTCTTGTTGCTAAATAGTCTTCTTGTCGCTAAATAGTGTTCTTGTTGCTAATTAGTGAGACCCCTTTAAGGCACTATAAAAACTATGTTTAATGTAACGGTACCCAAATTGCACCCAGTACCCAAATTGCACCTATTTAGCAAAAATAGCAGCTGAAATCTTACAAGATATCCTAGAGACTAATCCATTTGTATTTTTATGATTTGATACTATGTACATCTTTCAACATAGGTAAACATATTTAGATATGCACAAAACATTTACAGTATTTGTCAACAGATAAAGTGTTTACTGAAAAAGCAAAATGTACTGAAACATCGCGATGCGACGTCATCAAAACGTCATCTTTTTAAAATGAGCAAATACAATGTTACAAGTATCAATTTTTTTTAAAACGACAAGTAAGCAGGGACTAATATCCAATTGTTCAAAATATTTGAAGAAATTAAACAAAAGCTCTGTAATTAGACTTTTGACGATGCGAATTTAAGCATAGATGCAATTTGGGTACTCCTCATTTCAGAATCATTGATGGTTTGGAGGTCAGTTTAGACCAATTTTTCTATGATTCCATATGGATTAAAAATCAAATTGGTGTTACCCCGAAAGATTCAGAAAGTGTCAGTGGCTGAAAAAGGCACTCACTTCAAATTATGATTTTATTATGATTATGGGAACATTTAATATTGTTAAATTGTAAGTGAATATAGCACACTAAAGACAGTTTTGAGTCATTATCGTTCCAGTCACTACACACGTGTTTAGGAATAGCTGATAATCAAGGGAAATAACACTTTGTATGAGTATAATTTGACACATGTGTTTTAAACCATTATATGATCATTATTTAGCAGCTGGTCACTTAAGTATGCAAATATACAGACAAATATAATAAAGAAAAACATATTTTTACATTTTAATGTACATTAACAAATCACAAGATAGAAGGGGGAGGGTCAAACCTTTCCACCTAGTAAACTATAAAGCTACTATTGATTGTTCCTCATTAAACATGTTAAAATTAAAATTGTAAAACCACAAGGGAGAAGCAATTTGCTTTTTAGTGAAAAACTTCCAAGAGTGTGTTTTTTTCTCTCTATAAATAATACTGTTTTGTATTAAATAAAATGATATCACAACCTAAGGTAATTTTTTGGTTTTATTTCAGTTTCAGACGTTTCGTTCCAGTTTAGCCTGAGACAGCAAATTAGAGGTTTTAAAAAGTCTGAATTACAGGTGAGCATTAAAATGTATTAGGCAAGTTTTAAATTGTTTTTTTTTTTATTTATGTCAAAGTTTTGAATATATGCTGATATGTAAACTGTTGCTATGGTCTTGCTATCATATTAAAATCCTTAGTTACTGATTTTTTCTACTCGACATTTCCAGTTAAACCATGAGGCAACTGTTGGTTACATGTATCTTATTCTGCAATCTGTACTTACAAATGTAGCATTATTTTAATCGATCGTTATTCAATGACATCATTATACATATGATGTCATTGTATTGTCTTAAAAACTTAAAAACTCATATGCATTTCTTATTAATAAAAAAGGGTGTCACTGTGAGCTGTAAAACATTTAAAAAAAAATTTTTTTAAATAGATTTATGTAAAAGGACAAGTTTTGAAAATTTGCACTTCATTGCACTTTAATTATATGACAAATATGACATTCACAACAGTTTAAGGGGTTTCTATAGTTGAAAATACCTGATTTCTGCTGTTAAAAAAAAATCAGTATTTTAGTGAGAGTATACCCTCTCCACAACCTCCTATATCTGTATACCCAATCCCTGCACGCCTATATCTGTATACCCCCTCCACAACCTCCTATATCTATTTAACCAATCAACATCCTACATATGTACACCCCCTCCACAACCTCCTATATCTATTTAACCAATCAACACCCTCCTATATCTGTATAACCAATCCACATATTGCCCCATCTGTATAACCAACCCACCCCCTCCTATATCTGTATAACCCTCCACAACTTCCTATATCTGGATACCCCCTCCACAACATCCTATATCTGATAATCTGCATACCCCCTCCACAACATCCTATATCTGATAATCTGCATACCCCCTCCACAACATCCTATATCTGCATACCCCCTCCACATACTCCTATATCGGTATACCCCCCACACCCTCTTATATCTGTTTAACCCCTCCACACCATCCTATATCTGTATACCCCCTCTACAACCTCCTATGTCTGTATACCCCTTCCTTAACCTCCTATATCTGTATAACCAATCCCTGCACGCCTATATCTGTATACCCCCTCCACAACCTCCTATATCTATTTAACCAATCAACATCCTACATATGTACACCCCCTCCACAACCTCCTATATCTATTTAACCAATCAACACCCTCCTATATCTGTATAACCAATCCACATATTGCCCCATCTGTATAACCAATCCACCTCCTCCTATATCTGTATACCCCTCCACAACTTCCTATATCTGGATACCCCCTCCACAACATCCTATATCTGATAATCTGCATACCCCCTCCACAACATCCTATATCTGCATACCCCCTCCACATACTCCTATATCGGTATACCCCCCACACCCTCTTATATCTGTTTAACCCCTCCACACCATCCTATATCTGTATACCCCCTCTACAACCTCCTATGTCTGTATACCCCTTCCTCAACCTCCTATATCTGTATACCCCCTTCACACCCTCCTATATCTGTATAACCAATCCACCCCCTCCACAACTACCTATATCTGTTTTAACAAATCATAACCCTCCTATATCTGTATACCCCATCCACAACCTTCCTATATCTGTATATTCCCTCCAAACCCTCCCATATATGTAAACCCACTCCAAAACTATCCTATATCTGATTAACCCCTCCACACCCTCCTATATCTGTTTAACCCCTCCACAACCTCCTGAATCTGTATAGTCCCTCCACAACCTCCTATATCTGTATACCTCATCCAAACCCTCCTAGATCTGTATAATCCCTCCAAAACATCCTATATCTGTATAACCAATCCACCCCTTCAATATCTGTATACCCCCTCAACAACCTCCTATATCTGTTTTACCCCTCTTCATCCTCCTATATCTGTATACCCCCTCCACAACCTCCTATATCTGTATAATCAATCCACCCCCTCCTATATCTGTATACCCTCTCCACAACCTCCTATTTCTGTATACCCCTCCACAACCTCCTATATATGTATACTCCATCCACATCCTTCTATATCTGCAAAACCCATCCACAACCTCCTATACCTATTAAAGAATCAACACCCTCTTACAACTGTATACCCTCTCCACAACCTCCTATATCTGTATACCCAATCCCTGCATGCCTATATCTGTATACCCCCTCCACAACCTCCTATATCTATTTAACCAATCCACACCCTCCTATATCTGTATACCCCTCCACAATCTCCTATATCTGTATACCCCCTACACACCCTTCTATATATGTGTACCCCATCCACACCCTCCTATATTTGTATGCATTATTTCTACCCTCCTACATCTTTATATTATTTTACAGCATTTTATAGTTTTTAGTGTTATCACTGATATTGTTAGAATTATATATAAATATACTAAATAAATAAATGATTTGGAAAATACATTGAAGGTATAAAAAGTCATGAGAATTCCGAATTCAATTAGGTTATATCCAGGCACTCTGGTTCTAAACCTTGGTTCTTTGGTTCAAAACCATGGTAACCCAACTTCTTGGTTCCATCTGGGTTCTATTCTAGATCATTCTAATGTTCCGTTGAAAATAACAGAACAGAAGATAACCGCAAGTCTACGAATAAAAAGGTAAAGTAGGTCAAAGAAGCTAAAACTATTTTATAACATTAAACATTTAAGCATTGACGGTAAAGGAAGCTATAAGGTATTTATCTTCTCATTTTAAATATTTTGATAAGGAAACTAGAAAAAAATAAAGCATCGTATAGATTTTTAAAACAAACCGAAGTATACAGTAGGCTACAGCAGGAACATATATATGTTAGTTATACTGTTCCCAGGCTACATCGAACATCCTTTTATTTAATTCAGTCGTTTTGTTTTCTTTTTTTTTTCCTTTACTCATCCCTTATTTATGTAAATATGTCTAGACAGTGGCGGATCCAGAACTTTTCCTAAGGGGGGCCCGCTCCAGTCATGCTTCAATGATTCCCTATATAATCAACTAAATTTTTCCCACGAAAGGGGTTAAAACCACCCAATTAGGACATGTTGTTTATATGGCTAACGATATGTGCATCTAGCCACTTGACCAGTTGACGACTTGCATACATATTTGATTGCACATTTATTATCAAGTTCGACTGAATTTTATTTAATGGCTTTTTAATAATGTCAGATTTGAAAGAAATACATGTGAAGTATATGTAACAAATCTTTTTGTTCAAAACAGAATGTTAAAAGACAAATAAAGGAAAGTGATGATCAATAAGTTGGTAAGCTTTAATTAGTTGGAAAAAAAGTTATAAAATATAATAAAATGTATAATTATGTACATTAAATTTGTCAAATTTGATACTCATTCAGTCATTGTGAAGGGCATGCATATAATCATTCTGCAAAAAATAAAGAAATCAAATTTAAGATTGAATATTTTTATAATAAAATTATGTGAACATGTGTTAATGACAGTGCTAGTGGGATGTGTATCACCAGCACAATAGTCAGAACTTCTGTGTTGGCGCCATGATTTAGGGGCATAAAGAGTTACACTAGTCCGTCTGTCCCGAACGTCCCATAAAAACGGGTTTCAGCTCTCCTAACTTTAGTTTGCCTCAACCAAATACTACAAATCTTATACAATATATAAAAGAAGCTGGTGCATTAGAGCCAATGAGAACTCTCTACAAGAGACTTAAATGACACAGAAATTAACAATTATAGGTCGATGCCTCTGCTGGTGGACTATTAGTCCCCGAGGGTATCACCAGCCCAGTAGCCAGTACTTCGGTACTGGCATGAAAATACGGATTTTTTGTGTTATTAAAATTTGCTGTTTCAAAGTATTAAAAATTATTATAAATTAAGGAATGTATCTCCCTCATGCAAAGCTCTGATTCTTTTCACGAATTTGGCTATACTTTTTGGACCTTTTGGATTATAGCTCTTCATCCTTTATATAAGCTTTGGACTTCAAATATTTTGGCCACGAGCATCACTGAAGAGACATGTTTTGTCGAAATGCGCATCTGGTGCAACAAAATTGGTACCGTTGATTTTATTTTTAATACAATGTAGCCTAGGTCACCACACGGTCTTCGTCAATGAGCAAGGTTCATACCGCAAAGTCAGCCAATAAAGGCACCGACATGACAATGTAAAACTATTCAAACGATAAAACAAACGGTCTAATTTATGTACAAAAAATAAACGAAAAACAAGATAGGCACGTGCATATAAAACAAGGAGGGGTTAAACATGTTAGCGGGATCCCAACCCTCCCCCTTATGTGGCATGAGTGACAATGAGAACTCTCCACAAAAGACCAGATGACACAAACACTAACAACTATAGGTCATATACAGCTTTCAACAATGAGCAAAGTCAATACCACATATAGTCAGCAATAAAAGGCACTGAAATGACATTGTAAAACAATATTCAAACGAGAAAATAAACGAACAAATTTATGTACAAACAAGAATGTGTCCATAGTACACGGATGCCCCACTCCAACTATGATTTTTTATGTTGTGAAATTGGGTAAAAACTTTAATTTGGAATAAAATTAGAAATATCATATCATAGGGAACATGTGTACTAAGTTCCAAGTTGATGTAACTTTAACCTCATCAAAAACTACCTTGACCAAAAACTTTAACAAGAATTTGGCACGATCATTTTCTATGTTCAGTGGACCATGAAATTGGGGTCAAAACTATAATTTGGCATTAAAATTAGAAAGATCATATCATGGGGAACATGTGTACTAAGTTTGAAGTTGATTGGACTTCAACTTCATCAAAAACTACCTTGACCAAAAACTTTAACCTGAAGCGAACGGACGCACAGACAGATGCACAGACAGACGAACGAACGAACGGACGCACAGACCAGAAAACATAATGCCCCTCCACTATCGTAGGTGGGGCATAAAAATGAACGAAAAACAAGTATGTAACACATAAAAAATGACATTCAACCAAATGTTTTTAAACTTATTCACAATGCTTATGGTCACAAAATGGTCAAAATTACGCGAATCCTGCATCTATATGTGGAAGTTTGCTAATTTTTTCACAAGCAGGGGCATCTGTGGTTAATAGACATATTCTACATTTATTTCAGTAATCAGCTTATTTACTTCCATTGAATTCTGCTTTAAAAAGACTTAACTTGCACATTTTTTTTCAGGATCTCGGTGCAGTTTGGTAACAGACAGTAATATTTCAAGTTAAATGTGACCAACTTAACAAAGTGTTTCACTAGATTGAGCTCTCTGTCTAAGTGTACTTTAAAGGTTCTAAGCATTGAGTTAAGTTTATTGATATGCGTATACCTTCTGTGTGCTTGCACATTTTTTTTCAGGATCTCGGTGCAGTTTGGTAACAGACAGTAATATTTCAAGTTAAATGTGACCAACTTAACAAAGTGTTTCACTAGATTGAGCTCTCTGTCTAAGTGTACTTTAAAGGTTCTAAGCATTGAGTTAAGTTTATTGATATGCGTATACCTTCTGTGTGAATATTTATGATGTAAAATCAGACTATCCATACCTACATGTCTAAGGTAAAATGATTGAAACATTTTGCATTATCTATCACAACTGGCAGCACACGATGCTACTGAAGCAGTGAATTTTCTTACTTGATATTCACGGAAATTAAAGGATTTAGTTTCATCTGAACCAAACATTCTTAAAAATTGAGAATGGAAATGTGGAATGTTTTAAAGAGACAGTAACCATGTCAAAAGAGCAGAAAGCAGTCAAAGGCCACTAATGGGTCTTCATAGCTGACTATGCGGTATGGGCTTTACTCATTGTTGAAGGCCGTACGGTGACCTATAATTGTTAATGTCTGTGTCATTTTGGTCTTTTGTGGATAGTTGTCTCATTGGCAATTATACCACATCTTCTTTTTTATATCTTCAACAAAGCTAGAAAATCCCTCACCCAGAGGCGGGCTTCAGATGACCCTTAACAAAATGTGTACCAGTTCAAACTCCAAATCATAAAATAAACTTACAATTAAAAACATACAAGACTAACAAAAACCAAAGACTCCTGACTTGACGTCAAGGTAATCATACCAAGAGACACACCCAATATGCAAAGGTCAAGAGTCAAAAAGTCATAGTCTGGTCAAGAGATCCTTGTAAAAAAAAAACACAAAGCGGATTTTGAGAAAAGGGTCATCGTGGTACACAAAACTAACAAATATCTCTATATATCTTATAAAGATGTAAGAAGATGTTGTATGAGTGCCAATCAGACAATTCTCCATTTAATTGAAACAAAATATACAAGTTGTACATTGAGGGCAAAGGTCAAGCTCACATGAAGTTTCTCGTGCCACTAGACTCACCATCTTATGACAATAAATCATTATGCCACATATTCAGAAGCAAGGTCAATTGAAGTTATATTTTGAGGTCAAGGTAATATACCAAAGAACAAACTGTATCATGATGACACACCCAACATGCAAAGGTCAAGAGTAAAAAAGTCATAGTCTGGTCAAGAGTTCCATGTCAAAAATACACAGCAGTCCTGCACAAAAGTTCATCATGTTATGGTACACATAACAATGTATTATGTCATGATGCACTACACATGTCAAATACAGAAAACCTAGGTCAGAGACAGAAACACAAGACATATAACTAAACTCAAATGAACGGTACTTGTATTGCAGGTCACTACAATTGCCTTCAACATAGAACATAAAACTCTCGCAACACTGCAAAGTTAAAACCGTCTTTCACAAAAGTTTGAGCAGTATTCTTTGCAATGGTTATCTTACTACAGTATAATTGTTAATTGAGAATCGAGTCCTGCAGTTATGTCAATAAATTAAAACGGTAAGATTAGACATTAAAACATTTAACACTAGGGTTTACCATTAATTTCTAACCTAAGCATGTGAGAGTACTATGGTAAACTGTTAGAAACACATGATACAGTCATGAAATTTAATATTTGCAGTAGTACGACCAGAACAATACAAGACAGAGTTGTAAACAAATGAAAGTAATGATACATACGAATTTTTAATCGCAATGCACAAATAATGAACCGTAGTTTTCATTCTATTTATTCATCTAAAATGTACGCTTGCGTTAAACATTGGAAATTAACACTGTATATTTATATAAACGATCAATCTTGTAAGGAAATAAATAAACGATGACAAAGATGATAGGTATCTCTGCCACTACACAATTTAAATACAGGAATTTGAAAAAAATTATAGTCTTTATAGGATCATCTCTTTCAAATCATTTTCAAAGTGCCAACTCAATATAAAATTATTAAACAATTTTTATTTCCTCCTTATTGAACATACAAATATTGTCTAGTAATTAGTCTTTGTTATAACTGTCATGACAACGGATTGGTGTAAGTTTTGTTTGACAATTTGTTTGTTTACACTGACTTAAATTACAGCCAGTATGATAGTCTATTTGTTTTATAGTAAAATTTAGCCATTCAAGGCTATATAACTTTTTCATATTTTAAGTCCAATTTAAATAATCTTATGACTTTTAACTATAGTCTTTAAATAAAATCCAACCATATCTTATACATCATTTTAGTGATTCATTACTTAATAGTTGAACACTGGTCATATACTATAAAATATTACCTGATGTGTTGTCACCAAAGGACTGGCACCTCCTTGTTCTACCAGACATTTTGTGATCTGTAGATATCCCCTCTCAGCAGCTATATGTAAAGCTGTTCTTCCCTCAAACTATAGTATAACCAAATAACATGTAACTATAATGTACAACTCTTTGTTATCAATATCAATAATATACAACATATCCTACAACTGACATCAAAACTTGTCTGATAAACTGGACAATGTTGTGTAATAAATATAAACAAAATATATCTCACATGAATCAGTGGTCAAAACTCAATACAATGACCAGTCACACTTGTATTTATATTGTATATAACACTACTGGACGAAAAAACGTCTGTCCATACCAGTAACAGTCGTTCTAAGACTGATAATGCCTGTTAAAGTTGTAACAGTTGTTAAATTTCACTGCTTCAGTTATTTTGTAACTGTCCCAACTTTAAAAGTGTTTGTCTACAACATATATCGACTGCAACAACGCAAGAAATAACTGCCAAAGACATTAAAGGACTGATACAACTATTTCAAAGTTGTAACAGTTGATTTACAACTGTCCCAACTCGAAAAACGTTGCAACAGTCATAAATCAAAGAGCTGATAGCTCTGAAGTGGAAGAAGGTGAATAAAAAGTAACTTGAATTACCATAAAAGCAGCCCCACTTACCCAGGCTGCTTTGTTCCATTATTGTTAAAATGTATTTTTTTCTTCAAACAAGAAAAGGTCTTAAGTACATGGATTTCCCATCCGTACAATGTGAATCTCTTTCTATGTTCAGTTGACTATGAAAATTAGGTAAAATCTTTAATTTGGCAGTAAAATTAAGAAGATTTCTTAGCTTACACAATGAAATCTAATATAAACTAACTTTTACAAATTTAAATTTAAATTTAAATTAATCTGACTACTAGACCTTTTATTAGTCTAATTGCACATATTGCATGTTAACTTAAATAATGGAAACAAATTTACCATATAAACTTCAATGTAATCCTTGAAAGGAGGTCTAGATTGCTAAAATAATTTATAAATTTTAATTTTTTTATTTGTCCAAAATCATTTAAATACATTTAATTAACATCATTTTATGATTATTTGATTAAAATATTAATCATTTATAGTATTTTTACAATTTACATTTTTATATAAAAGCAAAATAACTGAAAACAGGCTAAAACAAAGGGAAGTAACAAAAAAGTATTTCAATATTCCCAATACACATCGTTTTGATAACACAACGGCAGTTAGCCGGAGGTAAACATCGTTGATTACCAGTATGTTTGACACCCAAGCTGTCAAGTGAAGCCATATAATTATACATCTTCTTTGATGTTCAGGTAAAATTTAACACAGGTGTCAATTACACCCGTACAGTAGTAAGAAGTGATTAAATATGGCGTCTGAAAATTGTCATTCATGAAATATTTCATACTCGTGAGTTTTTTCTCCTAAACGGGAGGACGGGAGGAGACCCCTGAAATGTATGTTACGAAGGGTATCTAATTCACATGACAAAGGAAAACCATGAATAAAGACAACACTTTATATATCCTTTTTATTTATATAAAAACAAAATCTTCTTGTCTGCAGGATTGCAAATTCGTAACTTCAAGGGCGAACTTGTAAACAGGGCGAGTTGTCCCGATACCAAATTCACGCATGCGTAATACAAATATCTACAGTTAAAACATCCTGTTACAAGTAAACAAATAACGTTCATGTGGATGAGATGAAATCTAATTATTTACATAAATAAAAGGGTCATATTTACGATAGTGATTGTTTTACAATCATAATTTACAAATTAAATGATTCAGATGCCTAATCATGTGTAAAAATCGGTGTCAGGAATCTAAGTTGTTTTGAAATTGTAATATACGAAATGAATGCGGCATACAGAGACTCAATGACAAGGGTCGGCCCCTTGCGTCTTCAGAAGACTTGACGTCTTCTTCCACTAAAAAACTGATTAAACGCCTAAAGAGTTGTCACAGTCGTAATAAAACTGATGCAACTATTTGAAAGTTGTAACAGTTATTTTATTACTGTCCCAACACGGAAAACGTTGAAACAGTCATAAATAAACTGTCTAAACGCAGAAAAAGTTGTAACAGTTAAAATATAATAGCTTCAACCATTGTATAGGCCTAGCTAATTTATAAGCGTAGCAACTTCAAAACATTGATATTCGTGTACACTTAAAAGTCACGGATACAAATTGTCTGACAGCCAGGCCCGGGATAAAGGTTAAATTATTTGTAAAACAATTTTACCATGTGAAATATAAGGTTGTGACAAAGAGAAACAACTTTCATTCCCATTTAATACATTAATTTTAGATGTATATTGTTTAAAAAAAAATAGTTTTTTGAAATATTTGCCGCTGAACACATTTTTGTATTCCTCGGTTATTTAGTGAATGTGTTGAATTTATATATTTTTTTAACACTTCCTCGCCATTATCTCTTCGAACAAATTAAATCGGAACCAGCCATAGATACCTGCAATTTCACTAGATAAAATATAACTGCTAACAGAAAAAGCGAAAAATTACCCAATGTATTTGTAAACCAAACGTATCTTTATAACTGAATTAACAGTTGACAATTTTTAATATTATTTTTTTTTTATTATTAAATCAGTTAGGTGTGAAATCATTCATGCATACACAATTGTTTTCAATACCCGTAGTTTTACGAATCACATTACTTCATAATAACGCTAATATACATGATATACACTAAACCTAGCCGGGAACTCCTTATACACACACTTGTCAAACTTATCCCCATACAAAACTGCTTTATATTTTTTTAGGGCTTATTTCAGACACTTATTCTGAGCTTTTTATTCGGGGCTACATTTTTTTCTTTTAAAATTATAAATATTGCCGTATTAACCATATTGATTTCTATACATGTAAAACATATAATCAAAGCTATTACGGACATTTAACACATCTTTAGCGGCTATGGAAAACAAATTTTAAATCTATCCAAATTTAATTTATTTTATTTTATCGTTTTTTTATTTTAGAATAGTTCAATATTAACTCGACTTTGTACTGTATATTCTTCATATTGTACGAAATGGTCAATGAGTTCAATTGTAATTGATACACATGATACATATAAATAGCACGTCAGCATTCACGATTGAGGTGAACAAATATTGTCACTCGCGAGAAAAAATCATATTTTCACCGGATTTTCGCAAACAATTTACCATACATATTTTGTACATTTGTAAATACTAGTAGATGGACATACTGTTCATACAAGACCTGACAAAATAACTAGCGCAAGTGAAAGTTCAAATGTTCAAAACAAGAAAACTCGCATTGTTTCAGACAGGAAAATCAAATCTTCTTTTATGTTTTTTCACATCATGGTTTATAACTTGATGTATTTGGTCAATTCTAAAGACTGACATCGGATTCTCTTACGTGGTTTCAGTTGATCAGATGTCGTACTAATTACGTTTATCCAAAATATTTTCCCATTTCAATTGTTCAACTTCAAATTATTCAATCTTGTAAATGCTTGTACAATAATGACATACTATGTAATTAGTAAAGAAAAGTAACAATGTTACTAGATGTAGACAATATTCTGGGTCCCTTAATATTTTTTTTGTTCGGTGTGAGCCGAGGCTCCGTGTTGAAGGCCTTACATTGACCTATAATGGTTTACTATTATAAATTGTTATTTGAATGGAGAGTTGTCTCATTGGCACACACACCCAATCTTCCTTTATCTATGACAGTACAGTAATGGAAATTTTAAAAATGGTCACATTTATAAATTACGAAAATGGGTCCCATATTCTGAATTCATATATACACCTTAGAAAAAACAAGTGAAACTGCGAGCTACTGCTCACTGATGAT
Organism: Mytilus trossulus; assembly: GCF_036588685.1. Classification (NCBI taxonomy): domain Eukaryota; kingdom Metazoa; phylum Mollusca; class Bivalvia; order Mytilida; family Mytilidae; genus Mytilus; species Mytilus trossulus. Next base: position 62,498 of record NW_026963346.1, on the reverse strand, counting down.
ACCCCGCCGCAAGTGGATAATATAAATAGTGTAAAAATATGCAAGTGTTCGGTAAACAGGAAATTGTCGAGTGATGAATCTGAAAACGCATCGCACGGTATAGATGACTGATATAAATCCTGAAACCAAATTTCAGAAATCCTTGTATTGTAGTTCCTGAGAAAAATGTGACGAAAATTTTCAACTTGGCTTTCATGTGTAAAATCATACAAGTGTTCAGTTAACAGGAAGTTGTCAAGTGATCAATCTGAAAACGCATCACACGATATAGCTGACTTAGATAAACCCTGAAACCAAACTTCAGAAATCCTTGTATTGTAGTTCCTGAGAAAAATGCGACGAAAAATATTCATGGGAGGGACTGACTGACGGACGGACTGATGGACAGACAGAGGTAAAACAGTATACCCCCCTTTTTTTAAAGTTCGGGTATACAAATACACAGATTCAGTGACTTGTGACTCGTTTCATCCCGGATGGCAACTATTAAAGAACCTACCAAGTGTATTCATTGTAAATTGTTTTTGTCCTGAACATGCATGTAATATTTGCTACTGGACAATAGCAAATTAAAACCCCAAAAATATGCTTCCAAACATCAATATTATAATTAAATTACAACAAACAGCTCACTATTAGTGCATTATACATGTATGACTTTGTAATGCTTATTGTGTTTATGGAAACCAATGGGAAAATGTTGCTTAACATCTTGGGTCATATATTTAGAAGGCATTTATTCAAAAGCAGATAGAATGGATTTGAAGAAAAAAACATGAATAAGGGCAGAAAATCACCTATTTAAAGTACAAGTCTTTGGTTAAACACAATATATGTGTCATCATTGGTGTATCAATGTTGCTTTTGTGTACATGGTATAAAAATCAAACTTGGGTTTCTCATCTAAACTTGTTTACATTGTGTTACATCATCCAATATGGCTAGGCCTGTTATAGGTTTTTCATTATCACACTTATGCGGAACTGATTTTGCTCATTGTTGAAGGATGTACAGTTACTAACAATTACATCACTTGGCTAACGATTGATGGTCGTCTTATTGAAATTCATACCACATCTCCTTATTCTGGTTATCATACAGTATTCATGTTATACAATACCTAGTATTATCAAATGAATTATAACAATTGTTAATAGTTGTCAGACTTTTGTTATCAAAAAGCAGCTACATGTGTATAATCTTGCTTTTCCTACATGTATGAAGGTTTTAGTACATTGTACATGTACAGGTATCACACAAACTTTCCATTATAAATAACCTTTGAAAAAGAATTTAAGTCACAGTAAAATTAACCATGCCAGACAGATGATGTACACCGTACAAACTGACATTCCATACACAAAATTTAGTGATTTATACTGTCAGTGGAATAGACTTAACATTCTTAACATACAAACCATGAAAATTAAACATTGCCCAATGAAACATGAAATGAGGTCATGGTCAGATGTAAAGCCTGCCAATCAAACTTGTACACCTTATGAATATATATCCAATAATATGCCAAAAATAGTGATCCTATACATGTCATGCATGTACATGTAGTCTATACTGTAGCATCTGAGAAACATTTGGAAATAGATCAAACAACAAAAACTAAGCATTGTTCAATGAACCATGATATTTTCATTGAGGTCAAAGTCCGATGTAAGTCTTGCAATTAAGACATTTTTTCATACACCAAATATATATAATTGACCTACTTTTCCTACTGCTTGTAGTATTTAACATGTGTGAGAAACAAACTTGACAAATTACATGTACTAACTGAAGTAACCTTAATCACTGATCCATGAAATGAAGTCAGGATCAGGCCAACCTTGCCTGACAGACATGTATATATATAAATGGGTTTACCTAAAATTAATCCATGTTATACATGTAAGACTTAGAGTATATTCCACTGTGACTGTTCAAACAGTAATATTTTTTTCCAAACAGTTACATGTTCATGTAGCATGATGTAGTGTACCATGCAAACTAGGTTACGTGCAAGGGACAAGTCACTAACAGAAATGTCATAACATAAGGAAGTACCCAGGCCTTTCAGCTTCTAAAATGTATCTGCTGAAGCTCAAATACAAAACGGTACATTGTAGTCAGATTGTAATACCAATTTCTTGCATGCATGTACTTCAACTTTTGTTGCAGGTGGAATAATAAAATTATACTTTAAAGTACATGCATGGTTTATTTGTTTCAAATACTTGGCCACTAATCATGCTTATTAAGATTTTTATTTAATTCTAATTCAGACTTTAATAATTTAAGTACAGCAAGCAGTCATTTGACACTAAACAATTGACACAGACTGCACGAGACCCTCATAGTTGGTTAAGATCTTTTTACACACCCTGGACAAGCTGGTGGTAGTTAACAATTGCAATGCCAACATAAACTTCAGATGTGATATACATGTACTGTTTTGTAAATTTCACTGAAGCTAGAAATTCACATTATCCATATTCATGATATTGTTATTATAATAAATCCACTAATTAAAAGTATTCATGAATTCAGATATGATGCACTATTATTAGTAGTATTCACTGAAACTATGAATTTTCATTATTCCAAATTGCTATTTCAAATGAATAATTATCCTGGGTATTCATGGAACTCAGAAACAATGTACATGTATGATTGCAGTATTAATATGCACTACAACTATGGAATTTTGTTATTCCAAATTCACAATTGATCATGATTGATGATAATCCCAGGTATTTAGTCCTCCAGTAATGTGGTCCTCCTTTTTATACAATATATTAAGTTTCCTATTTGTACAAGGCACAATTTTCTTCTTGTTCAATTTAATCAGAACATCACATCATCATCATTGAATAATGCTGCAAGCCCTATTCTTTATTTCAAAAACAATAGATAACTAGTATAAAATAATGAATTACTCCATTGTTTCACAATTTACAGCTATGAGAGCGACTCAGTGACGTCTACATTTCCTATGCATCAAAGTGCACATGTTTCCTATGCATCAAAGTGCACATGTACTAGCAGGCATCATATTCCAAGTGGGAATCATGGTCAAACCAATACATTTTCAGTATGATTCTACAAAATAAAATATACATTAAGACTCAAGTACAGTAAATGTTTAACTAATAATAAATATATATAATACTACATGTACATGTATATACATTGTGCAATAATAAGAAAGTTAATTACAATAACTGTATTTACCTAAAACTATGGCACTCATTGACTGAAAAATTCTAGCACTAATACAATTCTATTTTCAAGTCACTATTAACAAGAAAAATAAATCTGTTAAGGGGGTCTAAATTCTTTATACTAGTGTTGTCTTTTTTTCCTGCATTAATGATATTTTAAGTGTGATTGAGTACTTTCATTGAAGGGTTACTGTCTTATTGAGGCTCACACCATACTTTAGTTCATCAATTCTTTAAAACACAACAGGTTATTTCTTTTGTTCATTTTAATTATGTTTATAATTTAATATGAAATATATTGATACTACAAACATGACAAAGAAAAGTTTAAGGAATGAAAAAATAAAATAAATAAACAACTTTGCACTGTTACTATATACATGCACTAGATAATATTGACTTTACCTTTGTCCAGTGCATATAATGAATAAACCTTTGTGATGTAAATATATTGTTCCAAGACTTAACCATCCCAGTTAATGTTTTAAATCCTCGAGTTTAATATTTTTTACATCTTTTGTGTTACCCTGAATACTTTTTACTTATTCATTTCTTATTACAGCTTGCATTAAATAATGCTTTGCAGCTCAGACAACACTTTTTGTTTATTTAATTTAGTCATTTAACCAATTTTATTTTAATAAATCAATATTGAAATTACTTTTAAAATTTGAATTTTTATATCCAAAATAATAGTATATCCTGCTGTTTCATATTATTTAAAATTATAATTTGTTTTGAAAAAGTTATCAAAATTTTAATCATGATAATTTGTGAAGATTATCCTAAAATTATATCATTATACCAATGACAGATTAAATATCATCCCCAGGGCAATAAACTATTGTGTCTTAATTTGTATATTAGCTACATCATGTATATAATAATTTCTTATTAATACCTATCAGCTATCCAGTGTTAACATCCTGATTATTACCTATTTTAATGTCACATTTGCATGGTCATATTCAGTAAATACAAAGATTTTATTTTTCTATTTTTTTTAAAATATTTTGAGCTTCATAAAATACTTTAAAAAGGTTTATACCATGTTAACATAACAAAAATGCATACAGACATGACAGATAGATTGTTTTGTTATGTTTTCCTGACATATTGAATTTTAACATAAAATAATTATCATGATTATGTAGAAAATGCAAAAAATCAGCAATCGTTTGTGAATGCACATAATCAAAGGAGGTGTGGGATATATCAATGATGCATCAACCCAACAGTTAGGCAACAATAAAGTAACCAAAACACAATTGAATGCGTGTCAAAAAATATGACTCATGATTAGAAGGTCCTTAATAATTGTGGGAATAATAAAAAGACCATTGAATGTTACTACTTGTAAGTTACATAACATGTATTGCACAAATGAATTTTTAAAAACAATGCTAACAGGGCACAGTTTATATAAAAATTTCACATGAAAATATATAGTTTAGGTTCAAATTATTAACAAATTATAGTGATTTAATATAAATTCTATGTTAAATCTAAAAAGAATAAAATTATGATGCTAGCTTTCCTCTTTTAATATTTGCTTTTTAAACAATGCAGTACATGATAAAACAATTACTAATTGAATAAGCACAATTTGTTTAATCAACAGTGTTTAAATGGCAACTGTTTATGACTCTGTGCCTTGTTTCAAGAACATTAATTTAATAATATTGTTTTATTTTGATGATTAATGCTATTTTAAACCATTTCTGAAATACCTATTCACTTTCAATTCCTGCTATCATGTATTATCAAAAATATATATTAATGTTTTGTTGTCCATGATTTGAGAATTATTTAAAATCTAAATGAAAGTGGACACTTGCTAAATAAGTCACTATTAATCTTAAAGTTAATAGTTTTCATAACATTTTATGATCAAATCGTATGTTTTTGTACTATGCATGTTTTTTTTTATGGAAATTGTGACATCGCAATGCATTCCTAATTGAACAAAAACTATCAGCTGATAAAGCAAAATCAGGGAAATACTAGTAATCCTGCATAAGCATGATAAGAAACACATTTATATGGATACGTACATGTAAAGATCAGTTGGTTGTTGGTTATAAAATGTCCAGTGACAAGTATTTCATGCAAATTTATGACCCGAGTTAGCAATACTTTAACATTCAATATGTACGATACATGATGTATAGGTCAGTGGCACATCCGAAACTTTTCATAAGGGACAGGGTTGCTGACTGCCCTTAGGGACACAGATCCAGTCATGCTTGAGTGATTCCCTATATATTCAACCAAATTTTTCCCACAAAAAAGGGGAAGATATAGAGTAACCTTTTCTGTATTCCACTCAGGGTGATGTATGCAAAATAATTAAGGTAAAAATGGCATACTGTTCACACATGATAATAGGGGGAGGGGAACGGTGTCCTTTATGACTTTCAATGATTTATTATGATGCTCAACTTTAACATTGAAGCTCAAAGCCTATATTTTCCCTGGAATATGCAACTTTGCACGAGTGTGTTAATATAGAACATTGATTCATAGCTATAGCCTATCGGAGTATCTAAATACATAAATTCCGTAGGATCAGTTGTGGATCCAGACATTTTAAAAAGGGGGGGGGTCCAACCCAGGACAAAATAGTGGGGGTCCAAATATATGTCCCCATTCAAATGCATTGAGCGGCCAAAAAAAAGGAATGGGTTCGAACCCTCTCCCCCCACCCCCCTTTTGATCCGCCAATGGGAACAAATTGTAAGGTCTGTAAGCCGACAAATGTGCACATTTTCCCTTCAAAATTATGAATCCATGATTATTCGATAGACATGCTATAAAATATTGATAATTTCTACTCACCGATTGTAATTTCCAGCTAAGATTAGTAAACATGTGGTCTAACATCTGTAGTTACCTGTGTAAAAATATAGTTTGCCGACCTGAGGTCCAAGGTTTTTTGCCGACAAAAAATTAAAGAGGGTAAATCGTTTACGGTGAAGAATTGTTTTCCGTTTTTAATGAAACTTGACAGATTTTGCTAGTTATTTTTTTAATCATCGGAAATGTCCTTCTTGGTGAAATTCGAATTAAAACTGTTTTATTATGCTGTACAATATTGGTAACTGAGTCATAATCTTTAAATTTATTTCAAGTACACCCTTGTACATTTTTCTATTGCGCAGAATTTATCAAAACTTTTTTAAGTATAAATTTGAATGAATTCATTGTCATCTTCTTATTCTTCTGCAATAATATTAAAACTCTATTTTAAACGAAAGCTGCTGGTTTTTAAAACCAGTAATGAACGAAAATGTTATAAAACAGATATTATAAAATAAAAAGTAAGGATATCAGAAGGATTATTTAAAGTCAAACGCACATGACTGTCAAAAATGAACGGACAATACTACGGCAATAAATAGAAAACGACAAAAGACAAATTACGATCGCAAAATAAATGAATAAACAGCAAAACAAGTTAACCATGTTAACAATCGCACAATAGACGATAATAGTATAAGTAAAGACTATTTCACAACAAAATCAAATCTTGAGAGCCGGGTGAGACGTGATTTTTTTACACTGATGGCCGACTACCGTTACGCTAAAATATTTGTATTAAAACATTTACCGACTGTATCAACCTATGAAGTGTTTGTTTTAAACATTTAACGACTGTGTCAACCTTTTATAAGTTGTTATAAACATTTAATGACTGTACCAACCCTTAGAAAGTTGTAACAAACATTTAACGACTGTCCCAACTCTAAAAACGTTGTGACAAACATTTTTTGACTGCATCAACGTCTGAATAGTTGACACAAACAAATTTTAACTGTCTCAACTATGAAAAGGTTGGGACGGACATTATGCAACTGCCACAACTATTAGAAAGACTGTAATAAATAGATTTTGACTGTGACAACACCGTAAACCACTGCAACAGTTCTGAAATGACTGATGGTAGCATTTTTTGACTTTCACAACCCGTAGAAAAGTTGGGACAGACATAAATAAACTGTTGCAACGAAATATGACAGATTTGACAGTCATTACTGGTCTTTTACAGACTAAAACAGTCGTACAATGACTGTTACTGGTATGGACAGTTGTTTTTTCGTCCAGTAGTGTAAACAATAAATAAACATGTTTTGTAGTGAAATGTCAAAACTTCCATTAAACCTGATATCTTAAAAAAATATTTTTTTCAAGAAATGTGTAAAATAATTATATCAATGGTTTCAGTAGAACAAAACAAGTAAAATGAGACCCCACTTTATATGATTCTTACACATATTTGTTTCGTTAAAACTGTCTAATTAACAAATGATTTAGAGTAGATTCAGTATAATCATTCATTTTAATAAAATATTTTTTTAAGGAACATGAAAAGGAGTTATATTTTCTAATTCAGAACAATAATATGAGTAAAAAGAGACCCCACTTGACATAATTATTACAAATATTTGTTCGTTAAAACTGTCTAATTAACAACATGATTTAGTGTAGATTCAGTATAATTGTTCATTTTAGTAAAAAAAATTTTTTTTAAAGAAACATGAAAAAAGTTATATTTTCTGTTTCAGAACAATAATGCGAGTAAAATGAGACCCCACTTGATATAATTATTACAAATATTTGTTCATTAAAACTGTCTAATTAACAACATGATTTGGTGTAGATTAATAGTAATGTGATCAGACTAAGTAGATAACATACCTCTGTGATGTCGATCTTACATCCTCTATCAATGAGGAATCTACAGATCTCCAGGTGTCCCCACCTGGCAGCCCTCATTAATGCTGTCTGTCCATCAAACTGGAATAATACAACTGACATCAAAACTTGTCTGATAAACTGGACAATGTTGTGTAATAAATATAAACAAAATATATATCACATGAATCAGTGGTCAAAACTGAATACAATGACCAGTCACACTTGTATTTATATTGTACATAAACAATAAATAAACATGTTTTGTTGTGAAATGTCAGAACTTCCATTAAACCTGATATCTTAAAAAAATATTTTTTTCAAGAAATGTGTAAAATAATTATATCAATGGATTTAGTAGAACAAAACAAGCAAAATGAGACCCCACTTTATATGATTCTTACAAATATTTGTTCATTAAACCTGTATAATTAACAACAGGATTTAGTGTAGATTCAGTATAATCATTCATTTTAATAAAATATTTTTTTTAAGAAACATGAAAAGGAGTAATATTTTCTAATTCAGAACAATAATATGAGTAAAATTAAACTGTCAATTGTTCTTGAACAATTGAGAGGTCTTTCCTTTTGTAATGTAAAATAAATGTTCAAATAGACATAGAATGTATTGAAAAGCTTTAAAACACACTGAAAATCCTTTAAATAAGGTTAAAAAACTAAATTCGCTATATGGGATATGACCTTGACCTTTGACCTTTTGACCTTTGTCAAGGTCATTAATCCCCAATGTCATTGCCGAAGAGCCCATGGGTCTAGGACCTTTGGTTATATAGTAAAAGCTGATTTTGTCTTTCCAAAAACCTAAAACAGGTATAATGCCCCTTAAAACTAGAGGCTCTCAAGAGCCTGTGTCGCTCACCAGTATGTAATGTGGTTTATAAATGATGAAAAATAAGATTGAAATCATTATGACAAGCTTTAAAAAGCTCTATAATGATGGAGTTTTTAAGTTTGATTTATTTTGGTCCAGCTGTTAAATTAAAAGCAGGTTATTGCATTATAAATGTTGTTCTTATATGTAGAGGGGCATTATAATAGAATGGTAAAAGTTTTTCTACCAAAATTCAAACTTGATGTGTCTTTAATTAGCATTGTGAAAAAGTTTCATAACTTATATTTGAGGCAATACAGAGTTACAAGTAGATTCAACATTATTTCAAGATAAACAACCTTAACTTGATTGAGATGAGCTGTTTTGATTGAGTTAAGCGTTCGAATTGGTATTTTATCGTGTTATCTGTTTTGTGATGCTGTCGTCTCAGTAAATGGGAGAAGGTTTGGTAGCATTAAAAGGTTTAATCTAGTTATAAATGTTTGTATCTGTTTTAAGTCAAGAATCTGATGTACAGTAGTTGTTGTTTGTTTATGTAATTTTATATACATGTTTTTCATTGGTTGTTTTTTATTTCTTGTTTGAATGGTATTCCACTTGCAATTTTGGGGTTCTTTATAGCTTGTTGTTCATTGTGAGCCAAGGCTGTGTGTTGAAGGTGGTATGTTGACCTATAACGGTTTACTTTTACAAATTGTTATTTAAATGGAGAGTTGTCTCATTGGCATTTATATTACATCTTTTAATGTCTGTTTATACAGACATTAACCTTACACAAGAGAGACGGAAGAACATTCATAGTCATGAAGTGTAGTTGTAATTCAGATTGACTTGCAGTTATCCTTTAGTGCAAATTCTTATGTCTCATTAAGGTACATGTGGTATTATAAATTAAAGCAAATAATTTGTCAAGGGAAAAATGTTTAACAGTTTATATATATTTCTTGATTTTTTGAAGCAGAAAAGAATATTTAATAGATGAACAAGTGAAACTGTGAGGTACTGCTCATTGATGATGCCCCACTGCAAGTGTATAGTTTTAAGTGTATAGTATGTAAGAGTTTGGTAAACAGGGAGTTGTTCAGTGATGAATATGAAAACGCATCACAGTATTGCATACTTATATAAACTTTGAAACCAAATTTCAGAAATCCTTATATTGTAGTTCTACTTTGAAACCAAATTTCAGAAATCCTTATATTGTAGTTCTTCTGAAAAATGTGACAAAATTTTCATTTTGGTTATCATGTGTAAAATAATACAAGAGTTTGGTAAACAGGAAGTTGTTGGTTGATGAGTCTGAAAACGCATCAAACGGTATAGCAGACTTATATAAACGCTGAAACCATATTTCAGAATTCGTTGTAGTGTAGTTCCTAAGAAAAATGCTACAAAAATATTCATGGGACAGAAAGAGGTAAAACAGTAAACATAAACAATTGAGAATAAAATTAGTTCTATCAGTCAGATACAATCAAATATAAGGGTTGTTTCCCTTCCTCAGATAACAGAAAACAAGTTGTACAAGTGAGCTTAAGAACAAAGAATTGTGATTTAATTTATCAATATTTTAGCAAGATATATAATTTGTTTGTGTGTAAGTTGAATAATAGAGGTCATGTGTGTTGTGATTTGACACATTTTTTTACTTTGTATGTTATCTTTCATGCATTATGTAGTGATTATGTTTGTACATGTTGGTATTTGAATAAAAAGTAAATAAAGAACCAGCAGTTGAGAACAAATATTTATTTACTAACAAGATATAACTGTACAGTTAAAAACATTTGACTAAAAGAACATGTTTGGTATGGTTGAAATATGGGGACATTTAAATTTGAAGATGTAAAGCTAATTAACAAATAGACATAAATAATAGATTCTTGATTTGTGAGATTAAGTTATCATGGAATTTTAGAGACATAAAGAACAATTAACATTAGTTTGTTAAATCACACTTTAAAAAGAGTATATGATGATTTAGAAGTGTTAAATGTAAAATTGAGGCTGTGTTAAGTATTTTTAGACTGTAGAGGTCAAGCAATGACGGTTGGATCAAGTATGGACAGAATATTCAAAGGAATTTCTAAAATTAATTGACAGCTACACATGTCAAAACAATCATCATTTCTCAATACATAATTTTCAAGCAGTGCAAGGGAGGTAACAAGTAATCAATCATATATTTATATATATATATATAACAGTATTGTTTAAATTTAATTTGATTACTTCCCTTACAGTGTTTTGAAACTTCTTCCAAACAGAAAAAAAAGTTTGTTTTTTGGTCTTTTTATTCCTAATGGCTATGTGATTTGAGCCATAATTACCCTTTTGTAGTATGGAATCTTGTGATATATTAATTTCAGAGAAATTTAGATGCTTATTAACTGGAAAGCACAAAAATGCTTATTTGGCCTGTTGCTTGAAAATGATGTTCAAAAACATAAAAATAAAGCAAAACTTAAAAATATATACATTTACACAATTAAAATCTTCATATATATTAGGTCAAAGATTTTTTTACATACACAAGTATAGTTTACATATATATTAGACCAAGTAAATTGCATGTATACATGTAGAAATGTATAAGGCCATGTTCACATTGAGGTTTAAACAAGGTTGAAATAAGTTGAATTGACATTTTGTATATCGATGATAAATAAATACAACCTTTATTCTATAAACATTTTTAGCTATTAATTAACTTTTCAATATAGAATTTAGTAAACTTTTAACAATTGATTAGCGACATGATTTCAAAGATGTAAATAATTTTTGTGTACACATAAATGTCTCCTATGGGCAGTGTGAACATGGTTTGGATTTGGGTTAATTAAATTTTGATTAAAAAAACAATAGTTAGGTACAGAACATTATTGAATTTCCTGAGATACATGCAGCATGGGAAAATTTTATATTTTTTATTAGTTAGCATGATTTGCATAAAAGTAATGATAATGTAATAATGAGGTAGAAATGTCAACTTTTGTATTATGTACATTGTACATACATGTATGATGCAATGAGCAGATTAAATTTTTAATTTCTTATCATTTAAGAATAAGTAACAACAATCAAAACATTCTTGATAGTCTGTATTCAAAAAAAGGTTTATGGTATATGCATTCATTGCAATTTTTATTCAAAAATGTTTCATAACGTAATTTTTATGGTCTAATATTGTAGACTTCTTCAGAATAAGTAACAACAAAAATTTGTCCATCGTAAACTATCTTTTGACAATAATAGTTTTTAAATGTATTAATTGTAAGAGCAATAAACAATTGACATGAACAATCACTGTGGTACAATATTGTGCAGTTGTCAAGAAAACACAAGCATAAATATTTTTATGCTGAAAGAAGTAAAATAATTGATATTGACAAAAGCTCTGTTTGTCATGTTCATGTAATTCAATCTAAAATAAAATTTTGTATATTGTCTTCTATTATACATGGAGAAAAAACAAAAAATAATTAGGAACTAGAAATGTCTTGAATCATGGAAATTTCAAATGGCACTTCTGGCAAATGACAGAATGTTGTTATTCTGGTTGATTTCTACAGAAAAGTTGTTGACATTCAGTATATAATCCTCTAGACTGTCACAATCCTCTATGAGGTCCTGTTGAGATTCTGCTTCTAGGAAAGACTTTAACTGGGGTTCAAAGATTGTGTAAGAAATGTTGTCCGTTGTGTTTATCATTGCTTTTGTTGATTTGTGAAGATTTTGCACTCTCTGCTTCATTTTGCAGGTGTCACATTTGATTGTTGGGTCAGCACTGGTTACTGCAATGGCCTTCATGCATTTTTGGTTACTGCATTTTGTCGACTTGGTGACAGTTATTTGTCCAATACAAATCTGTTTTAGTTCATTTAGCAGCAAGGAATGATCCAACATTACTTGACCATAATTGTCTATCTCTATGATTTTGGTGGTGGCACAGGTATTGATCCACATTTCATCATTGAAATTGTTGGAAATAACATTTTTTATTTTGTAATATTTGCCTTCCTCTACCTCAGCAATGGAATGTCCCCACAAGGACATTTTTTTGCAGGCAGTGTTGTCAGCGCAGATTGCTTGTCTTCTTTGTTTCATCCCATATTTTGTTGGGATTGTCATTTCTTCCTCTATAAATTTGACAATTTTGACATAAATTGTGGCCTGGAAAAAAAAGTATCAAAATATAAGTTGGACATACATTGTAGTTTGGATTAAGAGCAGATTAAAAATTGAAATGTTACATGTGTACATGAGGTTTTCCATACATTTTTGTAGAGCAGGATTTGTTTAACCTTCCATAGTACCTGAGATCAGTGCCAGTTATTGGTGGAGTTCATGGTTGTTATTAGTTAGTTTGTGTGTTGTTTTATTCATTTTCATATATTTGTTTGTTTGTTTTGTTTTGTTTTTAATGTATAGCGTTGTCAGTTTATCTAAAATCTTCAAGTTTGAGTGTTCTCTTTTACTTTGTTGTAGGTATACTATAATTTTGGAAACAAAATGGTATTTCAAATAAGCCTGATTTGACTCAACGGTTGAGAATGCTTAGTTGGGTTCTCCTTAGTCCAAATAATTATGAGGTTTTGAAAAGCAATAATTTTTTTTTAATTCGACGCCTTTACGTTGAAGAAATCACAGGTATTTTCAAATTGAAGTTATCAATGAAAAAGTCTGTATTTACATATGCCATCAGATAATCATGAGAGCAATAAGGTGAACATGTTTTATCGTGAGAAATATATATGGCAATAACAAATAAAGACTTGTTAAAAATGTGTTTTCATGCATTCCGAGAATATTTCAATATAAAAAAGAAGCTTAAGATGTGTTATGATTGTGAATGAGAAAACTATGTACACAGACCAAATTGACACAGAGATTCACAACTGTACTTGGTGCAATACACCTTATCGCTATTTGTACGCCATTACTAGAAATCACACCGGTTCCTGTAAAAAATTTATTGTCATAGAACAAAATATATGACGTGACAATGAAAGGTGATCGTTGTTTGAGTCAAAAGTTCAAGCGGCTTGGTCAGCCAGGATTAGTGATAACATATATCTTGGTTCTGTGACGTTAAACAAAAGTGTAACACTTTTAGTTCAAAGTTTGTAATTTTTTTAATACAATAACAAGGGCATAATGTGGGTTTAGTGGGAGTGTTCAGGGGGGTGGAATTTTGATTGTTTGTCACAGGACATACTAGCAGGTTGTTTTCTGGATTGGGCCCATAGGCATTTGTTTAAGAAGAAATTCGTATATAAATACAAAAATTTAATTTACTATTAAGAAGAAAGAAGAAAAGACAAGTGCCTGTAAGCAATTTTGTACTAGATTGATTCTGTGACAAACCTCATCTCCCTATAAATTTAAATTTCATGATAAAATTTAGTAAAAAAACTTTACATTTTGTTGATTTGCTCATGATGATCTTTAATCTTGATGAATATAAGAAATACTTACGGTCATGTTCTCAGACAAGTTGATTAAATCTTTTGGTTCGGATTCGTCATTTGTTTGCATCTTTTGCTTCTTGAATGTTAATTCATTCATTGCCACTTGCAGTGTTGTTGATTTATTGCAAATCACGTCAACTTGGCCCGAACGGCCAGGGCTTACAGTTGCACCTGTCAACTTTACTGGTGAATTCATGGTGGCAGCGGAGACGAATTTTTCATGCTTATCAGGTGCAAAACAAACAAGTCTCTTGGTATCTGTTTTGGTCATTTGAAAAGTTCCTGTAAAGTACTTTGTTTTACCATTTGCTGATAAAGTAACTGTCGAGACATTGTGTAAATAACCAGTTAGAGAGTCCATGTCCAATTTACGTTTAGCCATTTTGTTAAGAATGACATATACGCGGGAAAATGCGTAGTAATTTAAAAGAAAATAAAAATAAATAAAATTAACGGAGAAATTGTATCATACATTTCGAAAAGAGGTTTAGTGAACATTGTACAGTGTGTGAACAGTTTCACTTTTTTCATGTTCAATTTCATTAGAATGAACAATGACAGGATTCATTGAACTACTTTGTAATCATGGCATGTGTATATTTGAGTAAACCGACTGTGTGTCTTAGGCGAATGTTTCTCCAATATTGGAGTACCCAAATGGGTAATTGTTTACAAAAGAAAAAAATAGCCTAGTAAAGATGGTTAAATAAACCCCTGTTAAAATGAGAACAATATTTAAGTGTTTTAAGTTAAGGTATTCTATAATGCTGGCAAACAGACTTTATATGATAATGTCTGGGGCAGTTGCAGCCATTTAAAAAAAAAGAAGGGAGGGTCCAATTTATGTGTCCAGCCATATGCATTGATTGGCCAAAAAAGGACATTCCAACCCTTGGAATCCTCCTCCTGGATGGGCCACTGTATATAGAGTCTTTGCTTGGAAGTAAAATTTTGATAATGAGTGTAAAATAATGAATCAATCAAAAGTGATTAATAATTATTGCTTATATTTAAGTCTTTTGTTAATTATTTAACAAATAATTATCCCATTGAAACAAAACTGATTTCTCATATAGAACCTGTCATGTTTAAACTATATATACCAAATGAAAGACTTATGTAATGTGCCTGATAAGGTACATATATAATATCAAAATGTTCAAACATGATGAATAAATTGAGATATAAAGAGTTGAATTAAAAAAATCATCAGATTGAAACAAAAATTGAAATTTATCTGTAATATGACATGTTTTAATTATATGACTTATATGACTTTTAGAAAATATCAAAGCAATATAAGAAGGCAGTCACAGAGAAATATGTTGTCTTTTCTACATTGGTTAGAGGTAGATGGGTTGGGTTGAGATTTCATAAACATGTTTAAACCCATCACATTTTTACGCCTGTCGCAAGTCAGGTGCTTCTAGTTGGCATTTGTTAGGCTTGTATTTTTTAATTATAATTTTTTGTGTATAATCTGGAGTTTAATATGGCGTTCATTATCATTGAAGTAGAATATATATTTGTTTAGGGGCCAGCTGAAGGACGTGGTTGCAGGAATTTCATGCTGCATTGAAGAATTATTGGTGACCTTTTGCTGTTGTTCCTTTTATGGTCAGGTAGTTGTCTCTTTGACACATTTGTCAATTCTATTCTCAATTTTTTCCACTATATATAGACAACCTTTTTCATTAGTACTGTGAATTTAGTGTTTTTTGTTATGCAACAGGGTTACAATAGCACAATTTTTAACTTGTGTTTTATTTGTTTCTATATGAATTTAACTCGATTTTCTCAATTTTGCAATTATTAAAATTGCATTTAGTCTAAAATTTCAAAATCACAATTATAATAAACATGATAAATGCACACAACTATCTCTTAAGTTACAGTTTTTCTTCCATGTGAGGAGTATTTGTTGTTTTTATTTTTAAGATGTGATCATATTTTAAATTGTTTTGTGTGGTCATCTTAAGTTGATGTGTTAAACTTGTATTTTAATTTTTTATGTTTTTATATGAATCAATCCTGATTTTCTCTATATTGCAAAATAGTTTTTCATGGTCTTCTTGACTGGATGTTTTTTTCTAATGTTTTAAGAAGTATGAATGGGGTTGGAAAAATAATATGAAAAGGATATCAAATCTAATTGTTTATGATAGAAAATGTGGACTCATCAAGTGTTAAATCAAAATATATGTTGTCTTCAATGTTTTATTTGTACATGATGTCCAGTTAAACAGTTCACCTCTAGAATAATATTAACTTTATATACAATAAATTTTCAATTCAAATAAAATATGACTGTAAAAGACAGTGTGCATGTAAAGCAACATATTGAGAATGGTTCCCATAACTTGACCTTTAAAATGTCTTGATTTTAATTTGTAGGAAACACTTGTTTAGCAGTTTTTCAACTTAAAAGTCTAGAATTTATATTTCATTTCTTCTTAGGCAATAAACAAACAGTCTGTCAAATGAATTGTCAATTTTGATTCCTTTCTGTGCATTGCATACAGAGTTATACAGTTTTGTCTTTGTGACAAATTCTTTCATATCAATTCTAGTGAATAGGTTTACTGTAAGATTCAAGAGTTTAGTCCATCATTATTGGTGAATGTTAATACTAACAAGCGCTGGAACAGTGTCTATATTTCCAATTTGTTCAGCAGTTAGTATACTTCCTTTAGTGTTGCATTGGGTTATAATAATGCAATATCATAAAGGTTCACATTGTTTGCTTTCTATTCATTGTAATGTTGAAAATTAATTCATCTCAGTTCTATTGAATACTTTGACTGAAAGATTCAAGACCAAGTGTTTAATCCATTCATTATTGTTGTATGCAATATAACAACCACAGAAACAGTCTGTATAATTCCAATTTGTTCATCAGTAAGTTTACTAAATTTTCAAGTTTTTCCTTGATAAGCAAACATGGCAAATGTTCACATTGATTGTTCATTTATTACTGTTCAATTAATGTTGAATACACATGTAGCAAATGTAAGCAATAACATAGATGAGTAGAATGACACTTCAATGCAAGTTTTGATTTGTTTTCAATGTTCAGCCCTTTGAATGAATTCAATATTGATGCATTTTGTTAAACTTGTGGTAAGTATAACAAACAATTGAAAACCTGGAAATTGAAATGTCAGATGAATGCATTTATTTCAATTTAAAGAACTTCAAGTAGTCATATTATAATCAAATTTGAAATTTGTTTTTGTCTGATGAAAATGTTCACGAGACCATGTTTGAAAAGAAATAGCAATGGATGTTAAATAAGACATTCATGTACTAGTATATACAAATAAACTTGTCATAACAAAAGTACATTGTACAAACATTTTATATGTTTAGTAAAAACAAATTATATGCATACATTTATATATATAAGTGCCTATAAATAGCAGCACATGACATACAAATCTATGGGAGTGTGGATTATCAGTACAGAGATTAATTCAATTACACAATTAAAATTATAGATTGGCGTTTAACACACTATTTAGTATGTAAATATAAGAATGTTTAAAATATTTACAATTATATATATATTATGGTTGAATATTATCCAGTTATCAAATGTAAAGTGATTGATGATTTAATTGTTGATTGCTTTATTCCACATTAGCACAAAAAGGCTATATTGCAGCGAGAGCTAACAAATGTAAATTGAACAAAAGTATTGAAAAAATCTATATTAATATAACAATATATATATATGTACATCATTTGTGTTTATTATTCAATTGACAGCAAAGATTTTAACATTCATAATCATTCTGATGACTTGAGGACTTTATCATAGTTTATCAAACATAAAGATTGTATTATCAATATTGTATGAAGAGAAATGTGACATAAAATATGTAGTCCATAAAACTCCTTTATTTTACATCTATATTGAAGAGATGGTTTTGAGTGTGTAAAAAGACAAATATGTCAAGGATATATATATAAACAATATTTGTGGTAAATATCAGGAGTGTTCACATGCAAAGTGCATGACACTGTCTACTGATAAAATGTCTTTCTGGTTTATGGAAGTCAAAATAACACACTTTCAAATTTCTTAATTTTGGTACCCTTAACATTGCACCTATAAAGAAGAAAGTTTTGTAAAAAAGCTGTCTTCTGTATAAGGTAATTCTGTATATCAGGAGTCGATTTCACAAAAAACGACTAAGATTGATCGTAGGTATACTGGTTTGTTCATGACTTTAAGACCAATCTTAGTGGTAAGTTTTTTTTGTGAAATCGACTTTAGGAGTCTTGAAGTCCACTATTTTAAAGAATTCATTTCTATTTCTAAAATATATTTTTCATGAAAAGGCAAATCTGTTGGAGTGGAACCCATTTGTGTTCTTTGTAACCACTCCATGCACATTTGAGGTTGCCTTTTCAGCAACCTGAAATGAGCCATATTTTCCAGCGGGTTTCATTTTTATTGTTTCAGACAAACTGGTTTTGGCATATAACATAATCATTACATTGAATCATTGTGTTTCAATGGCCACATATATAACTTTATGATCTGACCAAAAGCAATCAAGAACATCTGTTTCAAAATTTACTTTACTATCAAAATTTAGGAAAATTAAGTCTAATAATGTGCCATAAGATGTAGTAGCATTAGACACAATTTGCGAACAGCAAAATGTATCTCTCATGAACTTTAAGAAAGAAGTGTTTCCAGTGTTTAAATCAATATTAAAGTCTCCCATAATAATAATTTTTGGATGTCTTAAATACATATCAGGGAGAAGGTGTGCAAGTAAAGTATCTTTCAGTTGTTGCAATTTGCAGATTGGTGCCTTGTAAACAAAGACAATTTGAAAAAGACCTTTGGTGGGTGATATTATGTCTGCTATAACAAACTCTAAAGTTGGAGTTGAGAAAGTGACTGTATTGTGAAGAATACAATCTGTCCGATAATATAATACCAACCCATGAGGTGGTCTTGTATTAATATTTGTTGGTTTTTGATCTAAGCGTACTGGTGTGTTAAAACCAGCAATACAAAAATCATCATTTTCGTCTGTTGAAATAAGTCTTGATTCAGCAATTCCAATGACATCAGCATCCAAGATGTTAGGGTCTGATTTTAGATCTTTAAAATGAGCATGCAATGATCTTGCATTGTTAAAAACTACTTTAAAATAATTATTTGACAATTTATACAATGGCTTAAAGCACAACTGTAAAGTTGCATCTGTCCTTAGTCTGTGTAATTCTTGTTTAACACAATCAGCTACAGCTATTGTTTCTTGATTGAGATCTAATATCTGTAATCCAGATAAAGATGTTACTCTGCTAAGTGCAACATAGTGAATATGTGGTATTTTCCCTTTACGTTTTGATTTCAGACTAACAACAACTTCTTGTAATGTATCACCTTGAGATTTATGAATTGTTTTTCCAGCTGCTGGACGAAGAGGAAACTGAATTCTTTCAAAGGTCTTATATCTATAAGTAAATGACCTTTTAATATCAAACAATGGTGTCCATGTTTTTTCAACATCTTTTCCATACAAGTGGGAATATTTTTTTCTATTGTTAGCACCAATTCTAGCATCCTCAAACTTAACCCAGATAATACTTGGTCTTAAAGATGTAGTTTTGCACTCAACCAATTTAAGTACACATGTTGAACCATTTGTGAGACCATCAGTGACTTCAATATTAGCTGTAAGATCATATTTCATCCCTATTGCTAATATTACTTCTTTTGCAAGATTGGCTGTATCAGACTGTTTTTGTGGTAAAGAACTAAGTAATTTTTCTTTTACAGATGTCCCTAAATCTCCACAAACTGTGTCAACTGCTTTAACTTTTACTTTTTGTGAGCATAATTTAGATATGTATTGAAAATTAAAGTTATCCACTAAAGCATTTTCAACAAACAAATGAGTAGCATTAGTTCTGTATGCTGGATCAGTGATTGAAACAGCTCTGGTACTTAAAACTGCAAAATCATTTTCAGTAAGCTGATTTTGTCTCAACCTATTTAATAATTCAGCAAATTGTAAATCATCTTTTTGTCTCATTATTTCAGTAAGTTCATGAAAAGAAAATAATAATTTCCAGTAATTAGGTGATAATGCTGTTAATCCTTTGCTTAGATCATTGAAAATCCAACTGTCAAATACAGGTTGAAGTTGGAAAAAGTCACCAATAGCTATTATACTAACTCCACCAAATGAAGAGTTGCTTCCCTTGATTTTTTTCAGCCTTCTCTCCAGTAAGGAGAACATTTTGTTTCCAACCATTGAAATTTCATCAATCAAAATCACTGACAAATTTCTGTATTTCATTCGGAGTGTATTTAGAACATCACATGACAGTGACTGGTCAAGTCCTTTATTTGGTTGTATTTGGAATGCATTGTGAATAGTCAGACCATTTATATTGTAAGCTGCCTTTCCAGTAGGAGCACAAAGAAGAATTCTAATATCATCAGGGTCCTCACCTTCAATGGAACACAAGTGTCTGTGTAAAGCTTGAAATATTGCTCTTACAACAACAGATTTTCCACATCCTGCTCCACCTGTCAAAAATGTATAAAATGGTTCATGTTTTGTTTTAATCCATGTGACAACATGTTGGAAAAATTCCCACTGCTTCTTATTCAAGGATCTTATCAATGAAAAATAATCACTTTCACTTATTCTGTTGGCATGATTCGTCAATTCTACTGTTCTTGCTTCTATTCCAACTTCACGGGACATATCATACAGTCTATGTTCTGTTGGTCTATCTGGATTGAAATGAACATACTGTTCTGATTCTGTTGGGCCTATTTCAGCATCTTCCATTTCTACTTGCTGTGTGGCAGGTGCTATTTGATCATTCTCATTACAATCATTTTCTGCTTCTTCTATAGCTTTCTCTAGATCTATTACTTTACCTTCATATTGCTTAGCTTTCTTTTCTAACAGTCTTGCAACAGTCAGGTACATGTTTTCAAATGTTTCATGTCCACATTGCAAGTCTAAAAGTTCATTTCTCCATGGATAAAATAACATTAAGCGTTCTCTGTAGAAGTTTTCAGAGTCAGTCTTGTAATTGTATTTAACATATCTTATCACCTTTGGTGTTTTTCTTTGGTATATCCTAATACCATTCTTCAGGGTTATGTCGATTTTGTTAGTGTTTTCATCTATTAGATCTGCATTTGTCTGTTCATTTTCACTTTCAGATTCATTTTCATGGTCTGATAAGTCTGAAGTTTTAGGATACTGCAACTCAAGCTGAGATACATAGTCTGCTAGACACCAGTTTTCAAGTTGTTTTGGTCTACGCGAGTATCTTTTAATATCATTATCGGATTCTATTTCAGTAGATTCTGGGCCTAGTTTTTCTAGGGCTGATGATTGCTTTAGGAGGAAAGTTCTTTTGTGTTGTGGAGATGTGTTAATGAAGACAACTTGTCTTGTAGCTTTTGTTAAAGGCATCTGTAGTGTTAAGTATGTTGCTTCTTGTGCGCTTGTTTCTACAGAATTTGAAAAGTAATTCCCAATGTGCCTTACTTGATGCTTTAAATCTAAATTACCCTGTCGTGCTTCTTTTGCTGCTTGGTCTAGTAATGCACTCATACCTTTTTGTGACTTGCTTATGTATGAAACAATATACACTGCACATGCAAATGCATCTAAAACAAACTGTAAATCATGATTTGCTTGCCAAGCTATCAACACAGTTTTCATGTAACCATTGACACGGACTTCAGATGGTTTTCTTTTGAGAAAAACTTTTGGACCACTCAAGTTGCTTCTAATGGCTTTAATGTAATTTTCCTCATTCATTTGTAAAACATCATCTAAAAACATGTCATATGTCATCTGGTCTATATCTTCATAATTGTGAAGTGTATTTATTTCGTTTTGTATTTCTTTATATATTTCCTTGTAATTTTCAATGTCATCATTTTCTGTCAAAGGCTCTAAAATTACTGTTGCTTTCATAGGTGGAAGGGGGAAACCAAAACGACATATTGGATGACCTTTTTTTCTGCATGTTTTTGAATGTTTATGAACCTGCAAATTGACTAAACTAGTGTCATTTTCTGAATGTGAGCAAGAGACATATTTATCAATAAATTCTACAACATCTTCATTTGAATCGCTTTCATATACTGGTGCATTTTCAATCCAAATCAAGATATGAATATGTGGTGAACCTCTCTGTTGAAATTCAACTCTATAAAAAAAATCTGTTAATTTTCCAATTGGATCATGATCACTTTTCAACACCAAGTTAATAAACTGTTGGACACGATAATCAAAATATCTAGAGCATGTCACAGGGTCTTTCTGAACAAGTTTAGATTTCTGATTCCAATCCATTTCTTCCAATTCATTGTCAGTATACTCTTTTCCATCATTTAATTTGCCTAGAATTCTTAACAAATCTTTCCAGTTTGTGTCTGCAGATGAAAGAGAGCCAAACCATGTCGGAAGACCCAACTGTCTGATCATTGCAAATAAATCTTTTTTCCTTTTTTCAAGGTATACTGGAGAGTTTCTTAAACTTCTAAAGATGTAATAACCTTCATCTAATCTTACAAGATCATTTACAGTGTTAGGATTTAGTACATCTTTTGCTGTCCATTTTTTTCCTTCTGATTGACACCTTCTCAGAGCAAGATTGACCTTATCACTTATGTTTTTTAACTGAATTTTCTTTAATTTAAAAAAAATGTTTGGTACAGATTGTGCTACTCTCCTATCCATGGACCTAAGTTCCCATTTTACAATATCAGAATAGTGAACAGAAACAGACCTGTCTTTATTATCTGGCCTTCTTTGACCACAAAATATAGATGGAAAAGATAAGTACTCTGCATCAGGATCACTATAGAGGCTAATTGGTCGTTGACCTTCACCAGGAGCAAAAGTTAAATTTGAATCACATGGTGGATTGTCGTCTGGAATGTGATCTAATAGTGTATCTGTATTACCAACATGTGTTTCATTTTCATCTACTTCACTGAAATGATCAGAGTCATCGTCTAAATCATGTTTATCTTGGATATCCTCTTGTTCTGTAGTTTTTTGTTCATTTTGTGTTTCTTCTTCATTTATTTTTGCTATTTCAGTAATCCCATGCTCATCTATTTCTATTCCAGAAGACTTGTACAAGTCGCTTGTTCTCATCAAATAATGCAATGCACAAATGACAGCAAATGGTCTCACATTTTCACTAAAATCACACTTTTTGAAGGCCAGTTTTTTTTCAGTTTAACCGATATTGTACCTGATTTCTCTAATGTATGTGGAAGTGAATTTATTGTAGGTTGAACTTCAACAGGCACATTTACAACATTGCCTTTAACTGATAACTGTCCACCTCTTGGCAACTGTCGAATCTGCATAAAAGGAATCCTTAATGATAACAGTCTTTCTTCTAAAGGATACAAATTTAGTTCTTTAGGTCTTTGAGGAAATCCCATTTTATTGGCTATTGAAAATCGAGGAGTTTTTTGTTTTTTAATTGCATTAAAACAAGTGTGGCAAATCCATTCTATGTGTTGTACAGATTGAAAATTGGTAAAACAATGAGACATGTTAGCAGGAGTATTCATTTTAACAGTCTTAGCATTTACTACAGAATCACAGAACCAAGTTTGATGACAAGAAGTACATATATATGTAGGACCTTCATTAATTTTTGTTTTAAAATTTCTTATGCAGGTGTCAAGGGTTGTACCCTGAGTTTTTTTTCTTTTTTAAATCTCTTTCATGTTCTGTAAAATTAGGGTTTGTTCTTTTACAATTTTTGATTGATTGATTATAACTTCTGTCTTTGTCAATGTTTTTACGTCTAGAACTCTGTTTTGCTAAACGCTCAGTTTCCAAATTTTTTGGATTTGACCTATAATCTTGTTTTCTTAGCAAATCTCGTTGGAACTCATGTTTTCTATAATCTTCGTTCTGCCTTGCAATTTTTTTCTTTTCTGCTTCATTTGTTTTAAAAATATCTTGTTTTCTAGCTTTTCTTTTAGAAGCAAGTTCTCTTTGTCTCACTTTTTGTCTTATATAAGAATTTTCATTTCTTTGAGAGTTCTTACGGTCTGCTTCAGTTTTTCTAAAATCCTTGTTTTCTCTTGCTTTTCTTTTACAATCAATTTCTCGTTGTCTCTCTTTTTGTCTAAAATCAAAATTCTCTCTTTGACACTTCTTACTTTCTGCTTCAGTTTTTCTAAAATCCTTATTTTCTCTTGCTTTTCTTTTAAAATTAATTTCTCGTTGTCTCTCTTTTTGTCTAAAATCAAAATTATCTCTTTGAGACTTCTTACTTTCTGCTTCAGCTTTTCTAAAATCCTTATTTTCTCTTGCTTTTCTTTTAGAATCAATTTCTCGTTGTTTCTCTTTCTGTCTTAAATCAAAATTATCTCTTTGAGCCTTCTTACTTACTGCTTCAGCTTTTCTAAAATCTTTGTCCTTTCTTACAGTTCTTTTATAATTGAACTCCCTTTGTCTTTCTTTTTCCCTAAATGTTTTATTTTTTCTTTTATTTTGCATGTACTGTTTCATATACACAAATTTGGGTACCTTTGTATTAACTTTACTCTTGAACAGAACTGCTTGATCATCATTGACAGTGCTAACAGAATTTTCCTTGTCACAAGAATTTAAATACTGCAGGTAACCACCTTTTTTGTGTGTTGTGTTTCTTAGTTTCTGATCTTCAAAATAGTTCTTCATCTGCTTGTTTATATCTGTTCTTGTATCTTCACAACTGATGCATACAGGAAGAATTTCATATTGTGAGTCTAAATCAATTTTTAAACTTGTGTAAAAAGCATACAAGTAACTGACAAGGTCATGTAATTCAGCAAATCCAATCAAGATACTTTTGCCTGAGGATTCTAATGGATTATTCAGTGTACATTCTGAATGAGAATGAGTGTCAAAAAAATAGTATATTTGATTATGATAATAAACAGCCGAACATATGGCTCCAATCATTATAAGAAATTTGTTTGACTGCTTTGTACAATTTTGAATTGCTTCTTGTAATGTGAGATATCCAGTCAACTCTTTGTACTGTAAAGCTATACCGAACAGTATTTGTTGTTTCTTAAATGTAAAAATCCCTTGTGGAATTTCTATCTTAACAGGAATTTCATCAAAATTTAAAAGCATACATTGAAACAATCCCTGTAAAGTTAGTTTTTGAATATGCTTTCTATAAATTTCATCTCCTAAATTTAAAATGTAATCAAGGTCCACAGTGTTTTGGTCAAAATTTAAAGTTGCCAGTGATAAGAAAACTAAGCAATTACAAGTACATTGGTTGCCCCTGCTTTGGTCATCAATTTTTTTGGCATACTGGTCAAATGTTCCAAATTTAAGAAAGTGGTTATTAAAAAAATTGACACTTTTAGATACTTCTTTTTCTTTATAATCATGACAATTCTGTGTTAGCATCATACTAGGAGAATCTGTCTTTGCATAACTGTTTTTCGATTGATTTAACAGGATATTTGTTTGTTTACAAGAGCTATGAGCAGTTTCATTTGCATAAGTATTGTAACTGATTTCATTTAATTCAGATAGCACAATTTGGTTCAATACAGGTAGTTCAAGTTGGTTCAATACAGGTAGTTCAAGTTGGTTCAATACAGGTAGTTCAAGTTGGTTCAATACAGGTAGTTCAAATTGGTTCAATTCTGTTAGTTCAAGTTGGTTCAATTCTGATAGTTCAAGGTGGTTCAATTCTGTTAGTTCAAGTTGGTTCAATTCAGAAAGTTCTTTAAGGTTTAATTTTGGTAATTCAAGTTGGTTTAATTCTGATTGTTCAAGCTGATTAAATTCAGATAACTCATTTTGATTCAATTCAGATTGTTCAAGCTGATTAAATTCAGATAACTCATTTTGATTCAATTCAGATTGTTCAAGCTGATTAAATTCAGATAACTCATTTTGATTCAATTCAGATTGTTCAAGCTGATTAAATTCAGATAACTCATTTTGATTCAATTCAGATTGTTCAATTTGATTTTTAAGTGACAGATTAACTGTTTCAGTACAATTTTGAGAAATTTTTTTCACATTTCTATTGATACTGTTATTTGAATTTGAGTGGAGGTCAGTATCCCCCAAGTTATTTGAGTGACTGATGACGAGGGTGTCAGTTTCACCCACGTCAAGGTCAAATTCTGTACTGTTAATGGGGCCAGTATCCCCAGTCAAGTTCGTCAATTTCTGTTTGTTGGGGTTCTTCACACCAAGTTTAGCCTCTGCTGCTCTCCAATTTTTTCTTCTTGGCATCTTCAATATTCTATAATTATATAGATGTAAATGATGTTTTTTTTTATAATTTTGGGGGGACCATTTAATTAAAGGATCCTTGTTCAGTTTTCTTTAACAATATAGGATTAAATACCTTTCTAAAGGAATTCATTGGTGTATAAACTTGATCAATTCACTAACAAACAGATAAAAGATATGTATGTAACCAACTTCGTTTATATACCAATAAATCAAAAAGTTAACTTTGACCATTGAACCATGAAAATGAGGTCAAGGTCAGATAACACCTGTCAGCTAGACATGTACACCTTACAATCATTCCATACACCAAGTATAGTAGACCTATTACATAAAGTATAAGAAAAACAGACCAAAACACAAAAACTTAACTATAACCACTGAACCATGAAAATGAGGTCAACGCCAAATGACACCAGTCCTGCCAGTTGGACCGAATATCAGTCAAATCTCAAAGTGTTGAGAAAAAAAAACGTATCATCATAAATTCATAATTCATAAATAACTCATCATGGTTAACTCACATACCAAAACTGAACCCAATATTTGAATTTGTTTAGAAAAAAAATGTATAACATGTATAATGGTATGACAAAATGAAAGACAAGGGTAAAACTGTATGGCCCTGATAACTTTGTTGCAAAGCCATAAAAATTCTTATTTAAATGAATGTTTTTGTGTTTTATTGTTCAACAATAACAAGAAGTTCACATCAACAAATGAAAGTTTTGACTGGCTATACAGCCCTTGCGTGGTCGGTAAGAAGTTCACTCAACATGCTCAATATCTATTATAATTTTTTTTTAATAAAAAATCAGCATCAAGATCAACTAGATGAAGTCCTCTCTAACAATCATATCAACATATTCCTAAATATGCAAATCCTATAAGAATAGACAATATCAATCTTTTCATTTCATTTAACAAAATTTAATTAAAACACGAATAACACCATTAACTGGTTCAACTTTTATTTGATTAACCTCAACAAATACATTTTTTTGTGTGAAGTGTCCAGTACACAGCAAACAAAACTTGCTGTTGAATTAAATGCAATAGTCAGTGTTTTCCATTAGGCATTTATGCCGGGTGTGCTGACCACCTTCCTTGAAATAACACCACCTATCGATATTGGGAGGTGTTCACCTTTTTTTTCTTTCAAATTCCAGATTTTTTTTTGATTCCACAGTGCTAAAATTGAATACTTATCGCACCCTGATTTGTTTTCTTTGACAAAGATGACATCCAATCGTTTTCATTTATCAATCGAGGAAAAAAGAAAGGCAGAAGACCATGATGACAATGATGATAAAGAAAATACCAGACCAAATAAATTAAATAAAACTGATAGTAATGAGCACGGGGTAGCACATGTAGGAGGGGTTCTGATCCTGAATCCCGGGCTTAAAAACATGAAATCACAAAATCTAGGACTTAAAAATATGAAATCCTGAAATTTGAAATCAAGAATTCCCGGATCCCTAAAGGGTCAATCCCAAAATTCGGAGCTTAATAACACCCGATCCCACAGTCCCGGTAAAGGTCTTATACCCCCTCAGTAATGATGAAGTTGTGGAAATTTAACAAAAATCAACCAAACAATGGAAAAGACAGGTAAGTGAAGACAAAAATGAGCAAGACTTCAAATGGCTTATAGTCACGGAGAAGGATACTACTGTTCTGTGTGCCAAAAATACAGCACAACAGCAAGAAACAGGATAGAAACCTGGATCGATAAGCCATGCATTCACAGGAGGAGGGAGTCCTGCAAATTGTTGAAAAAAATATCAAAGAATATTTGACAATTAATATGGCTACTTCTTTTTATGTTTGTCCAACTCCATTAAATGTGAATATTATACTAATCTTTATTTTTGTGACCCCCACAAGCACACACAGTAAATAAAAAAAATTAAACAGTACGACATTAAAAAAACAACCACCCGGTTGCAGGTAATTTCACCCACCTTACCTTAGGGAGCTACCATTTGATTTTTATGGGGGGGGTCTAGGATGAAAAATTTTGTCCTGCATTTTTTTTAGCTGTAATGTCTGTCCTGCCTTTTTATTTTTCACTCTGTTCAGTCCTGCCTTTTTTTTTTAGTTTATCCTGACTTTTTTTTACCTAAATTGTCGTCCTGCCTTTTTTTTTTGCAAGTGTCTCATCCTGCCTTTTTACGCTCTTTGCACATTAAGAACCCTTGCGACAACTCTTTGAGGGGTCCGTAGGTGGCCTGTTGCAAGGCAAAATTTCTGTCCCTATCCAATATACCCTCATTTTCCAGTGGCAGTCCAAATTTCCCTGACCATCATCCTAGATGGCCTCTATTACATCAACCTACCTATTGTATTTATTGTTAACTTGTTCTTGTCCTGAATATGCATGAAATATTTGCCACTGGACGTTAAGCAACCAACAATCAAATCCTGCCTTTTTTTTTACTCAAAACTCCTGTTCTGCCTATTTTTTTCAAATTTCATCCTAGCCCCACCCCCAAATGATAGCTCCCTTAGTGGAAAAAGGAAAACACTGATAGTAATCATCAGATTTGGAATTGCACAGATACATTGTCATTGTACTGTTTAGTCTTTCCCAGATTTAAATTGGTCTATATTTTTTAACAGAATATTTCTTGGTGATGGATAATCAGCATCATTTGTGTTGAAAACACCAAAAACATTGAAATATAAATGACTTAGTGTTTGCAAAAAAGGTTTTAGCTGGGACTATTATCTAATGTACATGACAATTTTACTGCACTGCCACTTGTAAAAATTATCGTCAATCCAGGAACTACTTTCCTGAGTAAATTTTACATGCTTGCTTTATAATAATATTCTTTACAATATAATTCATCATCATTTCATGTTCTAAATGATTTAATTTCTATGTCTTTGCTTTTGTTTTAAACTTTAACAACAAAATCAAACCTGCTACACATGTGTTACTAACATTTTGAAATTTCCAAGGGCAGTTATGCAAACTGTACTTTTTATTAGAGAGTTTCTGTTTGCTGTACCTTAATACCACAAAGAACCATATCACAACAAAGTTCAATAAATATATCTGAAATATTTATGAGACTGGAAATAGTACCTTTGTTCATGTAAAGTTCTCTACATGGTTTGTTTTAATATCTCATAATATATTTATATACCAAAATATATATAAGTCTATACCAAAATATCAGAAAAAGGGACACAATTCAATAAATACCAAAAACTGCAAAATTTTCTTAAAATTACCTATTCAGGGGCAACAAACTAACAACAGATTTCCTGATTTGTCTAAAAAGTTCAGGGCATTTAGATGTTGACTAATATAAAAAAAAAAAATTACATCAGATTTGCTCTAAATAATTTGGTTTCAGAGATCTTCCCTGAAAACTGCATTTTACCCCCATTTACTATTTTAACTCATGTCAGTCATCTGTTGGTAGGCGGGGTCATTAGACACATTATTTAAACTAGATACCCTTATGATGATGGTGGCCTAGTTAGGTTAATATTGTCTAAGTATTTTCAGAGGAGAATTTTTTAAAAAGATAATTAAAAGTTCAGGTAAATGGTTAAAAATTGACTATAATAAGCAATAACTCCTTAAGGGGTCAACTGACAATTTCGGTCATGTTGGCTTATTTGTAGATCTTACTTTGCTGAACATTATATCTGTTTACAGTTTATCTCTATCTACAATTGTATTCAAGATAATAAAAAAAAAATACTAATTCTAAGGCAGCAATCCAACAACGGATTCTCTGATTAGTCTGAAACTTTCACAGCAGACAGATCTTGACCTGATGAACAATTTAACACTGTCATATTTGCCCTTATTACTTTGGTTTCAAAGATATAGACCAAAATCTACATTTTACCGCTATGTTCTATTTTTAGCAATGGCGACCATCTTGGAAGGTTGGCGGGGTCATCGGACACATTTTTTAAACTAATACTTGAATAATGATTGTGTTTAAGTTTGGGTGCATTTGGCCCAGTAGTTTCAGAGGAGAAGATTTTTGTAAAAGTTTACGGACGACGGACGACGGACGCAAAGTGATGAGAAAAGCTCACTTGACCTTTCAGGTCAGGTGAGCTAAAAAGGTCAAATCTCTTCGGTCAAAATGTAACAAAGTTGCGCCGTAATGACCCAAACATTTTCCACTATTCAAAACTTCTGTAAGTATTATGGTTTCTGAGATTATCCCATAACAAGGTGATAGGTCAAAGGTCAAGGTCAACATACAAATTTGACCTTGAGGTATTTTTCAAAGATACATGAATTGATGATGAATGGTGAAGATCCTAGGTGTCTACGACTTACGGTTTCTGAGTTTTGGTGGTCAACCGACACCGGTTAATTTTCATAGGGGCATAACCCTACCAATGAGTCGTTGAATCTTTTCGATCCAAATGTAACGAGGAACCGGGGTCTGGTCTTGAACAAATTTCACCCTTTGTTTTTCCTCTACCTTTTACGGTTACGGTGTTGGAACGATAACAAGGTTTTTTGGTTTCGGAGGGATAACTCCGAACCGACAAAATTTTTCGACTAACAGGGTTAGTTCCGGATAGTTATTCATGGCACGAATACAAAGTGTGAATATGAAAGCGACACGTCTTACGGTTACGGAGGCTAACTTCGTCAAAGTTTGGCGTAAAAAGAATAATAATAATAAACAGAAGAAATACAGTAAGGTCTTTCCCTTTTGTAAAAGGAAAGACCTTAATGAGACCACACTTGATATAATTATTACAAATATTTGTTCATTAAACCTGTCTGATTAACAACATGATTTACTGTAGATTAATAGTAACGTGATCAGACTAAGTAGATAACATACTTTTTTGGTGTCGATCTTACATCCTGTATCAATGAGGAGTCTACAGATCTCCAGGTGTCCTCTCATGGCAGCCATCATTAATGCTGTCCATCCACCAAACTGGAATAATACAACTGACATCAAAACTTGTCTGATAAACTGGACAATGTTGTGTAATAAATATAAACAAAATATAGATCACATGAATCAGTGGTCAAAACTGAATACAATGACCAGTCACACTTGTATTTATATTGTACATAAACAATAAATAAACATGTTTTGTTGTGAAATGTCAGAACTTCCATTAAACCTGATATCTTAAAAAAATATTTTTTTCAAGAAATGTGTAAAATAATTATATCAATGGATTCAGTAGAACAAAACAAGTAAAATGAGACCCCACTTTATATGATTATTACAAATATTAGATTCGTTAAAACTGTCTTATTAACAACAGGAATTAGTGTAGATTCAGTATAATTATTCATTTTAATAAAAACAAATTTTTAAGAAACATGAAAAGGAGTAATATTTTCTGATTTAGAACAATAATATGAGTAAAATGAGACCCCACTTTATATAATTATTACAAATATTTGTTCATTAAACTTGTCTAATTAACAACATGATTTAGTGTAGATTAATAGTAATGTGATCAGACTAAGTAGATAACATACTGCTGTGATGTCAATCTTACATCCTCTATCAATGAGGAGTCTACAGATCTTGAGGTGTCCTCTCAAGGCAGCAAACATTAATGCTGTCCTTCCATAACCCTGGAATAATACAACTGACATCAAAACTTGTCTGATAAACTGGACAATGTTGTGTAATAAATATAAACTAAATATATATCACATGAATCAGTGGTCAAAACTGAATAAAATGACCAGTCACACTTGTATTTATATTGTACATAAACACTAAATAAACAACATGGTTTTTTTGTGAGATGTCAAACTTCCATCAGAACTGTCATGTTAATTTTTTTTTTTTTTTTTTTAAGAAATGAATAAAATATTTACATCAATGGGTTCATTACAATTCTCTGAGTAAAATAACATCTCACTTTATATAATCCTAACAAGTATTTGTTAATATAATGATTAAATCTGTCTGATTAACATGATTCAGAATAATGATCAATTTTTTAAAAAGTAACTTTTTCAAAGAAATATGAAAAATAGTTACATTTCCTGATTTAGTACAAGGAGACAAACAAAATGAGAACCCACTTTATATGATTCTTGTCTAATTAACAATATAATTTTGTATATATTAAGGAATGTGGTCAAAGTGAAGCAATAACATACATGTGTGATATTTGTTTTACTTCCGCTGTTAAACCTTGGTGTAAAAAATGGTCTTGTAAAGAACTTTAATTCAAAACAAACAAAAACAATTAACGAGAGAAAAAAATACCTTTATGCATTTTTTTTCTCTCATTAAAACTGTTAAATTAAAAACAGATTTTGATTTAATATCGAATTCAGTATAATGATATTAATATCAGTTTCCATACAGATTTATAGATTATTGTTGGTTATCTCAACAAGATTAATTTTCTCGCTTGAGCCAGTCACGGCGAAAGCGAGAAAAGCAATCGAGTTGAGATGACCAATGATAGTCTGTTTATCGCTATTTTACCTATGACGACGTTGTCAATTTCATGTCAATTTCATTAGCAACGCCACGTGGCTACTTAGTTTCTAGCAATACTTTTCCATCGCAAGCGAGTAGCATGATATGAAAACTATCACAAAAAAATATCAAAGGAAAAATAGCGATATATATTATTATATTATTTCAGAAGTAACTTGTAGTTATGTGTTTTATACTGCTTATGTACAATCTGTTATGTTCTGGAGTAACATGCAGTTGTGTGTTTTATACTGCTGGTGTACAATCTGTTATGTTCTGAAGAAACTTGTAGTTTTGTGTTTTATACTGTTTGTGTATAATCTGTTATGTTCTAAGGTAACTTGCAGTTGTATATTTTATACTGCTGATGTACAATCTGTTATGGTCTGAAGAAACTTGTAGTTATGTGTTTTATACTGTTTGTGTATAATCTGTTATGTTCTGAAGTAACATGTAGTTTTATGTTTTATACTGCTTGTGTACAATGTTATGTTCTGAAGTATCTTGTATTTGTATGTTTTATACTGCTTGTGTACAATCTGTTATGTTCTGAAGTAACTTGCAGTTGTGTGTTTTATACTGCTTATATATACAATCTGTTATGTTCTCAAGTAGCTTGTAGCTGTGTGTTTTATACTGCTGATTGTGTACAATCTGTTATGTTCTGATTTTATACTGCTGATGTACAATCTGTTATGTTCTGAAGTAACCTGTGGTTGAGTGTTTTAAACTGCTTATGTACAATCTGTTATATTCTGAAGTAACTTGTTATGTGTTTTATACCGCTAATGTACAATCTGTTATGTTCTATAGTAACTCGTAGTTGTGTGTTTTATTATGCTAATGTACAATCTGTTATGTTCTGAAGCAACTTGTTTTTATATTTTTTATACTTCTGTTATTATAGTTCTAAAGTAAATTGTTGTCGTGTGTTTATGTACAATATTCAACATTTTGAAGTTTTTTATAGTTTTCACTGTTTCACTGTGCTTTAATTTTAAGTAACATGTAGTTGTGTGTCTTTTTTTGTTCATGTACCATAAAATGCTGTATCTTCAAATGATTTTTCTATGAATTATTAAAATAAGGTAGTTTAGAATGTGACTATTTTACTTACATCTCGATAATCAATGTCTGCACCATTCTGTAGGCTTAATTTTAAGGCTTCTATATCTCCATCCCTAGCAGCTGTAGTTAGTTTCTGTAAGTATAACATAGAAATTACATTTAATCTTGATAATCAATGTCTGCACCATTCTGTAGACATAATTTTAAGGCTTCTATATCTCTATTCCCAGCAGCTGCAGTAAGTTTCTGTCAAAAAACAGACAGAGAGGAATTCTTTAAATATCATATAATTGTTGGGAATTTGCATTTTATATTATCAAGAAAAACACCAAGAGTGCACACACTGAAATGTCTCACCTTCTTTACTAATCATTGATATTATGTTGATAGTCCTAAATAAAAAGCTTTATCACAACTGTCACATAAACTTAACATTAACCAAGAAAACTAAACATTGACCAATGAACCATGTACAGCTAACAATTCTTCCAAACAACAGATATAGTTGACCTATTGGTTATAGTCTAAGAAAACCAGACCAAAACACAAAAACTTAACACTGAGCAATGAACCGTGAAAATGAGGTCAAGGTCAAATAAAACCTGTGCGATTGACATATACATCAAAGAATATTTCCATACAGCAAATATAGTTGACATATATTGCATAATGTATTAAATAAAAAGACCAAAACTCAAAAACTGAACTTTGACCTCTGAACCATGAAAATGAGGTCACGGTCAGATGACACCTGCCAGCTAGACATGTACACCTTACAATCATTCATACACCAAATATGGTAGACCTATTGCATACAGTATAAGAAAAACAGACCAAAACACAAAAACCTTACTGTAACCACTGAACCATGAAAATGAGTTCAAGGTCAGATAACACCTTTCAGTTGGAAATATACACTTTACAGTCCTTCCATACACTGAATATATACTAGATCTATTGCTTATAGTATCTGAGATATGGACCTGACCACCAAAACTTAACCTTGTTCACTGATTCATGAAATGAGGTCGAGGTCAAGTGAAAACTGTCTAACGGGCATGAAGACCTTGTAAGGTACACACATACCAAATATAGTAATCCTATTACTTATAATAAGAGAGAATTTAACATTACAAAAAAGTAGTCACTGAACCATGGAAATGAGGTCAAGGACATTGGACATGTGACTGACGGAAACTTCATAACATAAGGCATCTATATACAAAGTATGAAGCATCCAGGTCTTCAACCTTCTAAAATATGAAGCTTTTAAGACATTAGCCGCCGTCGGATCACTATCCCTATGTCGAGCTTTCTGCGACTTAAGTTGCAGGCTCGACAAAAATTGTTAACCTTCAAAAAATTATTTTTTTATAGAATCATGAACTAGATTTGGCATATCCTTGATTTTTCTTTCTTGTAGTGTTTTCTGGACTTTGACCTTTGTCCTTTTAAAGACATGTAATACACTTAGTCCTTTAGTTGCCCCTACTTTTGTCCTTTTGGAGACATGTAGTTGTGTTTCATTCACTTAGTCCTTTAATTGCCTTTTGAAGACATGTAATTGTGTTTCATTCACTTAGTCCTTTGATTGCCTATTGAAGACATGTAATTGTGTTTCATTCACTTAGTCCTTTAATTGCCTTTTGAAGACATGTAATTGTGTTTCATTCACTTAGTCCTTTAATTGCCCCTTGGTACTGACTCATCCTTTTTTACATCAACTAGTAGAAATCTCTCTATTAACTTACATAAAGAGATACATATATAAATGTATGTAGACTGAATAAATGTAGATGTGGGATATAATAAAGCAATGAGAATGTAACCTAACAAGACAAAAAGTGTGTTGTATCAGTCGGCTCTTTATACCATAAAATAGATTGGTCTTATTCAACTCACATGAACATAACAATGGCAAGGGGAGATATCTTCTGTATTTTTATCTTTTTTTTATGTAGAAAAATTGTTCCAATATTTTTTTCATATAACTCTACAGACCTACTTAGAGTATCAAATAAACAAGGATTCTGATGGTACTACATAAATAATACACTATCTCCCACCACTCACTTATAGAATCTTTTTTTCACCTTGCACCTTGCTTTGTCCAAGTTTTTTTGTTTGTTTTTGGAATAAGTAGTTTGGTAGTTCACTTAGAATTCTACTAGTTTTTACTTGTATCCAATTCTACACTAATGGGGAACAAGACTACAAATGACAAGAAGACTATTAAGTAAATCTTACCTTATTCAAACTTGCCATTATAGCCTAAAAATAGAAAAGAAAAGTTATATTTAATATATACTGTTGAGTTTTAATTGAGGTATTTGTGTTATTGCCAATTGAAAATACATGATCACTATGGGTGGTAAAATACTGACCTAATATTTTCATCTTATTTTATTCAAATAATATATAATAGCATTGAAACAGTAATTTATCTCAACTTTTCTGCACTATTTAAAGTTAATGAACTGAACTCAAAACCTTAAAAATCTAATCACATACCTGAATGAGGTACAAATATATTCTACAAGCAGGATGTGACTCTTTCCATCAAACACCAGAACATCTATTGCACTTTCCCAGATCTAAAAATTTCAAGTTTTATTTACCAGCATTAAGACACACATAAACAAGAATGTGTCCATAGTACACGGATGCCCCACTTGCACTATAATTTTCCATGTTCAGTGGACCGTGAAATTGGGGTCAAAACTTTAATTTGGAATTTAAATTAGAAAGATCATATCATAGGGAACATGTGTACTAAGTTTCAAGTAGATGTGACTTTAACTTCATCAAAAACTACTTTGACCAAAAACTTGAACCTGAACTTCGCACTTTCATTTTCTATGTTCAGTTGACCATGAAATTGGGGTCAACACTATAATTTGGCATTAAAATTAGAAAGATCATAGCATGGGGAACATGTGTACTAAGTTTCAAGTTGATTGGACTTCAACTTCATCAAAAACTACCTTTAACCTGAAGTGGGACGAACGAACGGACGAACGAACGAACGGAGGCACAGACCAGAAAACATAATGCCTCTCTACTATTTTAGGTGGGGCTTAAAAACAATATTAAATATCATATTGCAGCTTCTCAAAACACTGTCTATGATCAACTAGACCAGTCACATTAAATTCAATCATTTTTTATTCTGTATGTGCCTGTCGAAAGACAGGACCTATAAGGTAGTGGATGTAGTTAGAACCTGTGTACCATATTTGTTTTTACTTCATTGTTGTAGTACAAAGTAGGCTGTTGATTTTTTCTTTTGAAATGTTTTACATTTTATCAAACCAAGTCTTTTTATAGATGATTATATGGTATGGGTTTTGGCTTTTGCTCATTGTTGAAGGCTGTTGGACGACCTGTAATTGTTTATATCTGTGTCCTATGGTCTAGGAATAATTGTATCATTGTTAATCATACCACACCTCCTTAAGGTAACTTTGAACTAGACAAATAGACTTGTGTCGCTGCATGAAATTGATAGGACATCTCTGGAATCATGTCTTTCACCGGAAAATATCCTCAATTTTGTACGCCTTTATGACGTCATTTACCAGATAGAAGGCGCGCCTGTATCCCTACTCTATCAAAGTTTCAAGCACTTTCAGAATCGTCATTCTGCAGGGTAGTTTAGAAATAATTTATATTCAGTAAGTACGTAATCTTAATTCCCATACCACTTAAGGGAGGGTAACCAACTTATTAAATTTTAATTTTCCAAATATTTTGTGCAATATACGATCAAACTTTTTCACCCGTTCGCTCAACATGTGTTGGAAGTGACGATGTCTACATTGTAGTCATGTGGTGATGGAAGTCATATGACAGTTTCAACTAACTACCATATCCCGGAACTGGCCTATTGAGGTAACATATTCACTGAGGCATAAATGATCATTCCCTAAAATTATTAAAGCCAAGAAAACTTTCATGAAAATTTTCTTTGTACAATGCACAACAGAAAATCCAAGAATGTGTCCATAGTACATGGATGCCTCACTGGCACTATCATTTTCTATGTTCAGTGGACCTGGAAATTGGGGTCAAAACTCTTAAAATTAGAAAGATCATATCATAGGGAACATATGTACCAAGTTTCAAGTTGATTGGACTTCAACTTCATCAAAAAGTACCTTGACCAAAAACTTTAACCTGAAGTGGGACAGACGCATTTTCTATGTTCAGTGGACCGTGAAATTGGGGTCAAAACTCTTAAAATTAGAAAGATCATATCATAGGGAACATGTGTACTAAGTTTCAAGTTGATTGGACTTTAACTTCATCAAAAACTACCTTGACAAAAACTTTAACCTGAAGTGGGACAGACACATTTTCTATGTTCAGTGGACCATGAAATTGGGGTCAAAACTCTTAAAATTAGAAAGATCATATCATAGGGAACATGTGAACTAAGTGTCAAGTTGATTGGACTTGATCAAAAACTACATTGACCAAAAACTTTAACCGGAAGCGGGACAGACGGACGAACGGACAGATGAACAAACAGACGCACAGACCGAAAAACATAATGCATAAAAACTGCTAAAAAGCTACAACTCAACATTATCAAGCTGTTCATCAAATATAAAATCATTCCCTTCCATAGAAGCCAAGAAAAAGAAATTGTAATTGTACAATGAGTGTTGTATAATTCTATTGGTAAACAGGAAGTGGATGTACGGCAGAGGAAAACTGCTTACAGAGTGTATTGTTTAAACTCACCACCTCCCACACTAAAGGTGAACACAATACCACAACACCCTGAAAGATTAACGAGGCCGTTTTTATGAATTAATCTTTTTTTTGTAATCTTAAAAAACATATATTATACATACTAATTAGATAAATACTGATGAATGTACCTCTGAGGTCAGCCTATTTTATAAGTAAGGTTGTGTCGTCATCTCAAGTATCTGTGAAAAATAACTATATATTACATTTACTTGTTAAAGCCTGATATATGTAAATACATATCAATTGTCGTCATCTCAAGTATCTGTGAAAAATAACTATAAATTACATTTACTTGTTAAAGCCTGATATATGTAAATACATATCAACTGTCGTCATCTCAAGTATCTGTGGAAAATAACTATAAATCATATTAAATTGTTTAAGCCTGATATATGTAACATATATGTATCATTTAAAAATACTTCATTGGTACTTCTTTTTATAATTAACTGTTATGAATGTTCCTTATAAACATATCAATGTTTGTGTGTTATCTCCCTGTTTCTTATAAACAAATCAATGTTTGTGGGTTATCTCCCTGTATAAACATATCAATGTTTGTGTGTTATCTCCCTGTAAATGCTGTATAAACATGTCAATGCTTGTGGGTTATCTCCCTGTTTCTTATAAACTTATCAATGTTTGTGGGTTATCTCCCTGTTTCCATTAAACATATCAATGTTTGTGGGTTATCTCCCTGTTTCCATTAAACATATCAATGTTTGTGGGTTATCTCCCTGTTTCCATTAAACATATCAATGTTTGTGGGTTATCTCCCTGTTTCCATTAAACATATCAATGTTTGTGTGTTATCTCCCGGTTTCTTATAAACTTATCAATGTTTGTGTGTTATCTCCCTGTTTCCATTAAACATATCAATGTTTGTGTGTTATCTCCCTGTTTCCATTAAACATATCAATGTTTGTGTGTTATCTCCCTGTTTCTTATAAACATATCAATGTTTGTGGGTTATCTCCCTGTTTCTTATAAACATAAAAATGTTTGGGTGTTATCTTCCTAAATTTATGGCCCAGTTCATTAAAATGTAGACCTTGTCATATGAGGTTATTTTTGATTTGTTGACTATATATTGACCTGTATACATCACCATACTTGCTTTGTTGGGTTGCTGTCTCATTGACATATATCTCACATTTTACGTTTGAAACAAATTTCAAAAGTAAATGATCTGATTTAGTTCACATGTAATGTACATTTACCTATAATAACTTGACTGGACAAGGATCACATTGACTGGACAAGGATCTAAAAAATACAAATTATAGATATTCAAACTAAAGACGAGGCTAAACAAGTGAAACTGTGAGCTACTGCTCACTGATGATACCCCCGCCGCAAGTGGATAATATTAATAGTGTAAAAATATGCAAGTGTTCGGTATAGCTGACTTATATAAATCCTGAAACCAAATTTCAGAAATCCTTGTATTGTAGTTCCTGAGAAAAATGTGACGAAAATTTTCAACTTGGCTATCATGTGTAAAATCATACAAGTGTTCGGTAAACAGGAAGTTGTCAAGTGATCAATCTGAAAACGCATCACACGGTATAGCTGACTTAGATAAACCCTGAAACCAAATTTCAGAAATCCTTGTATTGTAGTTCCTGAGAAAAATGCGACGAAAGTTTCATGGGACGGACGGACTGACGGACGGACGGACAGACAGAGGTAAAACAGTATACCCCCCTTTTTTCAAAGAGGGGTATAAAAAGAAAACACCAACAAACAACAGTACACAAAACACAAAATAAACAAGCATTCTGACATTATTGCATTGCATACATAGTCCCCTACCATTTAAAAAATCATTGTACTGGAACAAAATGTTAACTTGATCTATAACTTGTCATGGTGTAAACTATATAACAAATATCAAGTCAATATCTTCAAGCATGACAACAAAATGTGAAAAACTGATTATTTAAGTAAATTTTCGAAGTCCAAGGACCATAACTCTGCACAAAATCATCAGACCAGAACTAAATTCGAACTTGATCTGTAACTTGTCATTATGAAGCAATAAACCAAATATTAAATCAATATCTTCAAGCACAAAGAAATCAAGCATGGCAATACATACATGACATAGTCCCCTACGGGTTAAAAAAATCATTGTAATGGAACGAAATTCTTACTTGATCTTTAACTTGTCATGGTGTAAACTATATAAAATAACAAAATAAACAATTATCACAGAGATATGTCTGGCTTTGTTGGAATTTCGATAATGCAAATGTTGAAATTAAAATAGCAACACTTTAACATGTAAGTTTTGCAAATATTCAAAGTCAATGAACCATGACTGAAGGTACATGGCTAAACAATCTCCAATGCTAATACAACTGCATACCAAATACCATTGACTTATCATAAGTAGTTACCTTTAAACAAACCTTAACACAAACTAATACATGTAAACTAAGCAAAATTTCAAAGTCAATAATCCATTACTGAGGGGGCGGGTTCAAATAATCTCTATGGTAATGAGATGTGCCAATGCTAATACAACTGCATACCTAATTTCATTGACCTACCACTAGTTGTTCTCCATATATCGATCTATTCACAAACTGATACATGAAAACTAAGCAAAAATTTCGACCATGACTGAGGGGGGGGGGGGCAAATATTCTCCAAGGAAATACGATATACCAATGCTTATACAACTGCATACCAATTATCATTAACTAACCACTATTGGTTCCCCATAAACTGACCTTATCACAAACTAATAAATGAAAATTAAGCAAAAATTTCAAAGTCAATTGACCATTACTGAGGGGGCGGGGCCAAATTATCTCCATGGAAATGAGATATGCTAATGCTTAAACAACTGTATACCAATTATCATTAACTTACCACTAGTGGTACCCCATAAACTGACCTAATCACAAACTAATACATGAAAACAAAGCAAAATTTCAAAGTCAATAGACCATAACTGAAGGGGCGGGGACAAATAATAATTTGACTCCGTCAAGCGAGACAAAAACCTACCACTTCATTCTTCAAACAATTTACTAAAGAAAAGGAAAAATACAAAATGTCATTTATCTTTATACAATGTCTTTTAAAAAATGAGTTATTTCCCTTTGAACAGAAATTTAGTAAATAATAAGTACATTGTATTTCATCAAAAATTTAATTCTAGAGAAAGGGCTTCACCTGAACATGGAGAAAAGCTAAAATCGTGAAAA
Source organism: Mytilus trossulus (assembly GCF_036588685.1). NCBI lineage: Eukaryota > Metazoa > Mollusca > Bivalvia > Mytilida > Mytilidae > Mytilus > Mytilus trossulus. Next base: position 20,467 of record NW_026963346.1, on the reverse strand, counting down.
TCGAACTTGACCTGTAACTTGTCATGATAAAACAATACACCAAATATCAAATCAATATCTTCAAGCATGAAGAAAAAAAGTTTGGAAAACTGATTTGCCGGACTGACAGATGGACAGACAGACGGACAGAGCGCAAACAGAAAGTCACCTTCGACTTCGTCTGTAGGGGACTAATAAACAGCTGCGCCACAAGCGCATGATACGCCCGTCGTCTTGTGAAAAAAACATCAAAAACTGTTTTTGGAATAACACAGGGTTGTTCAGGAAGTCATGCTAAGTATATCCTGGCTCATCCTTATTCCTGCTCAATAGGAAGTTTATATAAGAGACAGGGAAAAAAATGCTCACAACATGTTTTATGTTTTTTACCAAAAAGCTCAATAAAAATTCAATTTATATAACTCAAAAATAAAATAAAGAATCATCACGAAAAAGTATACAGATCTTCAGATTAATATAACTAACAAGTGTGTGAAGTTTTATGCAATAATCATAAATAGTTTCTGAGATCTATACGGTGCGACATGTAACCCCCCCCCCCCCCCCCCCCCAATAGGCCCGTCAAAATTTTGACGGGGGTATAAAAACTGGAAAACTGATTTGCTGGACTGATGGATGGACAGACAGACTGACTTAGTGCAAACCTAAATTCCCCTTCCACTTTGTCGATAGAGAAATAAAAACCTTAAGACTGAGCAACACAAACCCAACCAAACGATGGGGGTGATCTCAGGTGCTCCGTAACGGTAAGCAGATGGCACTTGTGTTGCTCATGAATGTAAGTACAAACCCACTGATAGGTCTATAATTTAAAGATGCTTGTCAATGGTTGAATACAATTTTGACCTCTTTCATTGAATGGTTGCTGTCTCATTGACATAGATATCCCAAGTTCACTTCATTGTCGAAAACTCATATTTTTTAAGCAATTTACATTTTGTTAGACATGTTAGTTAAGTAATCATGTAGTTATGTCACATATTTTTTTGTTTCCCATATATATACAACAAAAGTAGATGAGTGCAAAATGTTAATCCTGTTAGCTCTTTATTATCTCCCCTTTAAGCATTTTAACATTATCAAATGAATTTCATTTGATAAAATAAATAACTTACCGATTCAATACAATTTGACTATAATATTCACTTACCTCTACTAAACATGTATTAAAGCGACTGGACTTGAAGCAAATAAAAACGTACAGTAGATCTTTAAACTGAAAATATAAGATAGCTCTATTACAGTTTCAGATGAATATCGGTTGAACCATTTCTGAATATATTATGTATTATATACTTTTTTAGCTTGTAACAAGTATCTTGTCATGAATGAAAGAGATATAACCTTCTGTATATAGTACCATACATAGCTTGGTGTAGGAGTTTTTAGGACAAATTCATAAAAGCATGAAGGCCTGTTATTAGCAAGGTTGTCTAATGGGAGTTATTTTTGTGTCATGTCACTGTATTATTAGCCAGGCTGTCTAATTGGAGTTATTTTTGTGTCATGTCACTGTATCATTAGCCAGGCTGTCTAATGGGAGTTATTTTTGTGTCGTGTCACTGTATTATGAGCAAGATTGTCTAATGGGAGTTATATTTGTGTCATGTCACTGTATTATTAGCCAGGCTGTCTAATGGGACTTATGTTTGTGGCATGTCACTGCATTATTCATGTAATTAGCCAGGCTGTCTAATGGGAGCTTTTTTTGTGTCATGTCACTGTATTATTAGCTAGGCTGTCTAATGGGAGTTATTTTTGTGTCATGTCACTGTATCATTAGCCAGGCTGTCTAATGGGAGTTATTTTTGTGTCATGTCACTGCATTATTAGCCAGGCTGTCTAATGGGAGTTATGTTTGTGTCATGTCACTGTATCATTAGCCAGGCTGTCTAATGGGAGTTATTTTTGTGTCATGTCACTGCATTATGAGCAAGACTGTCTAATGGGAGATATTTTTATGTCATGTCACTGTATTATTAGCCAGGCTGTCTAATGGGAGTTATGTTTGTGTCATGTCACTGTATTATTAGACAGGCTGTCTAATGGGAGTTATGTTTGTGTCATGTCATTGCATTATTAGCAAGGCTGTCTAATGGGAGTTATTTTTGTGTCATGTCACTGTATCATTAGCCAGGCTGTCTAATGGGAGTTATTTTTGTGTCATGTCACTGTATTATTAGGCAGGCTGTTTAATGGGAGTTATGTTTGTGTCATGTCACTGAATTATTAGCCAGGCTGTCTAATGGGAGTTATTTTTGAGTCATGTCACTGTATCATTAGCCAGGCTGTCTAATGGGAGTTATTTTTGTGTCATGTCACTGTATCATTAGCCAGGCTGTCTAATGGGAGTTATTTTTGTGTCATGTCACAGTATTATTAGCCAGGCTGTTTAATGGGAGTTATTTTTGTGTCATGTCACTGTATCATTAGCCAGGCTGTCTTATGGGAGTTATTTTTGTGTCATGTCACTGTGTTATTAGCCAGGCTATCTAATGGGAGTTATTTTTGTGCCATGTCACTGTATCTATAAATCAGGCTCATATAACCATCTGATAATTCTTTTACACAAACGTGATGATGTATCTGATAAAAATCACTACAATCCTTTTATATTATATAACCATGCATGTATAGCAGTGGTCAAGATTTGTACCATCTCGGGATTTGGTCAACTCATTATTACAGAATATTCAATAAATATTCAATTATCGATCCATTTTTAAAAGGGTGTTCCAACCCAGGTTAAAGGGGGGGGGGGGTTCCATCCATATGTTCTGATGGTTCGCACCCAAAACACATTCGCACCCCCACAAGTTCGCCCCTTGGCTACGTTCGCACCCTTTTTTATTCAAATGCTGGTTGAATTAGATTTTTTTTAGATACATATATATCAAAATATTTATATATTTTAATGAATAAAAATTCGTGAATTTTTTTAATGAAATATATTTTTTGACTGTGATTAGATGATTAATAGTCAGAGGTACTACTTATACAAGTAATTTTTATTTACTTGAGGAAGTTAAAATAAATATACACATATACAATAATTTGTAGGATACTTGTACAAGTGAATTTTAGTTACTTGTACATGTATATGTATAGAAAGTCATCCTATCTCCTTTCTTGAATTCTAAGAATTTCTTTACTCTAATAGAATTTTAAATTGTCTGCCCTTTGCAGATGTCTTTACTAATCATTAAGGTGTAATTTCATGGACAATGAAAATCCCATTTGTCTGTTATCTTCAGAACACTGCTCATTTACAAGTCCCCAAGGAGCAATTTTTGAAGGCCTTGAGCAAATACTTAAGATCTTTGCAAACAGTTTCTTTGTTGAATTAATGAGATGAAACATTGAACTCTAATAAAAAATTATGAGCTAACCTGGGAAAAATCATTAAAGCATGATTTTACATGGCAAACCTTAAGAATGTTTGTGGGATTGTAAGAAAAATTTACTTAATATACCAGTGAATTTTTCAGAAAATTAAGGGGAGATTATTTAAACATTATAATTAACTTAAATGTGTAAATTTTTTTTACTTCTTCAAGTAAATAAAAATGACTTTTACAAGTAGTACCCCTGACTGATATATTAATTATGATTTATTTAAGATTACTGTTCTAAATTGATATTAACAAAGATAATTTGGTATTATTGTTATGTGTCTGGTGTTAAGTAAAATACAAGTAGTTAGTTTGGTACAAGTAAAACAATGAAGACTTTTAATGAATAAAATGAAAGATAACTATTTTTACTAGTTTGTGACGAGTTTGATAGCCATTTGGATTTTTCTGCCCTACTTTAACAAGTCTAATAGACAAATGACTTAGTTTTTGACAGAGGCTGATTTATAAATTAAACTGAAACATTTTTTTTTTGATTCAGAGGGTTTTACAGGGCTTTTTGTGAGAAAAATTTGGTTGATTATTTAGGGAATCACTGAAGCATGACTGGAGCTGGTCCCCTCTTGGTCAGTCAGTGCCCCTCTCCCCCCCTTTATGAAAATTTCTGGATCCGCCATTTTTTTATCATGACAATATTTATTATCAATTCTGTCCAAATAATTCACAAAAGAAAACCTGTTTACGTTTTTAGAATGTCACTATTTTATTTTAAACAATAAAAAAACAAATTTTCTTTATTTAATAAAAAAACACTATCAAAAGGACGATTAAAATAAAGCTTCGAACTTATTCAGCACAAATCCTTTGATGCGAACGTGTGGGGTGTGAATGGAGCGAACATGAATTTAGGTAGCAATACACAGTTAGGAGTTTAGTTTTGCATTATGGCCCCTGTGGATTTTTCAAATAGGAAAGTTATTGTGTAATAAAATTCATTTTTAGACAGATGAGTGCTAATATAGCCTTCAAAGATGGTTTATAAGAGCATCAAGATTATTTTTTACATGTTTTATGGGCCGTTTTCTGTTTGACAGTCCGTATTTTCATAGCTAGACCGGCCATCGGTCCAGAAATTAATGTACTGTTTACAAATACTCTTTTACTACACGAAGTTTTTGACGCAATTTAACAAAAAAATGAGACGAAAGACATATGATTTTCATTGGATTTGCTGAATGATATATGTACACAGTTTCAGAAAAGGTATTACTTCAAGCGATTGAAATTCTACTTTTAGTCATCTTTCCCCCCCTTTTTGCAATATTTTATAACAAATAAATGCAGATTGTTGCCATGGATACACCAAAAAGAAATTATATTTTACCAGTTTATATACTGGAAATAAAATCTATGGAAAGATTCTGATTACATACATATGCCCATATATGACACAAACAGTAAGCTTCATATTGCAAGAAAGCAATGAAAAGGGGATGGTAAAATTCATAAGGGCAAATAATTTTCAGTATTTTTTCCTAACTGTTTATTGCTACCTTAGGCGAACGGACCCGGATTGGAACCAAGACAACATGGACGTCCGTCTTATATCTTAATTGAATTATCTGTGTTCTCACAATACCTCTGTATATCTTTGAGTAGGTTTTACTAAAATCGTATGTTTTACCCTTTCTTTCACAGGAAACATATTTTTGTCAGGGGCGCGAAACGGCCCGCAGTGATGTTAAGGTTGTTCGCCACATGAAAAGATACAAAATTGCAGTGTTTTCAAATTTAGTGTTCGATTAATAAATAGTTGTCTCCACTCATAGTATAGTCGGTGTGTATAAAGACCATAGATGTAGATTTTGAAAAAAAAATACAAATCTATTTTTAGACCAAGGGAAAAGGTCACGTGACCACCAGAAATAGAAAGTAAAATACTGACAAATAAATCGTAGTAGAACAAGGGCATACGGATGATTAAATTTAAAGTTTAAATCACCATTGGATAGTTTACGATCTAAAGTTCATTAAAAAATCATGGCAAAGTGTTGTTTTTAAAGATAATACATATAAAACCATCTTCAAAGGCAAATCACTTCACATTTTGTGCTTTTTCGGAGTTTCGGACACATTTTTATCACTACTTATAATATCTGTATTCTTTGCCATATGTTAGCGAAGTGTAATTTCAAATTCTCTTTCTGGAAAACCAAACAATATCGACCTTAGAGGCCAGTATGCCCTTGTTCTACTCGTTTTTATAACCGACTCTTCAGTATTTCAGTTAAATCGTCGATATTAAAACGCTCCATTGACTTCCAATGTTCCAAACGAGTTACTCCCCTTTGCTAACAGAGAACGCTAATTTTCGTTCTAATAATCAAAATTAAGCTTGTTTTTCTGTTCGTATGATATGTTTTCATTTTTTATAAACACTCTCAACTTACAGTTACTTTGTATTTGTTTGTGTTTTCAGTACAGTTGGATAAATAATATAGTTGGAAAAAGGGGGAGGGTCCGGAGAACAACATATTTCATCAGCGAATTTCGTTTTTTATATCTTGCACTGTAATTAAGGCACTGCTAATTTATGAAATTTGTTGTATGCAGATGAAGTCATTCTTTCATTGATTTGCAAATATAAAAATAAGACGATGTGGTCAGTTTTCTATTGAAATTGACCATTCATTGAGCAACACACATTAATGCAGTGCATTCTATAAAGATAAATTAAGGGTCTATAGGAATGCTTGAAGGGGCCTTCATTTCATACAAACTGCATTTTTTAATGTCTGCAACCTTTTCTGTTATACTGTTTTGTCTGATAATCACCACAACAGACAGACACTAATTAGCACTATATTCCCTTTTTATTTTTGTGCAGTGAGCATGGTGAGTATTGGTCATAATTTACTTTATTCCTTTGAGACTCTGATGTATGAATCATAAATTCTTGCTCAGAGAAATGTTTAATATATTATGTTGTACTTGTTGCATTGTTATTCTAATAATGTCATGTAGTCCCTAGATCATCAAAGAATGACCCATTGATTTTCAATTAGCTGTATATTTAATTGGTCTGCCTTATGTACATTAATGAGCAAATAAATTAACAAGCAGGGCACCAGTAGCCAAGGCTTGTTTAGGCTTTTGACTTGGCCACTAAATGTCTCTAATTCTAATGCAATTAGTTTGAATCAAATTTTGTGAAATCCTCATTCCTTATAGTTAAGAAAATATCCATAATGTTGATATTTATCTTTCATATTTTTCACAAGTTGGGCCCTATATTGATAATATTAGTCTTTCTCCTTGCTTTATACCCCTGTTATAATATTCAGCTGGAGAGGTTTTTGCATAGTCATATATATGTAATTTAATATCATGCTCAAATGAGAACCTGTTTGATATATAGGTATAAGATCAAAATCAGCATTATAGGAGTAATAGTGATTCTACTCAGAATTGGTCTATCTGTATAAAGAATTGGAAATATTGTCTAACATAAGAACACTTTCATTTTTATTGCTAAAAGTAAAAAAAATTACATTTAAGTTTTGAATAAAATACATTTGTAGTTTTACTAATGTCATAGACAATGAATGTCACCTGTCAAACTGTTGATACACATTTCCAATAAAACAGTGTAATATCCTACAAGGAATAATGTATACTTCCTACCTCCTTAATACTGAATGATTTCCTACACATTTATTTTAATCACTGTATCCTTGTAGTACATGAATCACATTGAATTTTCCTTTTCTATTCACATTGCTTAATCACTGTTTATTCTCATATCAATTTTGAAGTAAAATTTACACATGATTTTTTATGAATATTTTGAAATCAATCCTTCCTTTATCCAATTGACATCATAAAATCTATGTTTTACTTCTAGTGTAGATATATAGGTCACTTTATCATAGTTTGGATATCTTCATTTAATCTGAAATATAATAATAATGAAAATCCACAAATCATTGGTCATTATGAATTTAACTCACTGTAAACAAGTCAACTACCATAATTAAACACACAATTTTACACAAGTCATGTACATTGTGGATGTTTCAAATACATTGGAATATTTTAACTAATATATAAATATACTATGATCATTATAACTTATCCAAAGATTGTGATCACCTTCATAATAAATGATTGTTCAAAACACACTATCAGGATTTCATCCTATCAACAAGACTTGTGAAATCAGGACTCAAGAAAATACATGTCATACATGTGTAATGAAACTGTTTCTTTGTAAATCTTTGTAATGTGCAGCTCTTAGTAATTAAAAGTCTTGATTGTTTTGAAGTTTCTTAAAAAATTAGCTGATTATGTTTTAAAAAGTTTTATTGTAAGCTGACATGTATATAATGACAGCAATGAGCATGAGCTTGAAGTTATATAATTAAAGAGATGCATTTTGTTCAATTGGAATTTCTATCAATTCAAATTCTAGTACCATACTTAAATTATAATCATTAATGCAAACAGTTCATTAATTGAAATTATATATTTCAAATTTAGTTTGAGTTTAGGTTAAACTACTGATAAATTTATAAAACAGAATATATTTTGTAGTACAAATGTATCAATATTTAATTATGATTGGCAATCACATCTCATCTTCTTTTTTATACTGAAATTTACCTGTTTTATATTCAATTCTAATTGATGACAAATTCATTTAAAGTACAGCACAGTCTGGTCAAATCCTATATTAAAGAAAATAGAGAACACATGAATAATTGAAAAACTTGATATGCCAAAATTAAATGAAATAATTTATGCAAACAATTGATAAAAAATGATTAAATATCTTTACCTTTTATAATACAAGGCCATCTTTTTGACACCTTTTTTATGCATATATTTTCTTATTAATGCTATGATATGATAGAGGAGTATAAAAAAGGAATTTTTCCTAAAACTATGAATACTTTGTACTTGCTAGCTAGCTACATTTACATAATGTGCACACACTTACAACTATACAGCCTGATACTGGATAAATAAAGAGAAATAAATGACACATTTATAAAAAGTGCAATTATGTATCCTCCACTTTAATTTCTCCTGAATGAAAGTAATAGTAATTTTGACAAAGATTTATAAACAATGAAGTCTGTCATACAATATATTTGAACTCTCAATATTTTCAGAGTTATGTTGTTTTTTATACATCAATATTTGAAATTGCTTATTCATAACTTTTCATTTGAAAAATACCCCCACATTTTTATTTCTACACTATTTTCAATGAAATCAAGGATCAGGTTTGTCTAATGACACTTGTCAATCTAATTAGACAATCAATCAGTAAATTTATGTAAATATTTTTTTTTTTTTCTGAAATCAAATGGTTATTTATTGGTAAATAAATAAAGAACACTACAAATAACCAATAGTATTATATGCTCGAATCCACATTTATTTTCGACTTAAAAAATAAACACTTCATAGTGATCTTGCGGTTAGATTGTAAAATAAACATGGTCAAGTTGGAATTCGATAACACCTCCCCCTTTTTGTATAGAAAAGAAAACAACACCTAACGTTTCGCCAATTTAACAAATCGTATGAAAACAAACATAAGATAAGTGATATTGTACTTACAGTTGGATATTCGAGTCATGTTTTCCGTCAGGAACATCATCAAATCGTATAAAAACTTCATAAACAGCTGACACGCACTTGCTTGTTTTGATGCCTTTTCAAGCTTTGAAATGACGTTGCGTGTAAGAATAAATGTGCTGACAACCAATAGAAACGACTACATGACGTCACAATTAGATTGCGATAGAATCTTTGAAAACTTATGGAGAACTGCCTTAACATTACTGCGGGGTGCGTATAATATACAACTCGTTTCAGGAGTTGTTTCTGGGTTACACTAATGACTGGACCGAATGACAGGACCGAATAACAGGACCAAATGAAAAATGCTAATAACTTTTTTATTATTCATAGGATTGATCTCAAATTTGAAATATAATAAGATGTCAGCATTTGAAATTTAAAATTAAAAAAAAATTATATAGAAACTTGAAAAAACGTGACCTGACCATCGATGACAATGACAGGGCCAATATCGAGAATGACATCACAACTTCCTCTCTTCGTAAACAATGCAGAATAGGAACTGCACTACAGAGAATACAAGAACGGCAGAAAATCATTGACACAGGACACAACGATCCGGCACTTTTCTATAGCCTTATATCAAATATTTTTGTATTACTTTAAAATATCTATTATTTTTGTATTTAATTGAGAAAAGACAAACATAGAATATAATATTTAGTGTTAATAATTTGAGACAAAGAAAAGTGTTAGGATATTTTTTGTTTGTTTTTTCATATTGTTCACTTCTAATCATGTCTTCATTTCCAGTGATTATTGATGGCCATTCCCAGGCCAAGGGAAGCCGAAAGCCAACGAGGTCTATGTAATAAGATGTGAAAACTCCGATGATTGGAAATGTGACCAATATCCGTGGATACAATATGGGTTAAAAAAAGTGACAATTGGTAGTGCTGTGCTAGAAAAGAAATATTTCAAGATAAAACAACCAGGTTCTATAAGTCAACAATCAGGTAAGAGGAGTAGACCAGTTGGTTCACTTGAATTCAGAAGAACAGCGTTTTACTTCGAAGACAAGAAGAATTTAGTGCTAGTGCATTATGAAGGTGACGAGAATGTGTATACTCCTTTAATTCATGGAAACCGAAAAGAAAAAGAAAATGCACCGGAATATGTTCGTACCGCCCCTCGGTGTTAAAAGCCATAGAAAAAGTTGTACAAAAAGGTGACAAAACCGCTATAGATGTGTATAGAGACAGTATTTCAAACAGTGATATTCCTGGTGTACAACAAGGTATAATGAACGCAAGTGAAAAGTGAACGAACAGAAGAGAATAAGTAAAGATGACATTTATAATCTGATGTTGTTAGCTTACCACATGGAAGGTTATATTCAAGAAATTACTGTGTTCCCGGATTTAACTTCTATAATAGCTTTACCGGAGATGATATCTATAGTTGATCAGCTACTGGACGTAAATACTGAAGATGATCAACCGTTTCTATTCTTCTACGATACAACATTTAAGGCAGTGGCTATTCGTCCGGCTAGCCGGACAAATAGTCAAAAATGTCTAGTCATCCGGCAAGCCGGACAAATGGCATGTTTACGGTTTTTCGCTATTTGTCCGGCCAAAAATATAATGATGAAGATATAGCATCGTGTTTTGAAGGTTTTAAATAAAGCACGAGTTGTTTTAAAATAATCATATTGTCTAACATCGTTTTATGAAAAAGAACTCATTCTAATAAAAAAAACAAAAAAACTATACATTTGAATCACATTTTTTTTATTCTAATATTCTAAAGGAATTTGGGTAGGAGGGGGGGATGATTCTCTCTTTTATAGTTCTGCCTATGAATTTCATATAAGGTAAATAGTCGGGCCAATCATTATTGGCTTTTTCTATGATTCCAAAAGATCCTGATTTATTGTTTCTGTGAAGTTTGGTTAAAGTAAGGTCCCCATATGATTATGAACGATTCTTTATTAAAATTGTTCGGCGATTTTTATTTCATAGGAAATTAGAGAAAAGGGCAGGCACGTGTAACCTTTTCCCCAAAAGTAGGATCGTGTTTTCGATAAGATTGTTTAAGAAAAAAATGTGTACTAGTATTAGATACAACAGAAAAAAGGAGGGTACCCCAACCCTGGTGTCTCATTCCCAGTCAAGGCATATCAGTAAGTTCATATATCTCCGTTGTAGTATAACTTGAAAATAATGCATCCAAGCAAGTTTGATATAGTATTTTTTTTCCGAATGCGTTTTGTGTCCATAAGCATGATAAGGTAAATGGGGTTAAATGATCTTAAATCATCAATTTCACTTTGATTTCAGGCTTATTCCTCACAGTTAACATGTACTCGCTATTGTTCCGGAATCACTCCTATATACATTTGTTTAAAGCAATCACATTCTCTCAGGTTTTCTCTATGACATCTTTAAATATAAATCACGATCTCCAAATTCTCAAAACGTCCATTGCATACGCGCGTGTGTTATCCGACACCGCGTGTGTTATCCGACAACTCATCCGAGACACTTTCCGCGTCACATGACACTTTTATTGATATTGAAGATTGGCGCATCCGCAGACGGATGGCCGGACGAATAGAGATTTTTAACTATTCGTCCGTCCAGCCGGACGAATAGACACTCCGAACATTTAAACTCGGAGATTTTTATGTGTCGCCTCTTGTGTTCCGTAATATTATATTTGAGGATCGCCCTATCATGCCAGTAGCATTTCTCATACATGGAAGGAAAAAAGAAAAGGTTCATTCGAAATTTTTCGATTTTGTGTCATCAGTGTTTCCGAAGTTAAATAGAAAGTGTGTACCGTTTGTGACTGACCGGGAACCAGGATTATCAAATGCAATAGAAAAGAATTTCCCGAACTGTGATGTGATAATGTGTTGGAACCATTTGATTGGTGATGCCAAATTCAACCTACAGAAGATGGGTGCAGATCAAACTAACATTGCATTTTATCTTTCTAACATTCGGGAATTACTGCGTTGTGAAAGTGATGAAGAATTCAAGGAGAAAAAGCAGTTGTTAACAGTGAAGTGGTCAAAACCGTTCGTCACATATTTCAACAAAATTGAAAAGGATATTTTATATCATTGTGGAAAGTGGATAATAAGTAAGTATGACAACCTTTATGATCCGTTTTCTTGAGTTACTAACAATCCGTGTGAGAGTATGAACGCCGTTATTAAACGACTGAACAAGTATAAGGAGCTTGATTGCTTTGTGTTATCCATGTACTACCTTCAGTGTTACTACTATACCGAAACAGTTTCCCCATATATCTGGATTTCAACCGACAGGATTATCGCCTGTTTACGATGAAGACAAACAGTGCTGGGTTGAAAGTTTCGGGAAATTCAGCAGTAAGGATACACCGTGTGTTCAAGTTCAACATACAGGAAAGTCGCACTGGGTAACCTCTTTTCAACATAAAAAGGAAAATGCCGTTTATGTGTTAGACAGTAAAAGTACAGAGTTCAAACTTACACCTTCGATGGAAATTCAGTTGTCATCTATTTATGGTCATGGAAAAAGGAACTTACTTGTGAAACTACCTGACGCACAACAGCAAACAAATGGATATGACTGTGGTGTCTATGCAATTGCCAACATGATGGAATATTGTGATAAAGGAAAATTCAACACTCAGAGACGTACCAACTTTATTGAGAAATATATGCGACCGCATTTAATTTCTTGTTTAGAAAAGGGTCACTTTACACCATTTCCTCAACGAATAACATCAAGTTCCGATTTTGTGAGAATATATGCAAGAAGGATTGACAGTAACTGTCAGTGTGGCAAACCAGATGTTTTTGAGAATATGATAGGATGTGAGGCAAAACGTGGAAGAATCAATTGTGCTGAGTGGGTTCATCAGACATGTTCAGGAGTTTTAGAAGATTGGTACTGTGACGAGCACCGTGTTATTTGAACTTTTTATTGTCTTTAAAGTAGTATATTAACTAAGTTGTAAATATTGTTGTATATATTACCGGTCATGATTTGACACGTTTGATTTACAGTTATAAATTGACAAACAATAGGTGTGAAATAAGCCATTAACAAGTTGATAAATTCTAAATAGTTTGTGATTACAGTAATTAGCATTATGCATAGTTTGTTTTCTCAATATATTAAACTCATATCATTAAAAATTATTTCCGTTTAACTACTTAAGGTATGCCCGTGCCTTGTGCAGGATATCTTGGTAGTTTAAAATATTTTAATAAACATAAATAAACATTTTCGCGGACTACTTGAGGTATGCCCGTGCCTTGTGCAGGATCTCTTGGTAGTTTTAAATATTTTAATAAACATAAATAAACATTTTCGCGGACTACTTGAGGTATGCCCGTGCCTTGTGCAGGATATCTTGGTAGTTTTAAATATTTTAATAAACATAAATAAACATTTTCGCAGACTACTTGAGGTATGCCCGAGCCTTGTGCAGGATGTCTTGGTAGTTATAATATCTCATAAAAATAAATAAATGTTTTCGTGGACTACTGGAGGTATGCCCGAGCCTTGTGCAGGATATCTTGGTAGTTATAATATCTCATAAAAATAAATAAATGTTTTCGTGGACTACTGGAGGTATGCCCGAGCCTTGTGCATGCAGGATACCTGTTTTAGTTTAAAATTTTCCCGAATGTCTATGAATTTTGCGGTTGTAAATATGTTTGATACTAGTTTACATGTATTACCTTTCAGTTATATTTTCAGGTAAGATTATTTCCATCACATAATTTATTTTTAAATGCTTTCAAACATATAGACGTATTTTTTTTATTGTTATATAATTTTAAGTTTTCAGTTTTATTTTTTTGTTGATACATGTACATTTCTAATTATATCTACTAGTATTTGCATTTGTAATCCTACTTATTTTTTTCTTTATTTCAGGGTTGGGTACACTGCTAGATAGGTCCTCGTCCTGTACCCTGGGATGACTATAAAAGTCATGCAGAATGCTAGCAAAACAGTTTAAATTATATTACAGAATCAGTCTTTAGATTATACACAAAGTTAAAAAAGGAATAAAACTATTCTTGGCTTATGAATTGAATTAAGATGAATAAATTTGAAGTATTTACTTTTACGTCTAGATATGTAATTAGTCAGGTTTTCCTTGTCACGATAACGGTTAATTATGACACTGAGAGTCAACGTACGTTGGTCAAGTTTATTACCTTAAAAAATTGAAATAATCTATTTTTTGTAGTAATTTCTTATTTTTTAATTATCAAAAATTAATAATTTTCTAATTTTGTTATTTAGATAATAACAAAGGAGGTTTCATCGGTCGGGTTATGTCGATATTGGTCAGGTAAATGTCAACGATGGTCAAGTCACATTTTCGCGAGCTTTTTTAATTTTTTTTATTTATTTTTTTCTAATATTTAAGTATTAAATGTTGAAATCTAATAAATTTTTAAATTTGAAACAAATCCTTCAAGAAATGAAAAAGTTATTAGCATTTTCATTTGGTCCTGTCATTCTCGATATTGGTCCTGTCATTGTCATCGATGGTCAGGTCACGTTTTTGCAAGTTTCTGATAAAATTTTATATATTTTTTTTTAATTTTAAATTACAAATGGTGACATCTTATTATATTTCAAATTTGAGATCAATCCTATGGATAATAAAAAAGTTATTAGCATTTTTCATTTGGTCCTGTCATTCGGTCCTGTCATTCGGTCCAGTCATTAGTGCTACCCGTTGTTTCTCCGGAAAATCTTAAGTCAGATGAGGTTTTTTTTTCGCGCGGAACCAATAACATTCAGTTTTGAATCCAGAGGCGAATTTAGCCCCCCTTTTGAGAAAAAAATTTGATTGATTATATAGGGAATCACTGAAGCGTGACGGGATCGGGCCCCCTCTTAGGCAGCCAGTGGGCCCCCACTTATGAAAATTACTAGATCCGCCACTGGAATCCGGTTCCTTACCTGGAAGAAGAAGAGGTTGCAGATGCAGTGATCTGCAGTGGCGGACCCAGGCCTGAGGAGACGTCTAGAGCGTACAATCTCTCCCCTTTTGATCGAAAAAAAATTCTCAGACTCATGCTACTCACGATTTATATGATGTTTAGGGTTACATGCAAAGGAAATAAATCAATAATCTGTGTCTAGTTCACCTGACTGGATCAGTTTTAAATGGATACCTGTGCGTGTACAATCAATAAGGACGTTATGCTTACTTCTTTGTTAGATGGACCTTTAAATACCTTTATCTTTGTTAGCTTCCTATTGAAAGAAGACTTATATTATATATAGCTATTACAAATCAGTGGGACGGTAACCAAAGACGATTGAAAAACCTGTTCGACTAGTTTATAAATAAATTTATTTAAACGAATAAATATGTGCATCTTACACCAAAATGTTGTACTAAGAAGTCCATCTTTTCTATTTGGTTTACTATGAATTGAGTTAAATAAATTAGTAAACTAATTACTTGAAACGTTGTCCTACTGGCAAATTAGTCCTGGCAGTAGTCTTTGATACTATTACATATTTATTTTTATATACCAAGGAAACAGATATGGGACCAGTACAAGGAAGTATTCCTTTACGACCAGATTTAAACAGGGTCGGACCAGTCATTTAAAAAAAGGGGGGGTCCAACTATATGTCCCCATTCAAATGCATTGATCGTCCCAAAACTTGAAAAAGGGGGGTTCCAACCCCCGGAACCCTACCCCTGGATCCGCTGAGAATTACAAGGAAGTATGGCCCTTACGACCAGATACATGTAGCAATGTTTTTAATTACTAAAAGAAAGTTGATCAAAAGAGTAGGCTAACTTGTTACAAGTGCCATATACC
Organism: Mytilus trossulus; assembly: GCF_036588685.1. Taxonomy (NCBI): domain Eukaryota; kingdom Metazoa; phylum Mollusca; class Bivalvia; order Mytilida; family Mytilidae; genus Mytilus; species Mytilus trossulus. The sequence goes on along the minus strand of NW_026963346.1, from coordinate 4,657 downwards.
AATACAATATTTTTAAATAATTTCCGAATGAGGTCCCCAAAGGGAAGGCCTATATGTGTAACATATGATACCTTTCACCAGTGGCGGATCCAGGACTTTCAAAAATGGAGGGGGGACAGAGGGGCACATTAAAAAAAAACAGGGGACCCGACAGTTAAAAGCCTGAGAAATGCACATACAACCCAATGTTAGGCCATAAGGTGCCTCCTTGGTACGCCCCTATTTTTATTAATCAGTACAATCAGAGCCTATGATATTCTTCAAAAAAAAAGATTAAATCGTGTAACACACACATATAGATTATAAGATACTTAAATTAATGTCTTAATAATCAATACATATATTATCAGAAATAACTAAAAATTACCTTTAAAAAACAATTGTCCACTTGGTTAAAATGAATTTCCACTTTCGTTTCATATGTAAACACACATACATAACGACTGTCGCTAAGTCATTTTCACATACGGGTATCTAGAATGTAATACAATACCATTCATTGCAATACAATATACACATATGTATTTATTTTAACCAATTAAAAATGCCGTTAAGTGATTATAATTGAACATACACCAGATAATATTACAATATTTCATTCATAAAAGAAAGGGAGATTGTATATTTTAGCAGAGACATATTTCATTATCACTGATCTAGAATATATATTTGTTTAGGGGCGGGAATTTCTCGCTGCATTGAAACCTGTTGGTGACCTTCTGCTGTTGACTGTTCTATGGTCGGGTTCTTGTCTCTTTGACACATTCCCCATTTCCATTCTCAATTTTAATTTTACATGCATGTGTATATGATCTCTCTCTGATTTTAGTAAGTTCAAGGCTTTTAATTTCAAAAAGGGGGGTCTGCGATAACCGATGAAAAAAACATGCATTTTGACAATTTATTGCACATGATGCTGAGTCATAACTTCAAACATCTCAAGGGTTGACAATGTTGACTGGGGCATGGACATATGGTCACCTGGACTTCTCCCGTTCCGGCAGAAACTTTAACCCTTGATGAAGGGAGGTGTCCGTTTGACAGGGCGGGGATGTATAAATACCCTGCCACATCCGGTCAGAATCGATGCTTCGTGTAGAGAAAGTAGGTTGGCCCTCTGCACGTGAAATAACACTTGAAACAAATTCGTAAGGGGTTCGAGTTTCCCGTCCTTCATTCCGACCGGCCAACCTATTTGGGACTGATGGTTTCTCGTTCTAAATATGTATTAAATATTTGCCACTGGACGTTTTAAGCAACAACTAATTGATAAATCATAACTAAAAATTATTAACATATTTCCAAAAATATATTTTACCGTTTTGCTCTTAAACTTGTTTGTAAGATGCACATATTTATTCGTTTAAAACTTAGTCTTATAGGGATTTCAGTCGTCTTTGGTTCACGTGCAAAAAAATGGTGACTGTGGAATAATTTCAGTAAAAAAAGGGTGGGGTGGGGGGGGGGGGAAGGGGACCGAATAGAGTGAAAAATAAAAAGACAGGACAGAGATTACACTTTAAAAAAATGCAGGACAAAATTTTACATCTTAGCCTTCCTCTCATCCCTCTTAGAAATAAAATGGTAGCTCCCTTACAACAATTATTACATAACGTATCTTCAATGCCAAACATACCGTAGGTCATAAATGACGTCACAACCGTATATATATATATATATATATAGTTTGAACAACACACATTGTAAAAGATAATATGTCGTCAAACTTTTATTTGTTTCTATTTTATGGAAAGGGAATGATCGCATATTTGGTCTGCAGCTTGATAAAGTTGAGTTGAAGTGTGGAGGCAATTTTTACATACAGACATTTTTTCGACGAGGCCATACTATATAATCTTCGCGTTCAAGATAGATACGAGCTAAAGTTCGAGTTTATTAATAAGTTCAAGTTTGGTTTTTTACACTTCGATTTAAGCTCCGAGTTAGAGTCGCATTTCAAGTTGAAAGTTAAACTTCGAGTTATGATTTGAGTTAATTAATTTGAGTTCGTCCTTCAACATGTTCAATAAATTTTAATTGCGCGTCCAGATCTTTAAAAAAAAACTGTAATACTGCTTCCATTTTTAAAACAGCAATGTCCTATGAATTTCAGTAAGAAGTCGAGTTAGTTTTCTTGTTAAATACTTTTTTTGTGGCACACAATCTTTTATTGAAACGGTATCAAAATGAATATTAAAGTATCCAAGACTCAATACTCAAAACGGGAAAAGATGGCAAAAAATAATGATTCCAGTAGAAATGGTTCATAATCTCTCTTCGTCCCTTTTTACCTTTTAGAACCAGTTAAGCCGCATGTATTACAATCAAAGTATCCAATAGAGGAGCCTCTCTTCGTCCCTTTTTTTTTACCTTTACGAACTAGTTAAGCCGCATGTATCTCAATCATAGTACTCCGTCAGAGTAGTCTCTTTGAGTCCCTTTTTTACCGTTAAGAACTAGTTAAGCCGCGTGCATCTCAAAGTACCCCGTCAAAGTAGTCTCTCTTCGTCCCTTTTTTAAGTTTTAGAACTAGTTAAGCCGCACGTATCTCAATCAAAGTACCTCGTCAAAGTAGTCTCTTTTCGTCCCTTTTTTTACCTTTAAGAACTAGTTAAGCTGCATGTATCTCAATCAAAGTACCCCGCCAAAGAAGTCACTCTTCGTCCCTTTTTTTACGTTTTAGAACTAGTTTAGCCGCACGTATCTCAACAAAGTACTTCGTCAAAGTAGTCTCTTTTCGTCCCTTTTTTACCTTCAAGAACTAGTTAAGCCGCATGTATCTCAATCAAAGTACCCGATAAGAGTAGTCTCTTTTCGTCCATTTTTTAACCGTTAAGAACTAGTTAAGCCGCGTGCATCTCAAAGTACCCCGTCAAAGTAGCCTCTTTTCTTCCGTTTTTTTCCTTTAAGAACTAGTTAAGCCGCGTGTATCTCAATCAAAGTACCTCGTCAAAGTAGTTTCTTTTCTTCCGTTTTTTCCCGTTAAGAACTAGTTCAGCCGCGTGTACCTCAATCAAAGTACCCCGTCAAAGTAGTCTCTTTTCTTCCGTTTTTTTCCTTTAAGAACAAGTTAAGCCGCATGTATCTCAATCAAAGTACCCTGTCAAAGTAGTCTCTCTTCGTCCTTTTTTACCTGTAAGAACTAGCTAAGCCGCACGTATCTCAATCAAAATACCTCGTCAAAGTAGTCTCTCTTCGTCCTTTTTTACCTGTAAGAACTAGTTAAGCCGCATGCATCTCAATCAAAATAACTCGTCAAAGTAGTCTCTCTTTTTCCACTTTTTTACCTGTAAGAACTAGTTAAGCCGCACGTATCTCAATCAAAATACCTCGTCAAAGTATTCTCACTACGTCCCTTTTTTACCCTTAAGAACTAGTAAATCCGCACGTATCTAAAATAAAGTATCCCGTCAAGGTATTCTCTCTTCGTCCCTTTTTTACTTTTAAGAACTAGTAAAGCCGCGTGTATCTCAATCATAAAACCTCGTCAAAGAAGTCTCTCTTCGTCCCTTTTTTACCTTGAAGAACTAGTTACCCGCACGTATCTAAATCAAAGTACCCCGTCAAAGTAGTCTCTCTTCGTCCCTTTTTTACCTTTAAGAACTAGTTAATTAAGCCGCATGTATTTTAATCAAAGTACCCCGTCAGAGTAGTCTCTCTTCGTCCCTTTTTTACCTTTTAGAACTAGTTAAGCCGCACGTTTCTGAATCAAAGTACCTCGTCAAAGTAACCACTCTTTGTCCGTTTTTTACCTTTAAGAACTAGTTAAGCCGCATGTATCTCAATCAAAGTACCTCGTCAAAGTAGTCTCTCTTCGTCCCTTTTTTACGTTTTAGAACTAGTTAAGCCGCACGTATCTCAATCAAAATACCTCGTCAAAGTAGTCACTTTTCGTCCGTTTTTTTACCTTTAAGAACTTCTATTGTTTAAGACTGTATGTTACCTCTTCATTTCGACTCGGGACGATTTAGAGGTTGATATTTTGTATAGACGCTTGTCTTTTGTTTAAGACTGTATGTTGACCTCTTTATTTAGACCCGGGACGACTTAGAGCTAGACATTTTGTATATACGCTTGCCTATTGTGTAAGACTCTATGTTGACCTCTTTATTTAGACATGGGACGATTTAGAGCTAGACATTTTGTATAGACGTTTGTCTATTGTTTAAGACTGTATGTTGACATCTTTATTTAGACTCGGGACGACTTAGAGCTAGACATTTTGTATAGACGTTTGTCTATTGTTTAAGACTGTATGTTGACATCTTTATTTCGACTCGGGACGATTTAGAGCTTGACATTTTTTATATACGCTTGCCTATTGTGTAAGACTGTATGTTGACCTCTTTATTTAGACTCGGGACGACTTAGAGCTAGACATTTTGTATAGACGTTTGTCTATTGTTTAAGACTGTATGTTGACATCTTTATTAGACTCGGAACGATTTAGAGCTAGACATTTTGTATAGACGTTTGTCTATTGTTTAAGACTGTATGTTGACATCTTTATTTAGACTCGGGACGACTTAGAGCTAGACATTTTGTATAGACGTTTGTCTATTATTTAAGACTGTATGTTGACATCTTTATTTCGACTCGGGACGATTTAGAGCTTGACATTTTTTATATACGCTTGCCTATTGTGTGTAAGACTCTA